>NC_041221.1:9229033-9238104 GCF_002837175.3 Physeter macrocephalus
AGGCCCGCATACCGCCAAAAAAAAAAAAAAAAAAAAAAAGACTCTACCTGGAAGGTCAACTTCCTAGAAGTTGCCTAAAGCCCTTCTCTGCTCATATTCTATTGGCCAGAACACAGTCACATGGCTGCACTCAGCTGCGAAGGAAGCTGGGAAATGTAGTCTTTGTTCCAGGTACCGACCTTCTCAGCTAACATTCAGGAGTTCTGTTACTGAGGAAGAAGGGAAGGATGAGGTCTGACAGAACACAGGTCATCTCTGCATAAGTTGAAAATCACCTTGCAAATGTTTTTTGGCACAAAGCTGCAAATCTTCAAGATCTCCTAGGATCACAATGCAGAAAGGGGTAGCTTTACGAAATAGCTGTGATCAAGTGAGTACTTTCTTCTTCCGTAAGCTCACTTGGCAACATACAAGGAATCTGGACCCTTATAGGGATATGCAATACAAAGTTTTTATTCACCATGTACTCCAAGGAATAAGTACAGCTAAATTGAGAAGCAATTAAAGAAAGAAAGAAAAAAAGCAAAAGAAAGCAAGAAAAAGGGATGGAGAGAAGGGAGGGAGGGAGGAAGGGATGGAAAAAGAAAGAAAATAAGAAGAAAATTTTAAACCAAAAGATGAAGATAAAGAGTCACTTTCCTAATGCCTCACCCCATCCATTTTGTAGAATTTCAAACACCTGGAATAACTGAATACAAAGAAAAGCCCTTATGACCTGGGCTGCGTTCAGCTTTAGCAGAGACCAGGAAGCACCCACTGGCACATTCATGACATTTCAGGTGGGTAACAAACACTTGCCTTTTCCAGGGCACCCACCTCCCTCGACTCTGAATGCCTCCTGCCCTCAAGGAAAAAGATTCAGCACCTTCAAAACGCCCCCTCCCCTACACTTTGTTTCCCATGAAGGCTGTCTTTGGTTGAAAATTTCAGAGGCCAAATACAGGGTTTCACATATTCACACAGTTAAGAGAGAGGATGAGAGTTCTTATGAGTCATAGAAAATTTGGTTTCAAAAACAAATGGCATCAGGAAGAATCAGAAACACTAAACGCCCACATGCCTCGTCTCTTTAAAGCACATTGGGGGAAATTTTGCTTTTAGTGGTAACCTAACATTCTGTTGCTGCTATATATGTCTCTTTCAGCAGAGGCGAAATAGCTAACAGCCTGGGAAGACTTTTATAGCCTTCTCATATCCTTTTTAAGGGATGGCATCATCCCAATTTTGACCTTCCTCTTACTACTTTCCTTTCCTTTGGACAAAATCCATGTAATCCTCAGTAATACTACAAATCTGTGTAACTGCGTATGCACACCTGATTCCCACGCCTTTCTCATCCCCTGTTTTGGAAGAGATCTATTTGTACATAGAGGTATAAAGCCCCCATATACCCCTGTTCTGGCAGCCACAGCCCTTATCCCAACTCAGCCCTCCTGGCATTACCTGTCTCCTGCCACCGATTCAAGTCAGGAAGCACTTCAGACCCAGGCCTACAAACAAAAGCCCGCAGACAGTTCTAGAGGGTGTGCTTGGCTGAGGAAGCAAGGCTTCAATGGCTTCTGCTTGGATCATTTCTCCATCAGCATCACCCCTACAGAAAGTCATCTCTTGAGTTTTAGAAGGCGTTAAACCCTCCCTTTTATTTTTTAGCATTTATTCTCCATCTCATATTACAGCTTTTCACATGTCTTATCTCTAAGGGAATCACACATTCTAGTTTGTCCAAGACAGTTCTAGTTTGGCCTGCTTTCAATATAATTATTCATTGTGTCTCCTTTCACTTCGAGTTTGGAAGAAAAATTATACGGACACCCAACTAATCTCTCCAATGTGTGTGTCACCTCCTTGATAATAGGAAAGATTCTATCCTGGCAACCTTCCCGTTCTCCAAGGAGTCTCCCCTCATAAAGCAGCTGACCCAGGTGGGTACAAGTAGTTATCTGTTGAAAGGAAGGAAAGGAGGGAGGGAAGAAGGAAAGAAGAACTCTCTCCTACTTCTCCTCTTGCTCAAAATCCAGCAATGAGCCCTATATAAGGATAAGTGTTAGAAAAAATTACTGGAAAGAGCAGCATTCTCCCCTCATAGGGAGGGATATAACACAGTAGATGAAAGTAAGACTCTGCCTGACTGTCCAGATTCAAATTCTGATTCCATAATTTACTATCTATATGACTTTGAACAAGCTGACTAACCTTTGCTGCCTCCATTTTCTTATCCCTAAAATGGGTATAGTAAAAGTGACTCCCTGCACACAAACGGCCATCACGCACGTGAAAAGATGCTCAGTATCACTAATCATTAGAAAAATGCAAATCAAAACCACAATGAGATACCACTACATACCCATTAGGATGACTAATATGAAAAAGAAAAGAACATGTGTTGACCAGGATATGGAGAAATTGGAACCCTTGCACACTGTTGGTGGGACTGTAAGACAGTACAACTGCTATGGAAAATAGGATGGAGGTTCCTCAAAAAATTAAACATAAAATAACCATACGATCCAGTAATTCCACCTCTGGGTATTTACTCAAAAGAACTGAAAGCAGAGTCTTGAAAAGATATTTGCACACTCATGTTTATAGCAGCCTTTTTTTTACTGGCCAAGAGGCGGAAGCAACCCAAGTGTTCATCAACAGATGCACGCATCTGTTGTGTAGACATATAATGAAACATTATTCAGCTTTAAAAAAGAAGGAAATTCTGTTACATGCTATAACATGGATGAACCTTGGGGACATTGGGCTTGGTGAAATAAGCCAATCACAGAAGGACAAATACTGTATGATTCCACTTATATGAGGTACCTAAAGTAGTCAAATGTATAGTATAACAGTGGTTACCAGGGACGGGAAGGAACGAGGATGGGGAATTAAGCATTTAATGGGGACAGAATTTTACATATGCAAGATGAAATAGTTGTACAGATCTGCTTTGAAACAATGTGACTATACTTAACACAACTGACTGTACACTTAAAAATGGTTAAAACAGTCAATTTTATATTATGTGTTTTTTACCACACAGACAAAAAAATTATCATTAAAAACATGCTGTCAAATGAACTAAACCAGTTCATACATGTAAAGCACAGAACACTGCCTGGCACACAGTGAATGTTTTGTAAATGTCATCTTCATCAATGAATCCACATATTCTGTTCCACACTACATCAACGTGTGTGAATTATTTTAGGTTTGGTTTAGTGTCTTTTTACTCGTTTGGGCTTTTGTTTTCTTACTTCTTTTCATCTTCTCGGTTTTCCATATCATGTATTGCTCTCTGTGGCTAATTGTTTTAGAAGCTTTACACATTCTATTTTTAAATTATTCATTTTAGGATAACAGTAAAAAGTATAATATGAATTTTTTAAGAAAAAAATCAACCGCCAATTATTCAATTTCATAAGATACAATCTTAAATTTGGATTATTCTCTTTGCTTAGACTTTTTGAGAGCCTTCCTATTTACTATGAGCTTGCAGCAATTGATCAAAAAGAGACATGGTTGTTTTCAAAGGCAGTATGATGGGGCTGCCCTGGAGCTAACACAGTTAGAAGCATAAAGCCCAGATCACAAAATATAACGGTCTCAGATTTCTTAGGGACCATTCTGGACATGAATTTCTAAGAAGAACATTGATTAAAAAAATAATATATCCAGAAAAATAAAACTAATATATGATAGCTCTAAAAAATGTATTGTATGAAATAGGGGTTTAAAAATTAGCTGTGTTTTATCTGAAAAAGAGAAGTTTAAGGAAATACTCATTTGAAATATATGAAGGTCGGTCAAATGTTCACACATTCACTTGCTCTGTTTTGAGATTATTTGTTAAATATTTATTGTAAGATTTTTAAGAATCAGGCACTGTGCTAGGTGTTAATAGTACCAATCATGAGCAAAAACAGCCACTTTACTGTGTTATCCTAGAAGGCAGAAGTAGACAGGATGAAGGAGAAAATCTGAGGTCACTCAAAGGAAACACATACTGATAAACAGCTATCTTGCAGTGGAAAGGGCTATTTAGTGAGGGAGTGAGGTCCCCATCCCTGGGGCTACGCAGGCAAAGGCAATATGAGCATTAAGAATGTGGAGAATAAACTTCTACACTAGGTTCTAAATAGATGTAGTGAAGGTAACAACCTACCTCTCCGCCAACCAGAAACTCTATGAAATCCAGTTTTAAAGCACACTGAGTGGAGAGAATGCCGGTACATTCAGACTGACCTCAAGATAAAATGCTTAGAAAAGCTTCACTACTCATTCAACATGACAACCTGATAGGAGACCTAAAATGATGTAGACCTATACTAAGTCTGCAACATTTATTATATCAAATATAACCATGTCTCTTCACATGGGTGCATACTGATGATCCATTATTAGAATCTCAATGTAAATTACAAGAGCACAGCAGCTCCTCTACAGGTAGCATCCTTCCCTCACAAATTTCATTCCAGCTTTGAAAACAATCATGAAAGTGATTGCTAAAACTTGGAAGTAACCAAGATGCCCTTCAATAGGTGAATGGATAAACCAACTGTGGTACCTCCACACTGTGGAATATTATTTGGCTATGAAAAGAAATGAGCTAGCAAGCCACAAAAAGATGTGGAGGAGTCTTAAATGCATATTAACTAAGAAAAAGAAGCCCCCTCAAAATCACAGTACTGTGCGATTCCACACATATGACATTCTGGAAAAGGGAAAATATTGAGACAGTAAAGAGGTCAGTGTTCATCATAGGTTCGAAGGGATGAATTGTTGGAACACGGGGGATTTTTAGGACAGTAAAAGTTCAGTACGGTACAGTAAAGGTGACCATATAGCGTTAGACGTTAGTTAAAATCCATAGAACGTACAACACAAAGAATGAACCCTAATGTAAACAATGGACTTTAGTTAATAATAATGTACCAATATTGATTCATCAATTATAACAAATGTACCACACTTAAAAACAAACAAAAAACTACACTGAGATCGAAAAAATTTAATAGATTCAGAGATAAGTAAATCGTAAGTAATTAAAGAAATGAAAAAATCATGAAACTTCACAGGCCCGTCTTCCTTGAAGGGGAAAAAAAATGTTCTCATCTCTAAAACCCAAAAACTATTGCAAAAGAATTCAATGTGATACTTTTAAAGCACAACTGTTGAGTGTAACCACACCCAACTTTGCAATAACTTTCTGTGTTTAGGTAAAAGGTCAACTGTATAGTTGAAGGCTGAGCTGTAGATGTTTGGGGTCACAGTGACAGAGACCCCCTCTGGCTATTACCACACATGTTCAAACGTGGTTGACCCCAGCGGGACTAAGGGTGGAATGAGATGCAGGAAATAAGATACTGGGCAGGCTCCCCACTTTGCCAATCACTAGTTCTGCAAAGTTGGGCAACTGACTTTGACGGGTGTCTATTTTCTCACACAAGAAGTGCACAGAACAGACCAGCCAGCAGTTTTGTTATTGGTCTCCAGTGGAAGAGAGGGGCTGGGTACAGTGGGGATGGGAGGATAGGCAGGGGCAAGAGGGGACTGGCTTCCACCAAAAGAGTTCCACTCTTCTGGGGGAGGTTTTACTTACTGGGCTTTTGTGTACAATTTTACTTGAACAGAGACCTCCTTAGCTAAAAAAAAAAAAAAAAGAAAGAAAAAGAAAATTAAAAGAGACATCTGGTTCCTTTTCCCTGAAGGTATTTGCTCGCGCCAAGGAATGAAGCACCTGTGGGTGAGGAGAAGATGAAAGCTGGAAATATAAAAACTTGAGAGAACCATTTTTTCATTTCGAAGGGGATTATCGAAGGCAGAATGTACTTTGGCTCCTATAAACCCGTCCAATATCTCATCTCCCACCTTGGCCCACTGCTGCAGTTCTGCAGAATGTTATCCAGAGTTCCTCTCCCATTCCAATGGCCTAAGGGGGAAAGATTCGACCTGAAATACTGGGGCCCATGTCTGGAGGGATGGGTGAGTGCCATCTGAGTATCCGTCCTACTTAGAAGGAAGCAAATATTTATTCAAAAGCATTTATTAAATAATAAGACAATGATCAAAAAGGAAAGGGCAAACACCCATTATAGTTTACAGACAAGATTCATGGACTCTTAAGTTATAAGAGACTTTAAATGAGGAGGGAAATAAAGCGACAGAGGAGAAAAATGTTGTGAAATGTTACATAATAGGAGGTAGACCTGGGATCCAAAGCTGGTCCTGCCAGTGATGATCTACTCAAAGGGAAGACCCAGATGAGGATCCTTCTGCTCAGGCACCAGCCTCTCTGTGTTTGCTAGTCAGTGTAAGAAGCATCTCAAATGTTTTGCCTTCCCAGTCTTCTGAAAGCCACATAGGCATGTCTATGCATTCATGTCTGTGTGTGTGTCATTGCATATGTGCCTGCCTTTCTGTTGAAGCTCACAAAAGGATATGACCTACCTGCAAATTGGCAAACAGAACCTGACTGAATGAAGAAACACTTGACTGAGAGTTTAAGAAACAACCATTTGGGGCTTCCCTGATGGTGCAGTGGTTAAGAATCTGCCTGACAATGCAGGGGACACAGGTTCGAGCCCTGGTCTGGGAAGATCCCACATGCCATGGAGGAACTAAGCCTGTGTGCCACAACTACTGAGGCTGTGCTCTAGAGCCCGCGAGCCACAACTACTGGAGCCTGCATGTCTAGAGCCCATGCTCTGCAACAAGAGAAGCCACCGCAATGGGAAGCCCGCACACCACAACGAAGAGTAGCCCCTACTCACCGCAACTAGAGAAAGCCCACGCGCAGCAACGAAGACCCAACACAGCCAAAAATAAATAAATTAATTTTTTTAAAAAAAGAACAGGAAAAAAAGTTGAAGAAACAACCATTTGGATTTCTAACTGCCATCAAAACTTGAATGTTAAAAGTAGTCTTTACTAGACTCAATTTTTTGAAGGATACCATGGTGTAGTGGAAAGAACCCACAATTTGGAAAAGACCCTGCACTACTAATTAGATGTCCGTAGGAAGTGACTTAATATCTCCAAGTTTCAGTTTCTCAATTTAAAAGGATTGGGGACCTTCAAGATGACAGAGGAGTAAGATGTGGAGATCACCTTCCCTCCCACAAATACATAAAAAATACATCTACTGTGGAACAACTCCTACAGAAAACCTACTGAACGCTGACAGAAGACCACAGACTTCCCAAAAGGCATGAAACTCCCTGCATACCTGGGTAGGGCAAAAAGAGAAAAGGAAAAACAGAGAGAAAAGAATAGGGATGAGACCTGCACCTCGGGGAGGGAGCTGTGAAGGAGGAAGTTTCCACACACTAGGAAGCCCCTTCACTGGCGGAGACGGGCGGTGGCAGGGGGGAAGCTTCGGAGCCACGGAGGAGAGCGCAGTAACGGGTGCAGAGAGCCAAGCGGGGAGATTCCCGCACAGAGGATCTGTGCCGACTGGCATTCAGCAGCCCGAGAGGCTCGTCTGCTCCCCCGCCGGGGCGGGCGGGGGCTGGGAACTGAGGCTAGGGCTTCGGAGGTCAGACGCCAGGGAGAGGACTGGGGTTGGCTACGTGAACACAGCCTGAAGGGGGCTGGTGTGCCACAGCTAGCCAGAAGGGAGTCCAGGAGAAAGTCTGGAACCACCTAAGAGGCAAGAGGCCATTGTTTTGGGGTGCACGAGGAGAGGGGATCCAGAGCACCGCCTAAATGAGTTCCAGAGATGGGCACGAGCCACGGCTATCAGTGCAGACCCCAGAGACGGGCATGAAATGCTAAGGCTGCTGCTGGAGCCACCAAGAAGGCTGTGTGCGAGCACAGGTCACTCTCCACACCTCCCCTCCCAGAGACTGTGCAGCCCGCCACTGCCAGGGTCCTGTGGTCGAGGGACAACTTCCCCGGGAGAACTCACGGCGAGCCTCGGGATGGTGCAATGTCACTCTGGCCTCTGCTGCCGCAGGCTCGCCCCGCATCCGTGCCCCTCCCTCCCCCCGGCCTGAGTGAGCCAGAGCCCCCGAATCAGCTGCTACTTTAACCCCATCCTGTCTGAGCGGAGAAGAGATGCCCTCAGGCGACCTACACGCAGAGGCGGGGCCACAGCCAAAGCTGAACCCCAGAAGCCGTGCGAACAAAGAAGAGAAAGGGAAATCCCTCCCAGCAGCCTCAGGAGCAGCGGATTAAATCTCCACAGTCAACTTGATGTACCCTGCATCAGAGGAATACCTGAATAGACAATGAATCATCCCAGATTGAGGAGGTGGACTTTGGGAGCAACTGCAGACTTGGGGTTTGCTTTCTGCATCTAATTTGTTTCTGGTTTTATTTTTGTTTTCGTTTAGTATTAAGAGCTTATTATCATTGGTAGATTTGTTTATTGATTTGGCTGCTCTCTTCATTTTTTTTGTAATATATTTTTTTTTCCTTTTTCGCTTTTTGTGAGTGTGTATGTGTATGCTTCTTTGTGTGATTTTGTCTGAATAGCTTTGCTTTTACCATTTGTCCTAGGGTTCTGTCTGTCAGCATTTGTGTTTTTTTTTTGGTTTTTCTGGTATACTTTTTAGTGCTTGTTAACATTGGTGGATTTGTTCTTTGGTTTGGTTGTTCTTTCTTTTTTTTTAATTACTTTTTTATTTTTAATAATATTTTTTTTCTTTCTCTCTTTTTTCTCCCTTTTCTTCTGAGCCGAGTGGCTGACAGGGTCATGGGGCTCTGGCCAGGTATCAGGCCTGAACCTCTGAAGTGGGAGAGCCAAATTCAGGACACTGGCCACCGAGACCTTCTGGCCCCATGTAATATCAAACGGTGAAAGCTCTCACAGAGCTCTTGATCTCAACACTAAGACCCAGCTCCACTCGACAACCAGCAAGCTACAGTGCTGGACACCATACGCCAAACAACTAGCAAGACAGGAACACAACCCCACCCATTAGCAGAGAGGCTGCCTAAAATCATAATAAGTTCACAGACACCACAAAACACATCACCGGACGCACTCCTGCCCACCAGAAAGACAAGATCCAGTCTCATCCACCAGAACACAGGCAGTAGTCCCCTCCAACAGGAAGCCTACAGAACCCACTGACCTA
>NC_041221.1:9238278-9238591 GCF_002837175.3 Physeter macrocephalus
AACTAAAGAGCAAACAAACAATGATGAACAACACAATAAATGAAATTTAAAATTCTCTAGAAGGAATCAATAGCAGAACAACTGAGGCAGAAGAACATAAGTGACCTGAAAGATAAAATAGTGGAAATAACTACTGCAGAGCAGAATAAAGAAAAAAAAATGAAAATAATTGAAGACAGCCTCAGAAACCTCTGGGACAACATTAAATGCAAAAACATTTGAATTATAGGGGTCCCAGAAGAAGAAGAGAAAAGACATGGACTGAGAAAATATTTGAAGAGATTATAGTTGAAAACTTCCCTAATATGGGAAA
>NC_041221.1:9238782-9241022 GCF_002837175.3 Physeter macrocephalus
ATATTAATCAAACTATCAAAAATTAAATACAAAGGAATAATATTAAAAGCAGCAAGGGAAAAGCAACAAATAACATACAAGGGAATCCCCATAAGGTTAACAGCTGATCTTTCAGCAGAAACTCTGCAAGCCAGAAGGGAGTGGCAAGACATATTTAACGTAATGAAAGGGAAGAAACTACAACCAAGATTACTCTACCCAGCAAGGATCTCGTTCAGGTTCGACGGAGAAACTAAAACCTTTACAGACAAGCAAAAGCTAAGAGAATTCAGCACCACCAAACCAGCTTTACAACAAATGTTGAAGGAACTTCTCTAGGCAGGAAACACAAGAGAAGGTAAAGACCTACAATAAGAAACATAAAACAATTAAGAAAACGGTCATAGGAAAATACATATCGATAATTACCTTAAATGTAAATGGATTAAATGCTCCAACCAAAAGACACAGACTGGCTGAATGGATACAAAAACAAGACCCGTATAAATGCTGTCCACAAGAGACCCAGACCTAGGGACACATAAAGACCTGAAACTGAGGGGATGGAAAAATATATTCCATGCAAATGGAAATCAAAAGAAAGCTGGTGTAGCAATTCTCATATCAGAAAAAAGGGACTTTAAAATAAAGACTATTACAGGAGACAAAGAAGGACACTACATAATGATCAAGGGATTAATCCAAGAAAAAGATATAACAATTGTAAATATTTATACACCGAACATAGGAGCACCTCAGTACAGAAGGCAAATGCTAACAACCATGAAAAGGGAAATCGACAGTAACACAATCATAGTAGGGAACGTTAACACCCCACTTTAGGATAGATCATATCTTGGGACACCAATCAAGCCTTGGTAAATTTAAGAAATTTGAAATCATATCAAGTATCTTTTCTGACCACAACACTGTGAGACTAGATATCAATTACAGTAAAAAAATAAAACTGTAAAAAATACAAACACATGGAGGCTAAATAATACACTACTAAATAACCAAGCAACCACTAAAAAAAATCAAAGAGGAATCAAAAAATACCTAGAAACAAATGACAATGAAAACATGACAACTTAAAACCTATGGGATGCAGCAAAAGCAGTTCTAAGATGGAAGTTTATAGCAATACAATCCTAGCTCAAAAAACAAGAAAAATACCAAATAAAAAACCTAATCACACACTTAAAGCAATTAGAGAAAGAAGAACAAAAAAACCCCAAAGTTAGCAGAAGGAAATAAATCATAAAAATCAGATCAGAAATAAGTGAAAAAGAAATGAAGGAAACGATAGCAAAGATCAATAAAACTAAAAGCTGGTTGTCTGAGAAGATAAACAAAATTGATAAACCATTAATTAGCCAGAATCATCAAGAAAAATAAGGGAGAAGACTCAAATCAATAGAATTAGACATGAAAAAGGAAAAGTAACAACTGACACTGCAAAAATACAAAGGATCATGAGAGATTACTACAAGCAACTATATGACAATAAAATGGACAACCTAGAAGAAATGGACAAATTCTTAGAAAAGCACAACCTTCCAAGACTGAACCAGGAAGAAATAGAAAATATAAACAGATCAATCACAAGCACTGAAATTGAGACTGTGATTAAATATCTTCCAACAAACAAAGGTGCAGGACCAGATGGCTTCACAGGCAAATTCTACCATACATTTAGAGAAGAGCTAACACCTATCCTTCTCAAACTCTTCCAAACTATAGCAGAGGGAGGAACACTCGCAAACTCATTCTATGAGACCACCATGACTCTGATACCAAAACCAGACAAAGATGTCACAAAGAAAGAAAACTACTAGGCCAATATGAACATAGATGCAAAAATCCTCAACAAAATACTAGCAAATACTAGAATCCAACAGCACATTAAAAGGATCATACGCCATGATCAAGTGGGGTTTATCACAGGAATGCAAGGATTCTTCAATATACGCAAAACAATGTAATACACCGTAAGAACAAACTGAAGGATAAACACCATATGATCATCTCAACAGATGCAGAAAAAGCTTTCGACAAAATTCAACACCTATTTATGATAAAAACCCTCCAGAAAATAGGCATAGAGGGAACTTAACCTCAACATAATATACACCATATATGACAAACCCACAGCCAACATCTTTCTCAATGGTGAAAAATTGAAACCATTTCCACTAAGATCAGGAACAAGACAAGGTTGCCCACTCTCACCACTATTATTCAACATAGTTTTGGATGTT
>NC_041221.1:9242392-9288883 GCF_002837175.3 Physeter macrocephalus
CTGCAAAAATACAAAGGATCATGAGAGATTACTACAAGCAACTATATGACAATAAAATGGACAACCTAGAAGAAATGGACAAATTCTTAGAAAAGCACAACCTTCCAAGACTGAACCAGGAAGAAATAGAAAATATAAACAGATCAATCACAAGCACTGAAATTGAGACTGTGATTAAATATCTTCCAACAAACAAAGGTGCAGGACCAGATGGCTTCACAGGCAAATTCTACCATACATTTAGAGAAGAGCTAACACCTATCCTTCTCAAACTCTTCCAAACTATAGCAGAGGGAGGAACACTCGCAAACTCATTCTATGAGACCACCATGACTCTGATACCAAAACCAGACAAAGATGTCACAAAGAAAGAAAACTACTAGGCCAATATGAACATAGATGCAAAAATCCTCAACAAAATACTAGCAAATACTAGAATCCAACAGCACATTAAAAGGATCATACGCCATGATCAAGTGGGGTTTATCACAGGAATGCAAGGATTCTTCAATATACGCAAAACAATGTAATACACCGTAAGAACAAACTGAAGGATAAACACCATATGATCATCTCAACAGATGCAGAAAAAGCTTTCGACAAAATTCAACACCTATTTATGATAAAAACCCTCCAGAAAATAGGCATAGAGGGAACTTAACCTCAACATAATATACACCATATATGACAAACCCACAGCCAACATCTTTCTCAATGGTGAAAAATTGAAACCATTTCCACTAAGATCAGGAACAAGACAAGGTTGCCCACTCTCACCACTATTATTCAACATAGTTTTGGATGTTTTATCCACAGCAATCAGAGAAGAGAAAGAAATAAAAGGAATCCAAATTGGAAACGAAAAAATAAAGCTGTCACTGTTTGCAGATAATATGATACTATACATAAAGAATCCTAAAAAAAAAAAAAGAAAAAAAGAAAGAATCCTAAAGACTTTACCAGAAAATTAATAGAGTTCAACAGTGAATCTGGTAAAGTAGCAGGATAGAAAATTAATGCAGAGAAATCTCTTGCTTTCCTATACACTAATGATGAAAAATATGAAAGAGAAATTAAGGAAACACTCCCATTTACCACTGCAACAAAAGAATAAATACCTAGGAATAAACCTACCTAAAGAGACAAAAGACCTGTATGCAGAAAACTATAAGACACTGGTGAAAGAAATTAAAGATGACACCAACAGATGGAGAGATATACCACGTTCTTGGATTGGAAGAATCAACATTGTGAAAATGACTATACTACCCAAAGCAATCTACAGATTCAATGCAATCCCTATCAAAGCACCTTTGGCATTTTTCACAGAACTAGAACAAAAAATTTCACAATTTGTATGGAAACACAAAAGACCCCGAATAGCCAAAGCAACCTTGAGAAAGAAAAACGGAGCTGGAGGAATCAGGGTCCCTGACTTCAGACTATATTACAAAACTACAGTAATCAAGACAGTATGGTACTGGCACAAAAACAGAAGTATACATAAATGGAACGGGATAGAAAGTCCAGAGGTAAATCCACACACATATGGTCACATTATACCTGATAAAGGAGGCAAGAATATACAATGGAGAAAAGACAGCCTCTTCAATAAGTGGTGCTGGGAAAACTGGACAGCTACATGTAAAAGAATGAAATTAGAACACTCGCCCAACAACATACAGAAAAATAAACTGAGAATGGATTAAAGACCTAAATGTAAGGCCAGACACTATAAAACTCTTAGAGGAAAACACAGGCAGAACGCTCTATGACATAAATCACAGCAAGAACCTTTTTGACCCACCTCCTAGAGAAATGGAAATAAAAACAAAAATAAACAAATGGGACCTAATGAAACTTAAAAGCTTTTGCACAGTAAAGGAAACTATAAACAAGACGAAAAGACAACCCTCAGAATGGGAGAAAATATTTGCAAATGAAGCAAATAAGGAAAGGATTAATCTCCAAAATATACAAAGGATTAATCTCCAAAATATACAAGCAGCTCATGCAGCTCAATATCAAAAAAACAAACAACCCAATCCAAAAATGGGCAGAAGACCTAAATGGACATTTCTCCAAAGAAGATACAGATGGCCAACAAACACATGAAAGGATGCTCAACATCACTAATTATTAGAGAAATGCAAATCGAAACTACAATGAGGTATCACCTCACAGCAGTCAGAATGGCCATCATCAGAAAATCTACAAACAATTAATGCTGGAGAGGGTGTGGAGAAAGGGGAACCCTCTTGCACTGTTGGTGGAAATGTAAACTGATACAGCCACTATGGAGAACAGTATGGAGGTTCCTTAAAAAAACTGAAAATAGAACTACCATATGACCCAGGAATCCCACTACTGGGCATATACCCCAAGAAAACCATAATTCAAAAAAGAGTCATGTACCACAATGTTCACTGCAGCACTATTTACAGTAGCCAGGACATGGAAGTAACCCTAGTTTCCATCGACAGATGAATGGATAAAGAAGATGTTGCACATATATACAATGGAATATTACTCAGCCATAAAAAGAAACGAAATTGAGTTATTTGCAGTGACGTGGATGGACCTAAAGACTGTCATACGGAGTGAAGTAAGTCAGAAAGAGAAAAACAAATACCGTGTGCTAACACATATATGTGGAATCTAAAAAAAAAGAAAAAATTGTTCCGAAGAACCTAAGGGCAGGACAGGAATAAAGACACGGAGGTAGAGAATGGACTTAAGGACGTGGGAGGGGGAAGGGTAAGCTGGGACGAAGTGAGAGAGTAGCACTGACATATATACACTACCAAATGTAAAACAGATAGCGAGTGGGAAGCAGCTGCATAGCACTAGGAGTTCAGCTCGGTGCTTTGTGTCCCCCTAGAGGGGTGGGATAGGGAGGGGGAGGGAGACGCAAGAGGGAGGGGATATGGGGATATATGTATACATATATCTGATTCACTTTGTTATACAGCAGAAATTAACACACCATTATAAAGCAATTATACGCCAATAAAGATGTTAAGAAAATAAATAAATAAAAAATAAAAGGAGGATTAAAATGTCCATCTTGCAAGGTTGTCGTGACAATGAGCTAGTATATACAGGGACCCAAGAAGTAGCAGCTACCATTACATTAATATTATTAATGACTTTAATTATTAAAAGTATTAATAATGATTAAAAATTTACATAATTCCACTCTAATGACTTATTGGCTTGTTTTGTGTTCAGTCGTTTATTCTGCAAGTCTTTTTTTAATCGGTGGTGTTATCTGTCTGCTTTACATTGTGTACTTTCACAGGTTTTGTGTGCGTGTGTGTATACACACATGTAACTGCTCCAACAGGAGTTTCCATTTTCCCATTAGAAATTTTCCTCTGGAGTCTGTACAATTATAAAAGCAAAACATTCAGCCCTGCAAAAATGTTAACTGAATGGATTCAAGACCAGGAGAGTTCTCATTATATCCATACCCATGAACATACTACCTGGACATATCCACAGAAAACAAAGGTCTAAATGCTAAGGCATGGGACATGGCGCATGTGACTTTGGAAATAAATGTTGGGGATGGGGTGTGATCCAGGGGAGGAACTGTGGCTCCTGGGACTCTTCAAAGAGAAAAACTAGTGTGGAATCTGAGGTTTTCCCCAACACCAGGAGGAGAGTTTTGAGAGGCTGCCGGAAACACCCCCCTTCCCTGCTTAAGGACAGCATTGTGGTCCAGGTCTCAGCCTCTGGATGAGCCAGCCTGAGTCCAATATCCAGCTCAGCCACTTCTCCCCATGGGACCCTGGGCACGTTACTCAGAGATTCCAAGTCCCAGGGTCGTCTTCTGTGAGTTGGAGAGAATGGGTCTTCCCCCCATTGGGTTGTGAAGATTAAGTGAGTTAATAACAGGTAACATGTGTCACAATCAGCACTCTATAAATGTTGGCTTTATTAGGATCATGTTATCATTTTGCATGGATCTAGCCCTTCCCACTCACAGATGTTGTAGTCCACGATGAAACACAGTCCTTATCTGTGAACGTTTGCAACTTACTTCATCCCTAAAACATAGCACGTCCCATTTAAAAATGGCATGTTGGACCCATAAGCTTACCTTCAGAATAATATCACAAAAAGTAGAAACCCAGGCAGACAGAGGAAAGAAAGAGAAGACATCAGCCTAAGGGAGATACCCACCCAGTTTGGAAAATGAGAAGCAAATGGTTAAGTGGCAGCTCATGGAGGGGACCTCTGTGCCAGCAGAGGAGGAAGCCAGTAAAGGGAAATACGATTCACACCACAGAACCCCAGAGAGGTCCAGACGTCTGAGGGCCCAGCACACGGTGGAGGGGGAGAGGAGGGGCAAAAATGCGAGTTTAAGGAAGTTGGCATGAGGAGAAATTCAAGTGCCCTCCTCTCCTGGGCGTACCCTGGCAGGAAACTGGAGGTCCCACTCCAGAGATGGTGAGGATTCCAAGCCCTGCAGAGTGTGGGAATGAGGCACTGGACTGGAAGGAGAATTAAATGAATGGTGAGACACACCCCCATTCCAAGGACCTTCTCTCTACTTGACCTTCAGCACACTGCAGCCAGGCTCTCACAACCCCCAGCCTTGCTCCACTGCCCTTCCCAGGGTAGAAGGTTGCAGCACCCTTCGCTGGAGATACTGACCAGCCCCAAAGAAAAAGTTCCGAAACAGCCACGTGTTCCCCAACGCCATGGTCAGGACCCACCCCCATCATGGAACACACGACAGCCAACAACCCCACCTGGGCTCGTTCTTCATCAGAACAAGCATCCAAGCACCACCAGGTGGGAGAAAACCTCCAACATGAGAGACAGTGACCAAAAACCGACAAACAGAAACAAAGAAAAACATAAAGCAAAAAGATGACATGAAGCAGAGAAAAATATTTTAACTTATAAAAACTATCATTTAGATACTAGAGATAAGTAAAGATGCTGCCTCCATTTTTTTAAAAAAAGATGCTGAAATAACAAATCAGAGAAGAGATTCAACTCCTAATTGATGAGTTCTAAGAACAGAGCACATGAAAACATGGAAGGAAAATTATCAAAGAAATAATACAAGAAAACTTCCTATAACTGAAAGGCATGAACTTCTAGACAGAAAGGGCCCCCTGAGCACCTAACACAATAAAAGGAAGCAAACTCTGACTGAGGCACATCAGTGTGAAATTTCAGAACACCAGGAACAAGGAGAAAAACCTGAAAGCATTCAGAGAGAAGAAACAGGAACCATATAACCTGTAAAAATTGTTAAACACTATTATACCTGTAACTTATATATTGTACATCAACTATACTTCAATTAAAAAAAAAGAAACAGGAACCAGGGGTCAATGAAGCATCACTCTCCAAATTGTGAGGAAAAGGTTTTTTAAAGAGAACTGAATGCCTGACCAAACTTCCAAGCTGATGGCCACCCCAAGAATGAGAAGGATGGGATAATGGGGGCACAGGGGGTCCCACACAAGAGATCCCCAGTTCTTGGAAGCAGCCAATTCACCTAGAACCTAAGAACACAGGGCTCCCAAGGTCATCCTCTCCCTTCCCTCCAAAAACCTGAGAGATTACTGAATGTATCCTCCCACTCTGGCAGGAGATGCCAGTTCTGCTGGGGAGTTGACTGGCGTCTTACTGACGAGTACATAGAAAAACTAAGGCAACACTCAAATCCCAGGTATTAAAGACAAAAGGCAAACGCAGCACACCATATGGTTCACCTTTAATAATAGTTACATAGTTATAATCACTTAGAAGTGAACATTAATATAACTGACATCATTGCTTAACTACTTGGAAGGTTGGAGGAACAGGGAGGGGATAGGGTGGGGGATGAGCAAATTCTGCTCTTCCTTAATAGAAAATCAATAGTGCCCAAACTGAAAACTCATAAAGGAGCAGTACAAGCCCATGATTTATAAACAAGGAGGTAAATGACAGAAGAACCGCTAAGATGACAGGAGTTACCTTTGGGAGGCACTGGGCAGAAAACTGCCATTTTTCATTATAAGCTTGGAAATACTATTTGACTTTTAAACTTAGATAGATAAATAGATATGCATTATTTTGAGAACAATAACAACTACATTAGAGAAGTGATAAACTATGTAGGGGACCATCAGAGTGAATAAGCTAAAGAAGAGGCAGCTGTGGAGCAGATTTCTGAGGATGGCTCAGGAGCCTAGAGGTATAAAGCACCTCCTGCAGGACTGTCACGTGCTCATCATCAGGGCTGTGGCCTCTGCCTGGTGGTTTGACCAAAGCTCCATGGGGAGAAAGAGGCACCAAACACACCCCTCTTCATTATTTTAGTGACACCTGTTTGTTTATTTAGGTCGTGTTACTATACCAAAAAGCAGCAAAAGCCAAACCGCTCAGTGTAGTTATCTGGTGTTATACAAACCTATTCCCCAAATCCACACACACATTTTTTCATCCTTCACCTTTTAAAAGCCTTAAAGCTTAAGGCGAAAATTAGTTTAGAACAAAAAATACTTCTGAATGGTAATCGGGCAAGACACATCAAAAGACTAAAGAAATACACCCTTGACCCCAAAATTCCACTTCCAAGAATGTATCCTAGTCTTTGGTAAACTAGACCACTGGTTTGCAACAGTGACCTTAAACCCTAAGAGAATATCAGAATACTGATTCCTGGGCCTCGCCCCCAAGACAGCCTGATTTAATTGGGCTGTGATGGGGCCAGGGCATCTGTATTCAGCAGCCAAGATGGAGAGCTCTTGGTTTATAATAAAGAAAACTGGAAACAGCCTAAAGACTCAACAGAGAGGATGGGTGAAGTCCATCATGATAGGGCCATACAATGGAATCCTAGACAGTGTTAAAATAATGTGGCAGAAAAAAGATATTTCATTAAGTATATTTATTGACATGGACAGATACTCACAATGTTAAGTAAAAACACAGGTTGTAAAAGTATATGTGATATGATCCACTTTTGGAAAAAAGTGTATACAAAAGAATTGCCACTATTCTGGAATTAAATGCAACATTGTCAGTAGCCGTAATGGCTGAGTGTGGAAAGATTTAATTTAAATATTTTTGTCTATCTGTATGTTCTAATATTTCCACAATGAAGAAAGTATTATAGAGACTGCCTATTACAGACATCGCCTTCCAAAGTTCAAAAATGCTTAGACATGTCATTTGTAAGTTTTAAACATTTTAACACTGTTCACATAGATTTCACCTCACACCCCACTCCTGGTCAACCAATAAATCTATACACACACCCAAACTCTCACCAGAGTCAAGTCTTTCAGGTCACACTGCTCCCTGCCAAGTGTCCAGGGTGAGAGGACAACTTTCCATGAGTTTCATCTCTCCTTTGTAGGTAATAAAGTCTGGCTGCCTCAAACCCAGAATATCCTTGTTAACTTCCTTACACCCATTGACCTTCTAAATTCAAGGGATGAGAGGGGAGCTGTTTTTACTGTAATAATATCAGGAAACAAGAGAGTGGATTTGTGACTCTGAGAGAGACAATGAGGAAGACACAAGCCCACCTCCAAACCCCCAAATTCTAGCCCTGCTAAACCATTCGTGTAATAGGAAAGAACAAATCTGACTCCACATTGGATCTGTTTCTTTTACTTTAACCTTTGTATTCTATCGTTTTTGCTGCAAGTTAAGAATGTTGCCTAGAGCCTGAAATATACAGGATAGCCCATTCTCAAGGCTCTGACCTTTAAAGGTGTCACACTTTTCCATTCATCTAGAGATAAAAAGTTGCAGAACAGAGAATAACATTTGTCTTGTTGGAGGTTTACAGGAACATCATGACCTGACCGCAGGGACAGCTGCAAGAATAAAGGATCTGGCACCAAAAAGGTTGTAGCAAACAACAAATCCCCTCCCTTTTTAGTATAAAAGCAGCCTGAATTCTAACTCGGGTAAGACGGTTCTTTGGGACACGAGTCCGCCATCTTCTCGGTCAGCTGGTATTTCGAATAAAATCGCTATTCCTTGCCCCAATAACTCACCTCTCGATTTATTGGCCTGTCGTGCAGCAAGCAGTACAAGCCCGGACTTGATAACATTCAGGATCATTGGTGGAAGCTGTTGGGAGAGGTAGGAGGGACGAACTGGTCCCAGTAGGCATTCAGAACATGCGTGTGTCTTCCCAAGAAGCTTTGAGCATGAGGAAAGGGCTGGGTTACAGATCACAGAGCATGAAACACCTGCAGGGGACAGACCTTCATATTCTGAGCAAAAGTTGCGAAGGCCTTCACCCTTCACTTTACCCACCCTGACACCCACTGCCTTCTCAGTGCCCCCCTCCCTCAGTCTCTGCATCAAAGTTGTCCACTGAAAAGAACCAAGTAAGCTGCACAGTTCTGCAAATCGCTATCTTCAGAAGTTTTTGAAACTCAAAATAAAGGAAAGACCAAACGCCAAATATGTGAGAAAAAGGCTTGAACATGTGGTGCGGCGTGGAGCGTCTGCCCCCCAGGGCTGGGGAGCAGACTTTTGCCAACTAGCAGCCGTCAAGCAGGATACTGGAGCAAGCGGGAACTCTAAAGTTAGGTTTTACCACCTATAATGGAGGATTTATTGAATGGTTTAATTGGTAGTCTCAGGATTAAACCCCAAGGGGGGAACAAAAACATCTTTCTGGACATACCTAGTGAGCCTGCACGCACTCCACGAACCTCACCTACAGCCCATGGACCTGCAAGTCTGGAGGGGGACAGAGCCAGGACACAGCTCTTCCTTCTTCTAACCTTGACACATCCCAGAGCCAAGAGCACGGTAGTCCCTGGTCCTTTATTTAAGAGGCAAAATGCTTTCTTATGGTAGAACAGGCCTTCAGACCACACACAGAAACTCAGGTGTTCAAAAGGTGAACAAAAGGACCCACTTGATCAGCCCGCTCCTGAAATACCCCAACCCAGAGAACAACGCTCAAAAGGTCAAAGGTAGATTCGACTCAACCAAGACTGTTCCATCCCAGTGCTGGCAGGATCATTTGAAAATTTTCCCAGTTCCATTTCTGGTCAATGTAGAGAATCGTGACATTGTGTGTTTATGTAAATCCCATGTGTTCAGAGAGATTTCAAGTCAATATGAGAAGAGAAGCGCAAAGGCCTTGACTGGAATGCTGACTGGTGACGTAGGGCAGGTAACAAACCCTCCCCTGCAGGGGGTGACTCAGCCCAGCACCCGAAGAAACCAGCCACTGCCGAAGGCTGGGGTCCCCAGGGCCCAGCGTGACCATAACAGTCCCTTCTGTCACCCTTCTCCCTTTCTGTCCCATCAGCTCAACAAACGTGAATGAAGTTGTCTGCCTTCCCTGGAAGGGTCTCTCCAGCCACACTGACCCCCTCTCTGGGTGGCGCCCGTGGATCCACTGTGGATGGACTTGGAGTCGACAGCCTGAATCAAGGCCAAGGCATAAAGAGGGCAGGGAGAAGCAGGGGCGGTGACTGCCTCTCTGACTCCAGTGAAAATGGGGCTCCATTTTTTAGAGTGCCATTCTGTCTGCAAACCAACGTGACGCTATTTTTACTCAGTAGAAGAATCCCTTTTAAAAGAAGCTTCTATTTATTACAACATACTATAAAATAATGGGAAGACATCTTTGCTTTTAAAAATCTCATATTTTTCAAGGGGATTCAACTCTCCAACGTTCAAAGAACTTTCCCCAGGTTCCACTAGTCTTGTGAAGGCTTCTGTTTAGGTGTGGAGCCTTCCCGTGCACGGGCAGCAGGTGCCTTGACCTATAGGAGCCCCATAGAAGGAGATCGCATAGAACACGGTCTTTTACTACCTGAGTAATTAGCAACAGAGTGAAATTCAGTAAGACTGGGGTCCTCCTCGGACCTCTCTGAATGTGGTCTAAGAAGAGACAACTTATCCTGAATTCTAGGCTCTGGTGAGAGGTTATCACAATATTTACAGGATTATTGCAATATTGTAATCTATGCAATAGATTATATGTACAGTACACATGAAATCTATGTACTAGATTATATATACGTGTGAACGTATGTGTGTGTGTGTGTATATGTGTGTGTGTGTGTGTATATATATATATATGTAATAGCTTACGTTTATTAAAAGATTTGGGGCGGGGGAATGCCATGCAGAAATCATGTTAAAGACAATTGAGCCAAGCAGTGAAACAATGCTGAAATGGCCTAGAAAACCAAATGGTATTTGATATTTATTTTTCTGGATACAGACGTGGACTTCATGTTGTCACTGACCCTGGCTGGTTAGGACCCTCAATGTTTTCTAAATTCCTAGACTGCTTTAGAGTGAACAGTCTCAATTAGTTAAGTTCAAAGGGAATTCCCCAGAAAAGGCAGCGTGAAATAAGTGTCAACGATGGCTACAGAAGATCAGGTATATAGCTTGTGATATAAGTAAGTGTTCAGGCATACGCTGTGGTGTGTCATCTAATCTGGTCCTATCACCAAGAAAAAAGTCAATAACAATGTAATTTTACTATGGCCTGTCCTGTGAGAGCAGCCATAGTTTGAAGAGGCATTTTGAGCGATTTTTAAGGGCAAGCACTCATCAACTTCCAAATCTGTTCTTCGTGTGACCACGTCATAGCACTTGGTCAATTCTGTTTGGTTTTCAAAATTCTGACTGTGGATCACCACTGACTCAAGCTATTTGCAAGAAATGAAAAAGAAGCCTTGTGTGAAGAAGAGGGGGAAGGGTGAGGAGAGAGAGCTCTCATAATTAAATGTTACTTGCTTGGAGGTTAGCACGTCTTGAAATGAAGACAACAAAGACAAAAAGAATCCACGAAAATGCACCTTTTACCTTCCAAATGCACAGCACAGACAGCGTCAGGGGAAGGACAGAGGAGCAGTCTGGCTCTGCATCGCATCACGGGGCTCAGAGATGCTCAGGCCCAGATACCCGCCTGGATCGCCTATCTCAACAGAAGCAAATTTCGTGGTGACGTTCCAGAAAGAAGCACACTACCAGAAAATATCATAACTCCTCCTACACCATGAGCTGGAGGGAAGCATGCTTTAAAAACTTAACCTTTGTGTGTTCTGCACCCACGCTAATGTTATTTATCATTTGATTATTCTAGAAGAAAAGGGACTCTGGATACTATTACCGACTTTGAGAACCAGAGGATCTGGCAGGACCGCTCGTGAGGAGGGGAAACTCAAACACAACGTGAGCTTCTCACCAAACCGCTCTGGTTTCACAGCTCGCACGACTCCCCCTTCCTAAGAATCTGGTTTTTGCCCTCGTCCAGTTTTTCCTATTTTCGGTATCACTGGGTCCCTTCTAGTAAGTATCCCGTCAGCTCCAGCCGTGGGCAGGCTGCTCACAGACTCTGCTCAGAACACTCACCCTCCACCTCTGAGTCAGCTGCCTGTTCATGGAAATACTATACAGTGATCATTTTCATAAAAATTCGTGCTGGCTTGGTTTTGTTTCTCTTGACACTGGCCCAAATGTTTTTCTCCTCTGATTGATTTTTGGTTTCAACTTGGCGTGTTTGGGGGGGGGGCTGTTTATTGTTTAATATATTTCCATTTTTACTGGAGGGGAAACATTAGCGCCAAAGGGGTCCAGCTGCATCCAATCGGCCACACAACCTGTATTTCTACATCCGAGACTGTGGGGAAGCGCCGTCTGCAGAAGCGGGGGAGGGCCGTTCCTGCCCAGATGGGGAAGTAAAGGTGGCCTTTCTGGTCACTGACACGCAAGGGTGCCCTGGCCTCCTGGGGACTTGTTTTTGCAACTTGGGTGTTTCCGAAGACTTGCTGATCGTGTATACCCTAAGTCTGATAAGCACCCCATCACCCGTTCTCCTGCGGAGTGTGTGGTCAGCAGAAATGCATGGTCAATGGAGCCCTTTGAGAAATACACAAACAAGGAGCTATCAACTTCCTTTGCTTGAAATTAACCCAACACTGTAAATCAACTATACTTCCATAAAAAAATAAAATTTAAAAAAATTGCCCTTGCTTTAATACTGTCAGTTTTCAGGCCACTCTGGATACAAAGGAGAACGTAATTCCCCAGCATAAGGTCCTGAGTCCCTTTGGATTTCCCCCGCTCTGTCAATCCTTTCTAAGATCGTGGACTGGCATCGGCCATCTTTTCTCTAAACAATCAGCATCTCTCGAAGTTAAGCCATGCATTCCCAAGGAGGCTGAAATCTGTTCTTGGAGGAGGGAAAAAGGTCTCACTCTTTTATGTATAAAGCACAGATACACCTAAGTGTAGATATACATGTATATGTATAATGTAAGATTCCTAAACCGATATGCTGTGTAACTGTGGTATTAAATTTTCATGTGGGAGAGGGGTGATTAGGGGAAAACAATGTCTGAAAAGACTCCTTAGGGGATTGGTTATGAAAAAAGGCTGAAAAATAATTTAAGCCTAAGGGTAACTGCATCACAAAACATTACGGCTTCTTGATATGTTTAGCACCGGTGCTTCAGTGATAAAGAAATCCTGTTTGCATTTACTCCAGTCTGTTTACGATGTGCCCATAATTATTTCTTTGTAGACTGGGAATTGGAAGAGTTATGCTACACTGAGATACTCTTTAACCACAATTCACATACACGTCTCCTCTTGTTTTAGAAGCCAATGGGCATTGAGCGCAAGAAACAAAACCAAAGAAAAAAACAAAAACTAGAAAAGGAAAGAAATAAAGAGCTAATACGCTGATGCAAATGAAGCAGATGCTTGTACTTATTTGAAAACAATGGCCTACTTTTTTTTAATGTCTACAAACTAAAGATCTCTCAGAATATCTTCTCATTCCATATTAAATATCCAATGCAGCAAACAATCTTTGCCTTGCCTTAGTCTATTAAGAGCCTTACTTATTCCAGAAAGGAAGCATGCGTTTATCTTTCTCAAATACATGACGTACACTTCTTTTTTTTACTTGCTTGTAGTGAAGACTAAAGAACGGTGCTTTATCTTGCTTCCTTTGCCAGTGCCAACGTAACTGATTCTCATCCTCATTTCCACTTTTTGTATCTTGTTTCATCTGGGTTAAACCGGAACTCACTCCCAGCCCTTTGGAGAGATAGCCTGTATTTCCAACAGGGCCGTCCACGATGCCACATGTTTTCCTGACCTGCGCTGCCTGTGCCCTTGCTGGAGAGAGAAATGGAGTCATTCTGACTCATAATCTCAGAGGTTACGTTAGCCAGCATCACAGAATACAGAAGTAACTCTGCGATGACCTCAAAGTGTAATTTATGGACAGTAAGTGGGGTCTGTTTTTGGTGCTACAACTCCCAGACGAGGGCAGACTTATGAATAATTTGCAACTATCAGGAAGTCTGCGAAAATCCTCCCTGTCTGATAAAGATCGCGTGGTGCTCACTGACTCTCCTAAGGCCTCTGACTGCCTCTCCTTTCTGGAAGCGCCTGGACCAGAGTCCTGACAGCCGGGGCCAAAGAACGCAGTCACCTGCCTCCAGCAAATCCACTCCGATTCCCCCTCATTCCCAGACACAAATTTCCATGAAAACCAGACACAGGACAGAAACGAGGGGCAGGATATTCCAAAATCGCTTCACATCTGCAGCCTGATTTCATTACACTCACTGCCTTGTTTCTTTTAGCCCCTGTGCGTGTCCACTGCGGGTGACACTTCGCCGACGCTGACCTTCAAAACCGTGCTATCCAGACACTTAAGGAAATAAGACCCGTGCAGGAGGGACAGGGGCTCTGGCTGCAGAGAGGGGGATCAGTGAGTCCAGAGACCACAGGGACAGGGAAATGCCTAGCAACGCCTTCACAAGGTGACTCTACTGGGTGTTACTGGTCCTGTCACTGAATCCGCCCACACATCCCTACAGCATATGAAAGCTGTTCATCCCGAAGGGGGGAAAGAAAACACTCCGCAGTTGACATTCTTAATCCAAGTTTGCCTAAATACAGCAGTTTCCAAGAGCACATTTTAGCCATTGCACACCCACACACACCCAACCAGAGAAGCTGGTGGGGAATCCACGTGGGGCTGGGCAGCCCCGCTGGGTTCCTGTCACCTTCTCTGTGCCCCAGCCCAGAGCTGCAGCCACGAGCTGTCAGAGCCGTTCAGCAATTTGCCTCCAAGGTCTTGTTCGAGGATATGGCAACTTGCAAGGACCCCATACAGAAGCAACTGGACCTCAACTTTCCCTGCCGAGCCACGCTGCCAGTCGAAGGCTCTGGGTGCCGGTGATGACACAGTTTTTCCTCCAAGATTTTAAGCACATGTGGCTCCCATCAGTGTGGTCTCGTATTCGCTCTGTTTAGACCACTTGCCTCGCACGTTCTCATATTTACGCATGTTCACTGAACATAACCCCGGGTGAATTATTTAAGAAGGCTTAATGTGCTTCAGACTTCTCAAATATGATTTAGACTTTAAATTAAATTTGTACTCCCGTGGGAAAGTGGTGCATTGAACGCGGCGTATGGCATCGAGTGGACATGCAGTAGGTCTTGGAACAGAATTGCAGTTACGTTGACAGGATCTCACCTGGCGACCGATGCTCCGTGCTGAACGAAACAGGACTGAGCTACAAGGTTCAATGTGTTGCCTGTGTTTGAAAGCAGCAGAAACATACACCGCACGAACGCTCTCGCTTTTTGGTTTATTCCTTGCTGACCTAAAATGAAGCATCCCGACAATGAGAGACGCAGAACGTATAGACCAGCACACAAAGCCCCATTTGTTAGTTCTGAGTTCTCTGGTTTTTTAAAATAAATCGCAAAATCCTCTCCCTCTGTGTTTGGATGCCAATAACTGCCCTGAATTAGGTGTTAGATTCTGCACAGCAAATTCGAGTTGAGAAAAGGCGCACACATCTTATTTAACACACTTTAGGTTTGTTTACAGTAAGCACTGCCCACCAGCAAAAATAAACCAGAACAATGGAGTGAAATTCCCTCCTGCACGGGTGGTAATGAACACAAACTATCCAGAAAAACGTGCAGACAAGGAGTTCGCTGCAGACCGGGCCCTGAACTGAACACAACCTTCTTATTCAGGGAAAGGTGAATGAGTAAGAATCTATAGGGAAGGTTTTCACTTTGCATAAGACTTAAATTAAATCAGTTCTAAAACATGCATACGGTAAAAGGGCTAAGTTATTCAATAACACATTACACATAGTACGCCGGCAATAACAAGCAGCATGCGACTGGCTTGGCCATGAACTTCAGCGTTACAGGAGAGGGAAAGGCCCGCATTAGATGCAATCTGCCATCACCAAATTGTGTGAACGTGTGCTCTGAGAAGTTAATTCTGTAGCAATCCATCTGATGGCTATCCTCTCTTTCTCTGGGATTCTAGCACCTCAAGAACACTACTCCTCAAAAATGATAAATTGTATTATCCTCAAGACACTGTCCACGGGCAAAATAAGACATACGTCATCCCGCAGGGATTACCCTTAGACAGGGGATACTCAAATAAGATGTTTATGCGAGAAGTTGTCAGAGCATGATTCTAACAAAAGCATCACTATTTGTCACCAGGCATATGAAGTTTCAGTCTGAAAGTAGATATTTGGTTTTGCCTCTTAAAAGCGTGAAGTGAGTCAACAGGAAATCATACATACGTGCTCCCCTCCAATCTGAAAACTGCAGGTTTGATACTGAACATCCCATGCTAGCATTCACTTTTTTATTGCTATCATTTCTGGCTCCAGCGTGACATATTGGGCGATATCGCCAAGGGGGACACGAAGTCACAAAAATTCTATTGCTGTGATCAAGTTACATGGTAGACTTCACTAATGATATGAAATCTGAACACCTATATGCTGAATAGCCCCGAGCTGCACCGTCCAGTACAGGAGCCACACGTGGCTCCTGAGCACGTGAAATGGGGCCAAGTCCAAACTGAGATGCGCTCCATGGAACCCACACGCTGGGTTTTGAAGATTTAATACCGAAAAAAATGTAAAAGAGCTCATCAGTATTTTTATATAGATGACACCTGAAGTGGTAGTATCTTGGATATGTATTACCTAAAATAGATTCTTAGTTTTTAATAGTAATTTAATAATGGTTAATTATTAATTTGATGTTTATTTTTCCTTTTTAAAACTACACGTGAGACTCACATTCTATATCCCCTGCCCAGCGCTGCTCTGACCTTCCACCCACCCTGCCTCCATGTCACCCTGCCCCCTTCCTGTCACTTCCGTAAGTGGACCCTCTGCGCTGACCAAGAGAACTCCCCGTAGCAGTGGGGAACCAGAGCCGAACCCCAGCTGGGTTCTGACTCGGCTCTGGCTCTGACTATCTGTGTAACTCTGGGCACATCACTCAGCCCTCCCAAGCCTCACTTTGCTACTCTGGAAAATGGGGCAATAAAACGCCACCTTCACAGAGCCGTGGTGAGGATGCCCCGGGGCAACAGGGATCCCACGTCTGCACCGCATGGTGGAGTCAAGGTCAGTGACCATGCTCTAAACATCACATCTCGCTTCCCCTTTGCAAGATTATTTTATTCCCTGCCTTTTAACTTCACACTTGGTGTCTAGCTTGGTCCTTCCAACACCAGGGGTTGGGCAGATCCTGTGCTGTGTCCCCCAGCTCCCAGGGGACACTTCCCACGCTCCGAGCACCGCAGTGCCTGACTCCGCCACGCGGCTGCCTGCGGCTGCCCTCCCACCCCCATCCCTGCCTATCTAGAGCCAGGATACGCCATGGTGCAGGCCCGGCGCACCAACCTTCGGGAAGCATTTTTTGGTCTTCCTCTGGCATGGTCTAGATCCCTTTTTGACTGTATGATTCTCAGGAGGTGGACTATTTTATTTACACTCTATCTTGTTCTGTAAAAGGATTTAAAGTGATCCACAAGGACATAAGTGATACAACAAGGTTCTTTAAAAATTCCGAAGTAGATGCAAATTAAACAATAGAGATGAGGCTAAAGGGAAACAAGGGGAAGAATGGGAAGAGGAGATAAGAACGTGGTAGCCCACCCAGTAGATCACGGGATCCTGCACCCGTGCCGGGTGTGGGGCACACGCACACCTCCAGGCTGGATGAATGACATCCAACTCAGACAACTACTCCTGATGCTGAGTCGACCCAAAGTCTTGAAGAGAGAAGGGCCTGTGTGATAAGATAACAAGCTTGCCCAGCAGCTGACCTACAGCAGGCATGGGGATGGTCTCTGTCATGGCCTCGAATGCAGCACATCAGAGACCCCTAGGGACCACCCCCTCCATCACTGCACAGCCTAGGACCCTGGCTCACTGTCACAGCGGCCTGGTTCAAGCAGGTGGCACTAATGAATGTGCCATTTTCGTTGGCCTGTGCGTTCGCCCCCTTTCTAGAACCCACGGCCTGTGCGTTCGCCCCCTTTCTAGAACCCATGGCCTGTGCGTTCACCCCCCTTATAGGTTCAGTAGCACGTACACTCACCCCCTTTCTAGATTTCAGCTCCTGAAGGCCTGACCCGAGGCTTCCCCACAGTGCCTTGCACTGAAAGGTCAGCTTGCCCTTCTAGTCTCTTCCCGGCGCTTGCCTCTCTGTGACTCAGAATGCCCCTCCTCTGCTGGAGTCCTGAACCCTCCAAGCCTGGGTCAAATCTGACCTCAGACAGGTCTCTACCTGCTCGGCACTCCCTGCGTTCTCCTGCATGAACTTCCACCTGTGGATATTTATCCCAAGGACGTTGCATTCAGATTGAATGCTATTAGCTATTTGGAGTGGAAGGGGCTATAGTTCTCCTTACATGTTATCAATACAACTAGTTGAGCAAAGAATAATTGAGGCAGGCCACTAATGGCCGGAATCAAACAGGCAGACAGGCAAGCTCTGAAATGTTCTGGCTTTTCCATTACATTTGCAGTTGCTTTTCTAATCTCTAGACATGTCCAGTGTCTTAACAGTCCCTATGTGATCCACATTCCCATCTCTCTTTCAGGACAGTGCTCTCATTTAATAGGTGATCAATAAATTTTGACTGAGAAATGTGTTTCCAGGTTGCTTCAGTTCTATAAAGAAAATTCAACATGATTTAACGCTTAACGTTCGCAAAGAAAAACTTATATGTATGCAAAACATAGTTACAAATGCGATCTTAAAATTAAAACAGATATAACCCCTTTTCTGCCTCCCAGTAGTTTACTGTGGGTTCTACATACTTATGGAACAATATTTCTGGACTTACCTCGTTTTACAATTTGGGAATAAAGTACGTAGGAGAAACTGGTCTTGTGGGATGTTCTGTTTAATCATCTATATTTACAAGTCTTAGAAAACTGCAAAAATCCATCAAATTTTCTCATGAGATAGGATTATAAGCCACTTCAGACCTGATACTACTTCAGCTGTAAAACCCTCTCCCTTTGACCCTGCAAGCAGCAAGCAACAATCTCTCTCTCTGCTTTAATGGCAGGGTTTTGGGTGGGGTTTCAGAACTTAAATCCTGGTAATATGCTGACCTAACACCCCTTCTCCAGAAAAGACTCGCAGTATTCCCTGGATTTGATCTCCATTGCCATTATTTCTATTTTAAAACCCTGTAGAGAAGTAAATGTTCCTGCCAGGGTCAAATAGACTAGAAAGTACTTTTCGATACTGAAGAAGCAAATTTTTTCCTCCCCTTTTGCTTATTCTGTCATCTTGCTACTGTAACTCGCACTCCAGAAAGAGCCAGACTTGCACAAGGCACGTTTAAATTTTGAGCAATTATAGACCCAGATTTGTAAATCCGGCAGCAGGCCCACATCAGCTTTGTGAGATTGGATATGATTTTAATGAGATTCCACTCTTCTTAAAATGCGATCTTCTTAAAATGTCCCTAAGACGCCAATTGGCGTCTTGTTTCCCAATAAAAAGAAATCTCGACTTTCTGATATATTTAATTTCAAGTTTTATGTTGAGATGGCAAGTGTGCATGGCTTGTGTTTCCAAACATTTCATTTTACTAGCACACACTTCAGCTATTATTTATATTCAGCTTGGTTCTTTGTACGTCCCATGGAAGAATCCTGAAATCGTCCTTGTTCACTCCTGGGGTCCCAAGGTGCCACCGTGATCACCTCCCTCCCGCCAGCCTCCTCAAAACAGCTTCTTTCAATCTCTACTCAAAAGCCCGAGCTCTTCATTCTCTCCAGCACAAGCAGAATTCCAAGCTCCAGTAGCACAGAGAGGAGGGAACAGTGCTTTTCCATTGCCTGTTCCAATCAATTGATTATATGAAGGCAACGGGTCGTTAACAGACATAGTAAGATCTTGGGTTTCTCCTGTTGTCCAGAAGAGCACAGAGCCTGACGCCCAGCTTGGTTCAGACAGAAAGGTGAACAACACCAGTTAACCCATTTCCGCGACGCTGCTTACGACTTTTCACAAACTAATCCTTCCTCAAGGTGGTGACACAAACCTCCCTGCCTAGAGCACGGAAAAACGTGCACACGCATCTCTCTTTTACTTTGCAACTTAACTACTTTCGTAAAGCCCCAAGGATCCATAACCCACATTTCCACTCCCTCACGGAGGAAACGAATCTCCCCACCAAGAACAGAGAATCACTCAGTAGAAATATGACCAAACAAGTACATTACCACGCAAAGCTGAGCCCCTTCGCTCCCCTGCACTCAAACTAAGGGGCAAACACTCTTCTTCACTTTTAAATGAAGGTTTGGGAACCTCAGCCAAACCCTTAATCGAGTGAAAGTAAGGGTTTCCTGTTTTTGAAAAATCACCGTAGATGTGCTTGTTTTTCTTTTTTCTTTTTTCTTTTTTTTTTTTTTTTTTACCATTCTTTAGGTTTTATTTTTCATTTATTTATTATTTTTTACAATATATGTTTTTCTTCCTATCCATTGCAGGGATGTTTTTCTCCCCCAGAGTAGGTTTTCCTGGGGGAATAATTATTAAAATAATAGTAGCACTGAAAGGAATCCGATACGAGACACTAACATGTGAAAATCTCACTCCCACTAAAACAGTTCAAAATTAGACGACATGTTTTAACTACAGATCTAGGTTTTCAAAACCCTTAGACGTGTTAACAGTTTGTTCTAGATCAGATCTCCCGTCTAATTTTCTAGGGTTGTGATTTTCAAAAGCGATACATTAATTCAAAAGGCCTATTGTACACACTTTAAGGGTATTTTAGGCTTCACCCACAGCCATTCTGAAATGGGAAAAAGTCACAGAACTAAACTTTCTTTGCTCCTGTTTCTCACCATGCACTGAGTCAAGGTAACTGAACCCCTTACTTTCATTGTTAAATTACTACTTCTCGAGTGCAATCAGGGTCTTCCAGATTATGACAGGCCACTGTCAAAACAGAAGAACTTAAAAGTTACTTTAAATCTAAAACTCAGACCCAGTGCTCCATTTTTAGATGCACCCTTTAATTACTTGGTGGTGTCTACATCTTACTTACGCTTAAATTTAGCCAAGTAATTTTAGATCACTCGCCTCTAGATCACTTCACTACCTCCACTAGATCTGCAGTGTTACAAACATAGGGCACTGAATCCTCTCTCTTCTGAATACTGAAATGTTTAAAATAAAAGGTAAAAAAGTTAAGAGGGCAACATTTCCCCCTGGCTATTTTGAACAACCGGTGCGAATGAGAGCCCCAGCCATGGGAGACTTCTGTTTTTTTAAGCTACAGAATAACTGCTTTGAATCTATCCATGTGAGAAGGTGTATACTGACAATGCACAATGTGCAGATAATTACCTGTTCTTAGGCCAAGTGAGGGTGCAAACAAGTACCAAGGAAGATGCCATCGTGACATCAACAATACAGGGGCAGCTAGGAGACCTCCTGTGTGAGTGTCATCAACGACGGCAGGGACTTTCAAAGTCCCCCCCAAAACTCACACTGCTACCACCACGTATCAAAACTTTCTGAAACTGTGTCCAAAATATTTGAATCCCTCCGTTGCGTCAGCTTGTTTTTCTTACAAATGCAACTCAAAAGGTTTGAAGAGTTTCAAATTCAAGGTGCAGATCGTAAACAAAGGCTGTGTTTTGAAGGACGATATACCCTGGCAATGCCCAAGTAGCCTTACACCTTGGAGAAAGAAAATGGAACCCCTTTGGCATTCTCCTCCTCTCTGGAAAAGCTTGTCCAGGAAGCAAAGGGTGATCAAGCCAGGAGGTGACAGAGACCTGCATTTAGAGAGATCGACCCCCAGCTTAAACGCAGGACTGCCCTGCAGCATCACAGAGCCGGGATTCTGCTTATAACGACTTCCTTCTGATCTAAGTTACCTGGACCACTTCTTGCTTCCCAGGCTCCAGCAGTCTCATTAGAAGTGGGTGTCTCTCTGTCGACACCTCCTGAATTAAGTTCCATGAAAGAGTGAGTGGCACCGACACTTATTCGACACGACACCGTCTCCCCACCCTCCATATCATATGACTGATGCTGACCCGCTCTGGTTTTTCCCTGGGGAATAGCCAAAGATCTCAGGAACATTAGCTCCTCTGTCTTGTGAAGAAATAAATCCCCCTTTTATTATGTTTGTTGTTGTTTAAGGACAGGTAACAAGGAAAGACCAGAGCTAGTATTAATTTTAGGAAAAAAAGTTGAAATTTTCCTATTACCTACTTACAAAATATGATAATTCCATATTCGCACAATATATAAAATGTTAGAATAGTACGTAAGTTAAAAATCAAGGTTGACATCTTTCAAAGAGGCTTTACTTCTTACTTATATATCTGGCACTCCACTGGGATCTCAGTCCTTACCACAAATAAAATAGCTGATTTTATGAGATGAGAAACTCAAAAATTTTCTTTAATACCAAAACAAAACAGGGGACTTTCCTGGTGGCGCAGTGGTTAAGAATCCGCCTGCCAATGCAGGGGACGTGGGTTTGAGCCCTGGTCCGGGAAGATCCCACGTGCTGCAGAGCGACTGAGCCCATGAACCACAACTACTGAGCCTGCGCTCTAGAGCCCGTGAGCCACAACTACTGAGCCCATGAGCTGCAACTACTGAAACCCGAGTGCCTAGAGCCCGTGCTCCGCAACGAGAAGCCACCGCAATGAGTAGCCCACACACCGCAATGAAGACCCAGCACAGCCAAAAAATAAATAAATTTTAAATAAATAAATAAAAATAAAAATGAAGTTGCTTTAAAAAAAAAAACAAGAAGTGGAGGAGGCAATGGTTATAAACACGCGTACATGCAGCCCCATTACATAATCCAATGGTAAACAAGAGTTCTCAAACATTTACCTAAAGAAGGCGCATCAGAGTAAATCACCAAGAACTCATCATGAGAGAATAGATACACGGAAAATAATATATCACAATGCTACCCCAAATATTTAAAAATAAAATGAAGGAATTATAAAGTGTTAGGAGAAGAAACCAAAATTTTAAGTGTAACTGGAATTATATATTCTTAAATAACTCAAAAAGACATAATACCTATTTGCTGGTTTAGTGTAATTTCCAAAAGTCATTGAGTCAAATCGAAGCCGGGGTTACCAGACCGCAAACTGTATTTGTAATATGTGTAGAACTCATAATGCCTTTCTTCAGAATTAGAAAACTTTGCACAGTAGCCACAAATTTGCACAGCTCATCCGGTTTCCACTAGAATTGTGATTTCAATGGTATAATTAGCTCATTCATAATTTGACACATAGTGAGTTAATTTATCTGGCTGGATTTTTATGTAACTTCTATTGCCTGGTCTTCCCACTGAAGAAGCCAGGGCAAGCTGCTGCCAGCAAAGCAAGGGTTAACCCCAGGAATGTGACAGTTCTCCTGGTGATAAGGTGACGGGTAGCTGAGGCCAGGTCAAGGGCTCTAAGCTATTTGGAGAGAATTGAAAATACTCAAAAATAATCTCAACGGTAAATAAACTCTATGCCCTATGTATGTCACCAGGGGAAGACTAAAAATTTTTTTTAATCACATTGAAAGTTTTCTGAACTACAGAAGCTCCAGAAACATGCACAGTGGGAAATCCGTGGCACATGTGAATATGTTCTTTGGAAAGATAACGAAATTATCCCAACGAATAAATAAATAAACAACTCTACGCATTAAGTTCACATCGGCATTAAAATTGTTTATCCATTTTATTGGGCAGTTTAGTCTGCTATTGGTAATAGCATCTAACTGCTTTAAAATGTTAAAAATAATTCTATGCAGTACCTTTTGTAAAGCCTCTATACAATATATAATAGCGATACATAGATGTTGGATTTCAGGTAGAAACCAAGAAGGCTAGCTGATATACATTATATAATTTTTAAACATGCCAAGTTTCCCAATTAAGGTGGTAAACGGGAAGCATATAAACATAACAGCTGCAGCCTGCTGAGGTGTCAGAAGGTGAAAAGACAGAGACAGAAGTGCAGAGAAGAGACTAAGCCCAGGTTTAGGAACGCGCGGTGAGAGCGCCGTCGGAGGGCGATTCCACGCACAGAAGGACCGACCCGGCAGTGACAGCCAAGCCCACACCTGGTCTCGACTTTCCGCCAAGCGTGGGCTTTAATTCAAGCCTTATTTCCATTCCAGACAACAACAAATAACCTCTTTCTCGGTGTCCCAGACGAGGCCCCCGCGGTCAGCTTTCCCGGCCCTCGCCTATTGCGGAGGTCTCCACTCCTCTCCCTCCGTCCCGGGCGCGCGCGCCTTCCGAGGACCCGGGCAACGATGAGCCGTCCCTCCCGGCGTCCCACACCCCACCTGTCCCGGCGCCGTCGGAAGAGCCGGGTCACCCCGCTGCCACCGTCCCCGCCGCCGCCTCCAGCGCAGGAGCCGGGCAGAGCGCGCGGGCCGCGGGACTTACCGAGAGGCGAGCGCCGCCGTCGGGGGAGGGCGTGTCCCGCACGTGGGTGTCCGCGCGTGTCCGCGCCCGCGTGTGCCCGCGCGCGTGCCTGGCCGTGGGCGCCGAGCCGGGCGGCACTGAGTCCCTGGGCGCCGACGGGCTCAGCCCATGGTGTGGGCGCCGGCCTCCGGGAGGCTCTGGCTCCCGCCAATCGCCGAGCAGGGCTGCCGCCCCGACGCGCTGCTCGAGATCCGGGAGTGCACGCCGGGGGCGGGGCGGGGCGCGGGGGCGTGAGTGTCCCGGGGCGCGTGGGGGCGGGGGCGCGCGCGCGCGTCCAAGTGCGCGTGGGTATGCGGGCGCGCGTGGCCGTGAGCGCGCCCTCGGGTCGGGGAGCGCGGGCGGCGCGGGCAGGTCTGGACCCTGCTTGGCTTTAGGAAGCAGCTGGCGGCTCGGAGGAGGAAGAGGAGGAGGAGGAGGAGGAGAAGGAGGAGGAGCGGAGCCTGGGACGAAGTGAGCCAGAGTCGAGGCCCCGGCGGCGGCGGGAGAGAAACCCAGGAGGGGAGAGGAGCGAGGACCGGAGAACAGGCGAGGCGAGGGGAGGGGAGGGCCCGGGAGGTGGGGGACGCCGCGGAGGTGCTTGCTCCTCGGAACTTCGTGAGAAGTAACTTTTTACCCAGCCTCGGCCGTTACACACATTACAAATAATAAAAGTTAAAACTGGTTGTTTCGGGAGAAGTTTAAAATGACCATCGACTGCCTGGGATGCTGATCAGAATTAAGACGACGTCGCCCTCAGCTTAATGAAGAGACGCGGTGCCAGGTGCCACCGGCTTTAGTAAGACCTGGAGTCACTACCCGCGCGTCCCGAGAGCGTTGGGACCCGATGGAGGAGGCTGAGGAGGAGCGGGATACGGTCGCGAGGATGCCCAGATGTCCAGGAGACACCCTGGTCTGATGGACAGACGCGGTGACAGCGGCCCTCCTGAGAACAATGTCTGCAAGATACAGCCTCCAAAAGGGGGAGCCGCGAGGTTTGGCTCATCGGCCCGGGGGCACTGCGAAACCCCTCCGGATGTTTTAGTTTACAAGTGATTTCTGACATCAAAATCGCGCTTACCTGACTGCTGCTTCTCTTCACTCATGTCCCGCGGGGACCGTCCCCGACCGTCCCTGCCTGATCGCTAGGAACCCATCCTAGAGCGTCCTCTTGCAGACTCTCCCCTTTCCGACCAAGTGAAAACTGCTCCTGTCCCTCCCTCTCCAAACTTTAACAGCCAAGAATTTCAGCAAACAGCCAGAAAGAAAACTAAGCCCCCCCCACCGCCCGCCACCCCAAGGGAAGGGAGGGAATAAGCACTCCTTTAATTTGAAAAATAATCATTAAAACTCCCTCAACTTTTAAGGCCGGGCAACATAATCTATTAATTGGTCGCTATTAACATGCAGTTTTATTGACCATAGCGCACAGAAGTCTGATTGTGAAGGAGTGTTTTCAATGAAAGTGGAGTTATTTTAGCTGCAGACGTGTTTACATTTCTGTGGTTTAGTCTATAACTTTCTCTTTTTCTTGCTTCAGAATTCTGCTCCATGAAGCAAAGCCCTTAGCTCCCAGACATTCCAAAAAGTCTGCCAAAATAATAGAAAAAAAAAAGAGAGGAGAGAAAAAACACACAGAGACCCCCAAGTCTGGGTCAGGCTCAGGGCTGTAAGTGGGCATCACCAGTATGCCCCCTCTCCACACAATTTCCAGTTTAAAGAAAAAAAAAAAAAAAGCCCTTCAGGGCTCCATTTCCTGTTTGCTGGGGAAAAAATAGGATGGGTCTAAGCTGCTGAGTTTAGAAACCGCCTTCTCCAGGACCTATAGATTCTGAGAGGTTCTTTAACCCTAGAGATGCCAAAATGAAATCATTGATATGAAAATCTACCATTCCACACTTTCCAAGGAAGTACCTCTCTTTTAAGTGGACAAGCTTCACAAACTACAAATGCGTTCCTAGGAAATTTCTTGAACAAACAGGCACACCATGGTAGATGGGATACAGGCCCACCTCTCCATAGGTGGCCAGGAGAAGATACCAATAAAAATAAATATCGAAAACAGATTAAGTTTCTGAGAAGCATGCGATCCTTTTCTTTCTGAGGATGCGGTACAAAAAAGCAGAATGCATATTAAAAAGTGCATATTTAGTAATAGGGTTATGTCAGTTTTCACAACCTGTGCTAGAATCAAAATTGGCAGAATTGGTGGACTCCTTTGAATCGCTCTCTAGTATCGCAGAAGTCACAGTATCGCCATTCACATGATCCTAAAAAATATTCAACCTGCCTCCCCCCTAAACTATCAATTGCGTATTTCAGTTCCTATTCTTTAGAACTATTCTCCAAAGATTCCAGATCCAAGAAACCTCACTGTATTTTGAAATCTTCCTCTTAGCCACTCATGTCCAACGCTCACCACAGAGAGCCTTTGTCATTTAGGGGAGTGCTTTAAAGTGAATAGATTCTCAACCTGACCAACGAGATCCGCAGTCCACGGCAATGACTCTGCTTTGTAATACATTACCCTAGCAAAGTTCCTTCGACATCATCACTTGTACCGAATACTCTAATAATATAGAACAATGCTGAAAATAATATAATGTGTGCTAACTGACAAAGGAGCTTGCTTTATGAATTAAGAACTGTACTTTCATAGTAGAACATGATTTCAACAACCCGAAAAAATGAGTTCAGAAAAACCACAATATTTGAAACAATGTCATCTGTGGCTGCCCTTGCTACTCTCTCCCATTCCTCCAAATATACCACACAGAGAGAGGAGGAGGGGTGGGGGGGGGAGGAGAGGAGAACGGAGAGAGAGAATTGCATAAAATCCAAAGCACGTACTAAGCCCACTCTCAAAGCTGAGGTTATTAACGTTGAAAGATCTTAGAACCCAGAATCCCAGAGTTTCACAAAGTTAGGACACCATCTCCTCCAACTGATTGTATCTTGCAGTTGCAGTTAGGAAGTTCTCTCTGTTGTCTAATCTAATCCCCACCTTCTACCACAGCATTCCTTTGAGTCTGGTCCATAATCAAGGTCAAGTAGTGGGAAGTCAATTTCAACTAGTTAAATCAATTGAGTTAATTTGAGAGGCCAACAGAACACAAGTAATGGCGATACATTCACCATCTATCTGTGCTGCAAGACAGGAAATACGGTCATTCTAAGTTCATAAAATACAATTTAAAGGGAAGGATTTTATAAAAACACCGCTTGACACATTCCACAAGAATTAGTATTTTTAAGTATTTCATACATGAGATAATCTTTCTGTGTAAAGTTTTGTGGTCGACTTAATTCTTTTTGAAATCCCTTTTATCCAAAAGATGTTTTGGATTAATTTAAGTATTTGTTACTGGAGAATGTCAAGCTCTTGTTCAATGCAATGTCCTGAATTGGGTTGTCACACCTGTTAAATATAAGCCTCCTTTTCTTTTGATATTCTGAGAAGGGCCTTAAAAGGTTTACATCCTTCAATATGGAGATTTAATTGCTTTACCTATAATAAAAAATAATCCCTATAAAATTCAGATTGTGGCTATTTCAAAGCTGAAAGAACTATTGGATTGGGATGTAAAGGTTGCAGTTCAAAAAGCCTTCCACGTTTAATATCACGTGCGTGGCGTTATGAGTTATAAACTCCTGGTTATCATTTTGTAAGGTCTGGCCTTTGTAGTCCTTGCAGGGAGCGTCTTTGAGCTTACTTTACGGCTTAGCAGTTGTGTGTGTGCACGTGTTAAATATGGAAAGGGGAGCGTATCCCCCTGCAGTAAAGGCTCTCAAGGGGGGAAGTCTCAGATTCAGTTTTAAATGAGGTACTGGATTGAGGTTCGCCACACTGACCCTTTTCACATCTTGGGTGAGCTCAGGCCTGGCGAGAAGCACAGCCCTGGTTTGAGAAAGGAGACAGTATGTGTGCTTCGGCCACTGGCCATTTCCCACTGTTCAAGCCCTGAGCAGCTTCAGTGTTTCTCGGGGCATCCAGAGCCCCGCCCCCCACCCCCCACCCCCCACCCCCCACCCCGCCACAGCCTCCACTCATTCAATTGGGACCTTCTTTTCATCCTGGAGATGGTTGGATGGGGCTCCTACCATTCCCTTGGGGCAACCCAAGACAGGAAAGGGAGGAGAATAAGCGTCAGAATTCTAGAGTTAGGGCCCTAAATGTAGCTTCCCTGGGGGCCGTCTCCTCACCACCTTCCCCATCCCATTCCCTGACTTTATCGTAGATTGTAAGTGAACACCAGAGGGCAGGGGTGTAAATGCTCTTGGGAGCGTCTTCAACCCAACACAAAAGCACCCCCACTATCACCAGGATCTTTTATCATCAGCTGCTAAGAGGTCAGTTTTATGCGCTCCTCACCCTCCTAGACAAACTAATTTCATGCAACACTCTTATCCTCTGAAGCACTTCTTCGATCGCCGTCAGATGTAGTTTAAGCCTGCAGTATACACAGCAGTTCTTAATAACACGTGGTGACCACAAACTGCTCCATAAAATTGCATAATGCATAATTCCTATCAACTTGCATAATGCACACGATGAGCTGATATGAAACACATTGTACATCTGTCAGTGAGCTTTGGTGACAAAGGTTACACCAAATGGATCGGGAGACTGTATTTGCATTTTTAAAATGGAGTTACATAGGATACAACAGGAGATTTGCTGCAGCTCTTCTGATGATTATACTTATTATACTTATTTGCTTACGAGCTTCACACACATACTGTGACCCTAATTCTATCAATGAACAGTTTCTTCATGTACGTTTTCATCAATGGGATTACTCATGACTGCGCAAATAGTTGCATTTTTAGAAAATTGACACAACTTCTCAGTGATTTTTTTTGTGTTGATAAAGGCCTTAGCATAACAGTGCCTAAATGCAAATAAAATCAATATCTTAATGACTTTCTTTTGTATCCTAGAATAGAAAATTATTATTCTATGATTATGGGTGACCTGATATAATTTAAATGGGTGAAAAGTCTATTTCAGATAAAATACACAGACAATTGACAAGGAATGAGTGAGAAGAGGAATCCAGCCCTTACCAGCCTTATGACCTGGGGCAAGTCACGGCCTCTTGATTGAAATCTCAATTTTCTTATCTATTAACTGAGGCTGTTGGAGTGGATGCCCTCAAATAGGCTAAACAAAGGAACTCCCAGGGGAGAATTTGGGTTATTCATCTTTATCTCCCTGCTTTTTGCACTGTGACTGACTGATTGATTAATTGAGGGCACATATTGGAAATTACACCTCTCTTCAATAAGCCCTGAACACACACCTCCTGCTTCTCTCCCGTGCACCCATGCAGGGAGAACAGCACCCTCTGGGCAGAGGTTCCCTTACATTTCAGTCCAGGCGTGGGTGGAGAACTGAGGTCTACACAGCAGTGATCAGAGCCCTGCCTCTACGTCAAAACCACCTGGCAGCTTCAAAAATAATGCCATCCTCTTGACCCCATGTCCGATGGTGTGAATCAGAATCTTGGGGGACAGGGAGGTCTATGGCACCAATACAGATGTTTGAAGCTCCTCAGGTCATAGGCATGGACCTCCAGGGTCAATGATCACAGCTGTTGAAATGACAGTCATTCATTGAATAAGGAAGGAAGTCCAGAATCTCTATCTAATGAGATAATTCTAGAAAATGCGCTCCAAAGATGAACTCTGTCCCCCAAAACAGTTGTCTGGCCAGACTGCCCTCCTGTGTTTAGTGTCAATCTTGACTCAGTCCCCAAATCCTAGAACCTTAGGACTTCTTCCTCATTTTGCCCCCGTTTCCTGGACTGTTCTTCCTTCCTTCATTGTGGTCTGCCATTCAACAGGCATGTTTACCATGCAGGTGCCTTTCAGTCACTTATGCAGTAGTAACAAGGCCTGAGGCGCTCCAAGTTCAAAGGGCTCCAGAGTGAGTCAAGACTCAGACCCAGATCTTGGGAGTTTTCACTGTGTGGCCAGCTCATCACCCTTCCTTATTCAAAGTCTCCTTCTGGACCCCTCTTGGCCAGCCCTGAGACTAATTTAATTCCCGCCCTCCAGCAAGCCTTCCCAGCCTTGGGACAGCACCAATTTCTCGTAACTGCATCATTCACACTTTGGAACTCAATAAGAAATACTCAATAAGAATTGACCTTTGAACCTGCCCATCACTTGGCCCATAGCTAAATGGTCACCATCGGCCATACTGAGTCACCACAGCTCCCATGGACAGCTACTTTGTCTGTTCCCAGGGTCCAGGCCTCTCACTCGAGCTTTTACAGCCTCTGGCCATGGAGGCCGTCTCCTAACTGCCCACCTACCCCCCGGCACTATACCAAATGCCATCGGGCCAAAGGGCCTTCACCTCATCACGCCACAGCTGGCTTCAGAAGCCTTCAGGAGCACCTCTTGCCCGTTGGGTAGATTCCAGATGCATTTCTAGTGCACCAGGTGAGAATTTGGAAATCATGGACAAGACTTGCAGAGGGCGATCTCTTCACCTCCATGTCTACCTTACCTGCATGGAGGGAGAAGGGGGATTAAGATTTGTTGCAGAAGAAACTAAAGGTAGAAGATTCTGACATGCAAGTAGGATTAAGGGGCAGGACAAGAGCTCCTTTCTCGAAGACCCTCGGCCCTTATCGGCACTGCACAGGCCTGGAGCACCCCGCTCGGGGAGTCCTCTCCCGGTGGCGGAGATGAGAGCTCTCTCTGCCATCACATTTAGCTGGGCATTTGGATTCAGGAGAGGAGAGCATAATATAGGGGAAAGCCCACCCCCTTCTGAGGCCCGCGGACTGGTGGGAGATAAAGGGAGGAGTCGTGAATAAGGAAGTCTGGGTCCCTACTGCCTCGTTCTGCTTCTGTGCAGAGATGCAGGGATGTGAGGCCAACGGTGGGGCAAAGGGGGTTCTGACACCCAATCCCCAATGAGGGACCTGGAAGCTCCCACGCCCCAGAGCCCAGGGTGACAGAGGGGGACTCACATGTCCCCCCGTGTGGCGTGGATGCTGAGTTGTGATCCCCCGAGCCCACGTGGTGAGGTAAGATCACTGTCACCATTGGAAGTTAACCTCTGGGCTCACAGGCCAGGTGGAGGTTTCGGCCAAGCCTCGGAGGCGCCCAGAAGGGGTCTGAACAATGGGCCCCACCAGCCACAGGCTCTGGTCACGAGGCTGCCAGCAGGGTGAGTGACAACCAGGAGGATAAGGGACCTTCCCCCGAAACCTGAGGGTTTATGTCTGAGAGCCCCATCTCTTGCAGAAGACAGTGCTACTCCAGGTGTGGTCCCTGCATGGGTACCAGTCGGTGAAAGACTGGATGAGTACCAGTCTTTGGGAAGACCAGGGAGGCCTAGCCCTGCCTAGAGAAACGGTTTAATTTATTGGGTCAGGCTAGAAGTGCTAAACCAGACCCACTCATAAAGCAAATATTTTTCCCGCTAACCAGCAGGTGGGACAGAGGAGGGAGCTCAGAGTCACTGAAGAAATCCCCTTTCTCTGAACGTGTAAATCATGGTATGAATTAAGATTTGTGATTCCTTGACATAGGTGTTTGTTTGACATAGATACTGACCCACAATCTGGGTCCAGGTTTTCTTTGTGATCTGATACCCATCACTTCCTTACATGAATCTCTCAATATACCCAGTCTCCTCTCCCGCTCTTTTTTAACCGTGCACAGCCTACCATTTTCATTGTCGTAGCATCAAGCACGGCGTTGCAAAGATAGTCCATCTTACAAATGTCTGTTGATTCACGAACCTTTAGCATCACATCCTAAATCTCATGCAGTTGTGACTTAACTCACCTCCTGGTACCTAAAGATGATCAACACAGTCTACGCCCTGCCCTGGACCCCACCGGCCCCTCGAGCTCACCCGTAGTGTGGTGGACCATTTCCGCCTGCGTCCACAGTTTCTGTCTGAGCCTCTCTGGCTGCTTGGAGAAGCCTTCTCTGGGGTGCCCAGAGCTTGCTCAGCGCTTGTGCAAGGCATCCCAGGAGAGCCGGGGAGGCACAGATCCCAGCCCTCAACCACGAGGGGTGGCACGTGGTGGGCCAATGTCCCAGCTCAGAGGCACAACTCTGAAGCATATGCTGCACGGCTCCTCTGATGGTTTCCACGGATTGGGCCCTAACTGCCCATTGGTGCAGAAGCCACGCCCAGAACACGTTCTTTTCACTGGTTTGCCCGCCCCCATCCCTCTCCCCGACTCCCTCACTCTTGCTTGCTGGGATCACTTTCCAGATAAACTTCCTGAACCCAAAGCCCTGTCTCAGGTCTGTGTTTGATGGGAACCATACAAAACATCACCAAGGGGCCGTTTGTTGTCCACGTGTGCCCTGACCCTCGTCCTGCCGGTGTCAGTACAGAGCAGACCCGTGGACCTGATCCAGGGGCGGACCAAGGCCCAGGCGGTACAGCCAGCACTGGGCTCTAGAACCCAGAATGAGCCAGAAGGCCACGTCTGTGGAGAATTGGAGGCCTCACCCTCTCACAACCTGACTGGTGAGGATGCTGGTGACAAAGAAGGTGGCATCTCTGCCACCGTCTACAAATGCCCAAAGCTCCCTGTTATCCCGGAGAACCTCACCCTTCCAAACACCACCACCGAGGCAAACAGCGCAACCCTGTCCCCTCACAGAAGGAAGTCCTGGGAGGTCAGGGTAAACTACACGCGGTGTGACCTGCGTCACCCATGGGTGACCCGGACCGCATGACTCATGGTGTCAGAGGAAAAGAGCCCCACCTGGCACAGAGCACAGCCCCCAGGGCAACACAGACCCCCTGGGCACTGAGAACGTAGGTGCTCATCCCTCTGCGAACGTCAGAGAGAACGTGGTGGCAGAGGGCATCGCACAGGGCAGCCAGCAGTCGTGGCTGTTTCTCACGCCGCCCCTCCCACAGGCCGGGCTGCACCGTGTCCATCTTGGTTCACACATCTTGCCCACTACGGAACTCAGCACAGGACACTGATGACATCTGCCTCTGTCTCCTGCCAAACAGGCAGGCTGCTTGCTGCTTGGTTTTGTCCTATTTATCTTAGTACTCCCGGAGCCTGGCACATGACAGATATTGAATAAATGTTTTTTAAATTGGTTTGAAAGGAATTAAATTGGATCTGCTTTGGCTTGGATTAAAATATACTGGAGCTAAGAGCAAAGCATAATGTAGTTTGTGTGAGTTGTTCGAGAGATAGATAGATGATGATAGATAGATAGATAGACAATAGATAGATGATAGATATGATAGATGCTAGATAGATATGATAGATATGATAGATGATAGATATAGATGATAGCTAGATAGATATGATAGATGTAGATAGATATGATAGATGGTAGATAGATATGATAGATGATTGATAGATATTATAGGTAGATAGATATGATAGACAATAGATAGATGATAGATATGATAGATAGAATAGATGATAGATATAAATGACACATAGATAAAAAGATAAAAATAGATGACTGATTGATATAAATGATAGATAAAAAGAAAGATAAATGATTGATAGTTGATAGATATTTAATAGATGATTGATAGAAAATAGATGATTGATGGATAGATAGATAGATAGGAAGAATATATACTTCTGTGGAAACACACACTGTCTTCCAAATGTGTCTAAGTTGAGGCAGGCCAATTTGTGTTCATTCCGTTAAGCAATCAGCTACAGAGTCCTGTTCATTGACGAGGCGCTTCAGCAGACAATTCCAAATCATCATCGTGGAAAGACAACCCCAGAACCCAGGGCCTCACCGCCCAGTTCCAAAGAAAAGAAAACGGGAACCTTTTCTCCAAAGCGTTCAGTTCTAAAGAGTGGTTTTCCCTGTGCGTATTGTTTCTAGGCACGCACACGAGAGCCAGATTGCTAATGAATAGGCAGCCTCAGCTGTCCATTTACTCTTGGCAATTAAGATGAAAGTTACATAATTTTTATGATCTCCCCCCAGCGAGCGGGTATAAGCCGTGGCAGCTCTGCCTCCCCCCCGCCCTGCCGTTTCCCACCGTCTGCGCGGCCACTCCTGGGACTGAGCCCCTCTCACGAGCTCCAGCAGAGCCCCGCCAGCCCCCAGGTCCCACCGCGGGCTACATCGCCTCAGACCAGACCACGTCTGTTGAGCTAGCTGTCTGTTTCTATGGGGGCTATCACCAAATTAGTTACATTCTTTCACCACTAAAGTCACTGGGATTTTTTTTTTTTTTTTAACAATCCTTGGAAATGATCCCAGTTTAAGAAGGAATGAAACTCAACATTCAGCCAAATACAACTTTTGAATAATTTAAATGAGTGCTACTTAAGTCGTCTGAAAACAACTCCAACCCTGTGTTCTCTGATGTGAACAGAAAAAAAAAAAAAATTATGCACCAGCATGCAAAATTTGAGCCCATGCAGATGGCATGCTTTGCACCGTAGGCTGTTGTTCCTGTCTTGGCAGAAGTGTTTCTATGACTGGCACTGCGGAGGGCTCCACGCCCGTCCGTTTGGCAAATTGGGTCTCAGGTTTTGCCGTGGAGAGATCTCTAAATTTTATTACAGTTAAATGCACCATCAGACTTTCCTGGGGTTTCGTTTCTCCTCATTTTAAATGAATACATCAGAGTCTGAGTTACAGCCAGAAGCCATGTTTCTCAGCCTCTGTTTGGCCAAAATGTCCTCTCACTTCCAGGACAATCTGTGGTGGTCATTTGACACGTAAAGACAGAGTAGAGCATTTAGATATTTTCCAGAGAAAAATAAAGCTTCATCAAAAATTGCCTTTCTCTTGGCCGTGAGCACAACGCCGCATAAAGAAACACCCAACGAGGTGACTTGCTTCCCATTCACTTGCGACGTGCTGGGCAGACGTAAAAGAGAAATTCAAGAGATTATTGCCCCCTGTGCCCACAACGCACGCTTTCCCATGCCTGGTGCAATGCGCAGTACAAAGATGTAGAACTAAATGATCCCAGTTTTCCCGAGCTCACTTCCTTATAAGGAAATTAAGTCTCCTACACAAGAATCTACACAAAGGATATGTAAAATAAGGGCTATAGAAGTGAGGCAGAGTATTATGGCAGAGTCTAGCTGCAGGCGAAATCTTTTCTGACCTCGGGAAACCCAACCTAGGTGGGCTTCCTGTAAGCGGTTCAAACTGAGATTTATTGCCTCTGTGCTTTCTTCACTCCACTGAAAGTGGATCAGGCACCCACTGGAGAAGCACACATCCATTTAAGCACCTAGTGAATGTATGCATCATGCCAGGCACTAAGGATGAAGAGATGATATGCCTCTGCCCTCCAGGAATTCACCGTGTGATGGGGGAGAGAGGTATGCAAACTCATCCTGGCAGAGGACTGTGCTAAGTGTAATGAGAGAGAGAAATGGACACAGTTCATGAGTCACTGGGGTGAACTCAGATGCAATAACAGATTAGATAAGATCTCATTCGTTCAGCAGAGCTATTTAATTTTAAGTAGATGCAAACTATATCCATCTAGGAAGCTGTATTTAGATGTCCAAGCAAAATCACAGCAAGGCAGATGACAACTCTTGATAAAGCATTATAAACAAAATCACTGTGTGAATGAGTAGAAGTCAAAGCAGATAAATCTTGGAATACAAATTCCAGAGATTAAAGTTAAACTCTGCTTTATAGACATATTATTATCCTAATCAGATAAAATCCAAACATACACATTTAAATTAGGAGTAAAGGAATAAAATGTATTCGACACAATGTATATGGCACATATTTGGATTTTTTGTTGTGTTTATTGATTCAAGATTTGGGAATTCAACCCGTGTTCTATAACCTAAGCATGAATTTGCATGGTCTTCCGTAAAAGGCCAGCAGTGCCTCCTAAAGAGTTTATAATGTTTTTAAGGAAACATTTAGTACTGGGGTCTAGCACTGTTAAGAAAATTGGTTATAAATTCAAAAGTGAAATTATGTTGTGGGGTGTTCCCGGACCTCCTTGGCCTACAAAAATCTCTTATCCAAGGTGTCAGAAACCCCCTTCTTCGCTTACTCTTTGTCTCTTCTGCCTCATACAGCTGGCTTTTCATTTCTCGGCTGTAAGGACTTTGGTCTTTTTGCTGAGGTTGAGGAGTTTTCAAAATCTAGTCAATTCTCCCCCTTTTTCTAGTTCTCAAGTTCTCTGGAACACTGGTAAATGCAGGAATTTTTAAAGTGTTGTTGGATCATTCGTTTCAGCTTCGTGGCTGCTGAATCGCCTTTGAAACAATTACCATACAGTTGATTTTCTACAGCCTACATGGTACCAATGTATAAAGCAGATTTTTTTAAAAGTTGGCAAATTAACTGATTCTGAAGATTTGAACATTCTACCCAAGTCCTAGAATTTAAGGATGATTTTGCATATTTTTAGTAAAAGGCTAGCAGTAATCCCTGAAGAGTTTATAACACAAACTACAACTAGGTTCTCAGGTTTTAAACCTCTAGTTAACAGCCCCATGGGTACCACCCTGTGGGGTGTAGTTTAAAATAGACCAGGGAGGGGAGACAGAAAAAGAAAATATACAGAAGGATTTGAATTTTCTTATCATTTACTTATTTGAAGCTTATTTTCGTACTGCGCGTTCACTACTTCTGTTTTGCTTTGTTTCAGTGAAAACTGAAACCGTCTCCAGCTTTCTGAGAAAGTATTATTTTATTTTTGATACCCAATAAACAGCACTATTTTATTCATCCTTTTCTTTAAAAATGATTTTCTGTATTACTATCTTTGTTTGTTAATCACATATGGAAGCAGCTTGGTAAACAGAAGAATATGAGCTTCATCTCCATAGAAACTGCAGAAGTTTTGGATGAGATTAAACAAGGCAGCTTTCAACAACCAAAACGTGAATCTATCCCAGCCCTTCTTGGTCACATCACACGGACCTTCAACTACCTGTCTCATCTTATTAAATAAATTCAGTAATAATATGGGTTTTCTTAAGTCTAAGTTTTAAAAAATGACTTTTTTACTCCCCCCGAGAACAGGATACATAAAAATTCTTACAATTAATAAATGGCATTAGTGTCATAAGAACTTCTCCATTTTCTTCTATTAAGTGACTAGATTTTAACCTGAATTATCAGCACACGCAACAAGATAGGCCCCTGGTAATAGAATGAGATGATTTTTTCACTCCCCAAAAGCCCTTTTATAAGACAATGTACATTTCAGCCGTGGCATCAATAACGCCGTTGTTGTTCCCCGCCTCTCTTCCTACCCTTCGCTCCCCCAGCTCCAAACTGCACCACACCTCTCTAGAAATACTCTCTTTCTTAATGAAAACCATATTTAAAAAAAAAAAAAAAAAAAGGTTTGCATGACCCGCTGAAACGCCTGGACAATCTTTAATGCCAGCTTCAGATGACACGTGTCTTATGAAAGTCTGGGGCCCCTGCTTGTCTGGCAGAGCGAGCTCTGTCCCACATCTTTATGAGAAAGAGGGACAAGCCTTCTGTTTTTGGCATTTTACGTTGGAGTCTGTTTTAAGCGAGGAGGAAAAAAAGTAGCAACGTAGAGTCTAGACAGAAGAGATGGGGGTGAAATCTGGAAGCCATTCACCCGACGAGGGCAGCGGCAGCCCGTCGGCAGCGGGGATCGCCTTACACTGCCTAATTACACATGAAAAATGTACACATCATTTCTCTCAACTGCTTGGAAAAATAGATGCTCGGATAGCGCTTTTGGACTGGGGCAACTGAACCAGCCATATATATTCTGGAAGTGGGATATGTTCCTCCCTGCATTTTGCAGTGTGATTTTTTTTTTTTTTTTTCAGGAAAGTCGGGATCCCTCTCAGCCCTCCCCCGACCAAAAAAAAAAAAGGTTTATCGTGTTCTAAATTTGGCAAGTGGTCACATTCTATGAAGAATATTTAGATGTGAAAGTAGGTTATATGTGTGATGAAATGAGACACATTTCTGTTCTAAAGACTTGCTCAAGAGTAAGATGAAGACTCTGAGGTCCGAAGGCTTTACTTTAGGGTCTAATTTATGGTCTGAGTTGATTTGTTGTTTCAATGATAACTTCTAAATCATTAGCTTGGCCTGCTCACACAATCATAGCCTTCTTGCTGGGCATGGTTCTACATTTTAGGCAGGATAATGATTTTTTAAGAATCCTTTAATATGGTGTCTTTTCCCAAGACTTCAAAGCATTTTTCAGATATTAACACTTGGTCACATAATATTCTTGGGACCTGAGGAAGGAGACGGGGCTGTAGCCAGGAGCTGAATCTGCAAAGGGTGCTGTGTACGGGCTTTGATGCCATGGAGTCTCTTCATGCAGAGAAATGAAAAGGGGAGTGGCACTTAGACCTTATCCTTAACTAGTGTGTGTGTATTTGTGTGTGTGTGTGTGTGTGTGTGTGTGTGTTAAAGAGAGACAGACAGAGACACAGAGAGACAGAGACAGAGACAGAAACAGAGACACAGAGAAAAAGAGAGATACAGAGAGAGAAAATGACTGGTTCATAAAATGAGAAATGAAATACGTTTCAGTGACTTGCCCAAGTTCACACAGTGGCCTTCACGATTGAGACCAAAATAAAGTAATTCCTATTGTCTCCTTTACATTCTCCAGCCTCCACTAAGGAAACTAAACAGAAGAAAGTATTTCATGAGAATAACAGGTTACATGATCTGCCGACATGGATAACTTTGTTTTACTCTTTCTACATTTTCCTTCCTACCAGCATCCTTTCTGCAAATCTTCGCTTTGGACTTAGAGACTCATTCGTCACTACAGTTTAGTGTTCTGTTTGAACCTGATAGGAAAATTTGATCATCTGTCTTTATGAATTTAGTGTTTGTCCAAAATAGAAAGGCTCTGTCTAGATTAGGGACTTGGGTGCCCGGGAGCGGGCAGCTGGCTTTGTAAACACTTCCCCGCAGGTGTCCTCACCCTGACAACCAGGGAAGGGCAAGGTCACTTGTCTCCCTCTATGACAGCAGCAAATCCTGGGAGGATACGAGGGGCCTTCATGGTGTTTAGTGGGAAGAGTTGGGGCCGGAACGGAAAGAGAATTGGAGGGGAGGGATGGGAGAGCTGACGGAAAAGCCTGGATAGGGGAAAGGTTTAGCTCCTTCCTGCCAAGGCCAAGGTCACCCTTGGCCCAAGTCCCAGGCCCTACCTGCAGCAAGGTTGAATGGGAGGGGCCGAGGCTTCTGGTCTGAAGGAGACCTTTTCCTCGCCACAGCCAAGGTTCCATCTTCTATCTCAACCCCATCGACAAGAACCCCTTCCTCTGTGTGTCCTGGATCCCCTCGGCTCTCTGGTGACACCTGTGGACTGCTCCTCAGGAAATGTTTCTAAATTCACAAAATAGAATACATAGGATCTCAAAGCAAATCAATGACATTGACATCAGATATCAAAATAGTACGAAAATAAATGTGTGGTCGACATGCTTCTTTATTAACTTGTTAAATAAAATGATCTAGTGGTGTCCCTAATAGTTATAATATGAGCAAAACACAGATACCAAGACAGCTGCAACAACTATAATGTGCCCTGAGAACACGTGAACGGTATCAGTGACAAAATCACAAGTCCTGCTAATGATCATGCGGAGAGCTTAGCTCATGTACAAGTCAAGAAAATGCTAAATATCAGTGAGGCCGTGGTGAAAATGGGGACCATATTTTTCGTCATCCAAATGCATCAACACCAGGTTACTAACCAGAGCCTTAGGGAGAGCTCTTCTAAAACTCCCTCGAGCAATCGTCGCGCTCTGACACCCCGCTGCCCCGAGGAGGGGGCAGCAGAGAGTCCCACGCCCACAGCCTCCCCCCGCAGGCCCAAGAGGACACCCTCAACCCTCACTTTCAGCCTCAGGCAGCCTTCTTTCTTTTTTTTTTTTTTTTTTTTTTTTCCAATTGCAGTATAGTTGATATACAAAGCTTCAGGTGTATAGCAAGGTGATTCAGTTATACATGACTTCTTTTCCATCATAGGTTATTACAAGATATTGACTAGAGTTCCCGGTGCTCTACAGTAGGTCCTTGCTGGTTCTCTATTTTATATATAGTCGTGTGTATGTTAATCCCAAATCCCTAATTAATACACCCCACACATTTCCCCGCTGGTAATCAGCAATGGAGGAAACAAACTGTGGCTCTTGCGGAGTGTGCATTTGACGTTGGGTGGAGGGGGAGATGGACCACAAAGTGATAAACAGGTACCAGGTGATGAACGTTGCAGTAAGACGAGGCAGGCGAGGGGTCAGAGAGCAGAGAGGCCGTGGAGGGGCAGAGATGAGGGAAGCCCTTGGATAAAGCGACTGTTGCCCAGAGCTGAAGGAAGGAAGGGAGGATGGCAGAGAGATATTTGAGGAGGGGTTACTCGTGGCACGTTTGGAGAACAGCAGGGACCCAGGAAGGGTGGAGCCTCGTGGACACTGGTCAAGGTGCCAGGTGCTCTGGGTCACCTCGTGGAAGGCTCCCTGGGAAATGCGGGGAGCAGGGACAGTGGGGCACCGAGGGGGATGTTGCTGCAGCGGCGCCGGCAGAGTCGGTGAGTCTGGACCAGAAGGAGGAAGGGCCAAAACCACTTCCCTGACTCTGATTCAGGGCTGACTCTGTTACCCCACCAGGACCCAGAGGTGATGCTGGTGGTGGCAGCGGCGAAACACCAAAGATGAGGAGCCCCTTCTAACATTAGATTCTGTGTGCCCTGCAGTAAGGATTGTTGAGCAAACTGGGGCAACCCCTGCCATTGACCATGCACTGTGTAGCCACTGGAAACACACCGGGGGGTGATACCCGCACGGGTGCTGCAGTGATCAAAATTCATCCAGCTGTGCACACTTCATTTTTGCTTACATAACTCATACTCCGTTAATAAATAGCAAATTGATTAATTTTAAACATTAAGTCTAGTCCAAGCCTTGTGCAAGCCTCTGAATTCCCCTGGTCCTCTGTTTCTGATTTCAGCAACAGTAATAGCTCACTCTTACATTGTCTTTGCAATGTGACCACCACTCTTCAGAACATTTGCATAGGTTAATTCAGTTAATCATCAGATAGATACAATTAACATCTTCATGTTGCTGGTGAGGAATCAAGAGGTGCAGAAATTTCATGAGATTCAGCCAGTTTCTGGTAAGAGAGTAAGTGGCAAAGCCATAAGCATCCTTGTCCTCCCTCACAAGGCAATTCCAAGAACCAAGCGAGAGGCAGATACCAAGGGGCTCTGAAGAGGGCCAGGGGCCTGGACCAGCGAGCAGTAACCACATCTGGCCAGAATGCCCCCTTCGAGGACAAATTCCTTTTTGTCTGTGGAGTTAGGAATCGCTAGTCAGCTAGTCAGCGGTCAGAATCCAGCCAAGATCTTAAGAATGATAGCCACCCCTCAGCTTCCCTCCAGGAAACGAATAATTACCTTAATCCCCTGTCCTAAGAGGCCTGTTTTCCATTCTCAGAGTCATTACTTTTGTTCTTCTCTGAATTCTATCCAATTTTCCTACACCCCTCTACAGTTTTTTTGGAACACCCTTGACCTTCAAAGAAAGTTTGAAATAGTTTACAACGAAAGACACCTGCAGTAAGACCTACAATAAACAAGCCAGGTTATCAGAAGATTTTGACACCCAGGAGTGACATATTCATGTTACCAACACCCTGGGTTAGAGGCCAGGCTTAGATCCCAAGTGTTTAAGACACCAATGCTGAAATGTTTCTGTTATGAGACCAGAGGTCCAGCGGGCTAGGGAGGTGGGTCAGTGATACGGAGGTTGCCGTCCAGGATGGTTTTGGAGGTCGTGGCCCCCTGAAGTCTCCGGGAGAACCCAAGGCCTCCAGCCTCCTACCCCAGCTGGGAGCTCCACTTTCTAAGTGACCACTGGCAGGCTTGACTCTGGCCAGGCAGCTGCCTTAGGGCCACACGGCGTGGGTGCAGAGGCCAATGCCTCCTTCACCAGGTTGGCCGGGTGCAGTGTGAAGGGTACAGAGAGACCCCCAAAGGAATTCTGCTTCTACCATGAAGTTGTGCAACGTGGGACAAGTTCCTTAAGCTCTCTGGGCTTTATGCTCCTTTTCTATAAAATGGAGATAGTAATCCCTCCCTCCTAGGGTTTCTGAAGATCAGAGGTGATAAGAAGTAAAATGCCTGACTGAACTAAGAGTTCCCCAACAGCAGCCTTTGCGATGATGATGGAAATTGACACCCCGTGTTCCATCCCAAGGTGCGCTTTCCAAGGGCCAGAACTTGGGTTTCCACGGTTGTCACTTACAGGTAGACACAGAGAGAGTGAGCCGACGTTTCTAGGCCTTTCCCACAAGCAGATTTTCACATCCAAGAGCGTCAGAGATTGGATCACGCAGGCTGGGGGACAGGAGAGGAAAGAGCATCACAGCACGGGAGGTACAGAAGGCAACTCTGCTGACCTGACATCCTGCCTGGGAGAACATGCGCCCGGCAGCCCTGAGAAATAGCTCCCATGACTGCTGCTTTCGGGCATTTACTGAAAAGCTCCACCTGGCCAGGGGGAAGCTGGCGGGTTTAGCCAGAGATCACCCTGCAGTTCTCTCTCTGGACCCTCAACAGTGCCTCAGTAAATCTTAACAGTGCTGAAGTCTTAGGACCAATCATGTTTTTTTCTTGTACTGTTTTAATTCCAGTACACATAAGCCCAAATTAAAAAAAAAAAAAAAAAAAGAATGAAAGAGATGTTAAGTACTGACATGGCAGTGTATCCACTGTTTGCCATGAGATGGCAAATAAAATTAGTGAGTTGCATACAAAAGACGTTATCCGTGTTTATGTGTGGTATGTTTCATATGTTTAACTCTGCATATATATATTTTTAAAATAAGTTTATTTATTTATTTATTTGTGGCGCGTTGGGTCTTCGTTGTTGCATGCGGGCTTTTCTCTAGTTGTGGCAAGCAGAGGCTACTCTTTGTTGCCGTGCGCGGGCTTCTCATGGCAGTGGCTTCTCTTGTTGCAGAGCACGGGCTCTAGGCACACGGGCCTCAGTAGTTGTGGCTCGTGGGCTCTAGAGCACAGGCTCGGTAGTTGTGGCTCACAGGCTTAGTTGCTCCGTGGCATGTGGGATCTTCCCGGACCAGGGCTCGAACCCTTGTCCCCTGCATTGCAGGCAGATTCTCAACCACTGTGCCACCAGGGAAGCCCAGCTCTGCATATTTTTAATGTGGAAGAATGAATGGATATATCCCAAATGTTGAACGATGATTATCGCCCGGGAATGGTATTAAAGATGGTGCTCTCCTCTGTTCTTTATACACTCCTGAACTGCTGATTTATTTTTTACATGTTTGAATTTTAAAATTAAAAAAAAAAATTTTTTAATGACACCTATCAAGAGCTTCAGTCTTTTTTGTTCAATCACAGAACCAGAGGTTGTTATAGAGTTGGAAATGACCGTGGGATTGCAGTGCAACTACCTTCGTGATCTCGCCCTTTCTCTTCCTGCTGGAAGGGGTTTTATCTCGCTGTTGGGTAGCCCCGCTCCCCCTGGGTGCAGTCTAACTCAGTGATCCTGGAGGAAGAGAAGCACCCTCTCCCAGGAAAACACTCAGTAGCTGAGCCCTTACAGGTGGAGATATGATGTCTGGGGGGGGGTCGTACACCCCAGCTTAAGAACCTCTGGCGGGCTGTCTTGGAGGACCTGCCCACTGAAGGGCCCTCTGTCCTTTGTCCCTCTTATTCCAAACCTTAGGGGTTATTGCTCTGACCCACTGGAGGGCATCCTTCCCAAGCTGTCTGAAACCATCCATTTCAAATGCCACTTTGGCTTGCTTGAGGAAGAGCCATTGAAAACTTCCAAATGTTGGGTGACTAGCCAGTCTGCTTTTCAAATGGCAGTCATACATATAGGATGGGGCAAAGGAAGGCCCGCAGGGCCAGGGACCAGCCTGCAGTAAGAATAATCTACAAGCTCTTCAGAAGGTCCCTGGACTTTTAGCTCTGTCCTGTCCCTCATACTATGCTTCTCTGACTTATTCTGTGGGTCCCGCTGCCTTTTTTTGAACAGCCATCCAGCCTGTCTGTACTTTCCTCTTCATTCCCCTTTCCTCCGCTCTGTATCTCTCCCACCCACCCATATCTCTTCCTGTTTTCCCTTTTATCTTCCTTTCCCAAACTCTTTACTAACGAGAATGTGGAATGAAAACACTGGTTTTTGTGTATTGGATTAAAAATAATGCTTTTAATTTTTTAACTTTTAAAAATTATTTTTCCAACATCTCAAATGATTTGATTTTTTTTTCTCCTAATGGCCCTTGATGGATTTTTTTGTAACTATTGTGATGTGATTTCTCATTTCATTTCTTTCTTTATTTTTAATCCGCCTTATTCCAAAATCTTCATTGGGTGATTTTTAAAAATCTATATTTACGTCTTTCAAAAAACTATTCTTTACTCAAGGCTTGAAGATTTAGTAGAACAATAATGTGTGACATCCGTTACTGAGAATAAGAATAAGAAAGGAGAATTGAAGGCTTCCAGGAGCCCAGACCCACCCTGCAGGAGTCTCCCCAACTGTAGCTCACCTACGTTTAACATGCTGGGTAAAATCATATTTCCCCATTTCTCAGGCTGAGTGGTCCACAAGGAAGGTTCACTGTCAACCTGTGGGGTCTTTGAACCCTGTTCCCTTGCCCAGATAGTGAATCGAGTGAGGGGCGCCAATGCCCTTCCAGAATTGATGCACATTAATGAGATCATGTTGGAGAAAACACAATCTGTAGACACCAGGCAAGGCTCAAGATTGTCGTAATTATACTCGTCTGGTCATACCATCGTCTAAGAGAAGCGAATGGAGTCTAGGATCAAGACCAGGTAAAATGGTTTGAACCATTGTGAAAGGTTTGCTGAAACTGGATTGAAGCAGACCAAGGATCAGCGATGGGAAGCCACACCACCAACGTGAGCCCCCATCATCTCCCCAAAAGCAAAGGGGAAAGTGTCTCTGCTGTAGGTAAAGTCCAGTTTTAGCAACTGTGCCAGATACCTGCCAGAGTGAAGAATCAGTTTCCTCGGGTAGATGTTAAGCGTGATCCCAGACTTCAAAGACATACAGCCTGGGTGGCAAGTAGAAGCACATCCTAGATTGAGTTAGTCACTGGCAGAAATGAGAATCAAGAGATGGTGCCATGACTTTCCAGCATGAACCCTTCCATTATTTGTATTTCTCTGGTCCTGGTAGGTGTCAGAGAAACCGACCAGAGGAAGTGAATCACTTCCTGTGGCCATTCCTCTGCCCACAGTTGCACTATTTTTAACAATCTGCATAAAAATAATAAATCCAACCCTGGGCGTGTATATTATTTGCTTAACAAGTACCCAATAGGATGAGGTGGGAGTGGAGACAAAAATGGGCAGAATCGAGACAGCAAAGGAGGCAGCAGCTCAAAAAGTCCCTCCAGATAAAGACAATCTTTTTGTTAACTTCTCCTGGAAAACTTGGCGCAAAGAATGAGAATCAACTTTTTAGAATCCCTTCTCAGAGTAATTTTCCACTCCCTATGGAAGAAACGAATGTTTAAAGCAAAACAGCTGCCCAACTTTCACAGTGTCTATAGTAAATTACTCAAAATATTCCAGCCTTCAGCCGGGCAGACTTTTGAAAATCTCTCTGCCCTTTATCAGTGCTATTTCCTTCACTTCAGATATGTAGCATCATTTATACAAAATCTGTGAATGATTAGACAAGAAATGTGAAATGATTTATGAACAACTGTTTACATATTAAAAGGAGAATTTCACTCTAGCATTGCATGAGGTGGTGTATTCGTTTGCTAGGGCTGCCATAGCAAAGTACCAGAGACGGGGGGTTTTAAAACAACAGAAACTTATTTTCTCACAGCTCAGAAGGTCAGAAGTCCAAGATCAAGGTGTTGGCTGGTAGATGCCGTCTTCTCTCTGGGTCTTCATACCATCTCACTTCTGCATGTGTCTGTGTCCTAAGCTCTCTTCTTAGAAGGACACCAGTCCTATTGGATCAGGACCCATCCCAATGACCTCATGTTAACTTAATTACCTCTGTAAAGCCCTATCTCCTAATAAGGTCAGATTCTGAGGTACTGGGGTCAGGATTTCAACATATGAATTCGGGGTAGGGAGAGGGAGGGACCACAATTCAGCCCACTACAGATAGAAACTCCAAGTAAGAGCTAAATGTCTCTGTTACATTGTAATTTCAACACATACCAGGGTTTCTTAGTCATTAAATATCTATCTAACCCCTCTAGGCTCTCTACTTCAACATTTAGCCCCCAAGTAGATGTAGAGAGAGGAAAACCAACGTGAATTCTGGAAGGGGGGCTGCTGCCCCATCCTGCCCACGGCAGACACCGTAATTCAGAGACCAGGTCTCCTCCTGTTGAACCGGATGCAGGTTCACGTGCCCCATGCACAGCGAGGCCAAACTGTACCGAAACATTGGAATTTGGAGCAGAGAAAGGTTCACTGCAGGGTCACGCAAGGGGAATGGCTGGCTCAGGCCCCCCAAACCCCGAACTCCCTGAAGGGTTTCAGCAAAGCTTTTTTTTTTTTTCCACACACACACACTGTATTTTATTTTTACAAGAGATAAATAAACTAACACCAAGCATTGTAAATGGATGACCACAACAAAAGCAACAATGACTGCAATTACCAAACATGAAACACACTCATACTATGTCATAATATTGACATTCAGTCCAGTAATCCTCCACTGTAACAG
>NC_041221.1:9289309-9290990 GCF_002837175.3 Physeter macrocephalus
AAGGAAATTTAGTTATTTCTGAGATATACATTTTAAAGTAATAACTAGAATTATGACTTATAACATTATATCAGAACATATAAGATTTTTAGAAAGTTCATGTAATGTCTGAAACATTTATATTAACATATTTCCATACAAATAACCCAAAGAAAGTTTAGCATTAGTTGTTTTGTTTGTTTGTTTATACTGCAGGTTCCTATTAGTCATCAATTTTATACACATCAGTGTATACACGTCAATCCCAATCGCTCAATTCAGCACACCACCATCCCCACCCCCCAACGGCTTTGCCCCCTTGGTGTCCATACGTTTGTTCTCTACACCTGTGTCTCAACTTCTGCCCTGCAAACTGGTTCATCTGTACCATTTTTCTAGGTTCCACATACGTGCGTTAATATACGATATTTGTTTTTCTCTTTCTGACTTACTTCACTCTGTATGACAGTCTCTAGATCCATCCACGTCCTACAAATGACCAATTTCGTTCCTTTTTATGGCTGAGTAATATTCCATTGTATATATGTACCACATCTTTTTTATGCATTCGTCTGTCAATGGGCATTTAGGTTGCTTCCATGACCTGGCTATTGTAAATAGTGCTGCAGTGAACATTGGGGTGCATGTGTCTTTTTGAATTATGGTTTTCTCTGGGTATATGCCCAGTACTGGGATTGCTGGGTCATATGGTAATTCTATTTTTAGTTTTTTAAGGAACCTCCATACTGTTCTCCATAGTGGCTGTATCAATTTACATTCCCACCAGCAGTGCAAGAGGGTTCCCTTTTCTCCACACCCTCTCCAGCATTTATTATTTCTAGAGTTTTTGATGATGGCCAATCTGACCGGTGTGAGATGATATCTCATTGTCGTTTTGATTTGCATTTCTCTAATGATTAATGATGTTGAGCATTCTTTCATGTGTTTGTTGGCGATCTGTATATCTTCTTTGGAGAAATGTCTATTTAGTTCTTCTGCCCATTTTTGGATTGGGTTGTTTGTTTTTTTGTTATTGAGCTGCAAGAGTTGCTTATAAATTTTGGATATTAATCCTTTGTCAGTTGCTTCATTTGCAAATATTTTCTCCCATTCTGAGGGTTGTCTTTTGGTCTTGTTTATGGTATCCTTTGCTGTGCAAAAGCTTTTAAGTTTCATTAGGTCCCATTTGTTTATTTTTGTTTTTATTTCCATTTCTCCAGGAGATGGGTCAAAAAGGATCTTGCTGTGATTTATGTCATAGAGTGTTCTGCCTATGTTTTCCTCTAAGAGTTTGATAGTGTCTGGCCTTACATGTAGGTCTTTAACCCATTTTGAGTTTATTCTTGTGTGTGGTGTTAGGGAGTGTTCTAATTTCATACTTTTACATGTAGCTGTCCAGTTTTCCCAGCACCACTTACTGAAGAGGCTGTCTTTTCTCCACTGTATATCTTTGCCTCCTTTGTCATAGATTAGTTGACCATAGGTGCATGGGTTTGTCTCTGGGCTCTCTCTCTTGTTCCATTGGTCTACGTTTCTGTTTTTGTGCCAGTACCATATTGTCTTGATTACTGTAGATTTGTAGTATAATCTGAAGTCAGGGAGCCTGATTCCTCCAGCTCCATTTTTCGTTCTCAAGATTGCTTTGGCTATTCGGGGTCTTTTGTGTTTCCATACAAATTGTGAAATTTATTTTTCTAGTTCT
>NC_041221.1:9293030-9312823 GCF_002837175.3 Physeter macrocephalus
CGAACCCGTGTTCCCTGCATCGGCAGGCGGATTCTCAACCACTGCGCCACCAGGGAAGCCCAGTAAAACTTTTTAAAATAAACACTAACATTTGACTCCTATACACTCTGCACACGTCCGATTCCTCATCTGGCTCTCTTCCAATCATTTAACAATATCAAACCCTTCTGAGCTCACAGGCCATTCAAAACCGTGGTAGTCGGACTTGGCTGGGGGGCCTTCATGGGCTGACCCCAGCCCTTTTTGCTCCTGGTGAAACACAGTCATCTTCACCTTATGTCTGTTTCTTCCTTTCAGGTCCTGATTTATGCCTTTTGGTCCATACTGACCTGCTTGTCCCAACGCAGCCCTGCATCCTTTTCAACTGATTTCCGGAAAGGTGTTGCTTCAAATGCATTCTGAGAGATGACAGCTCAGGGGGAGCCTCCACCACCATCTTCCAAGTCTTGGCTTCCCTTGACCAGCCTCTCCTTTAGGATCAGGATTTTTCCTTGCTCTGGCCAAAGGGTGGTGGCGAGAGTTGAAACCTCTGGTTGTAGGCAGGGTCATTTTTTACTTTGAGAGGAGCTGAGAACAGCTCTGCCATGGAGGCAAAACACAAACACCATGACACTTCCTATGAAACAGCCTCCATGCCCTCCCTCCACCACCTGCCCCCTTCCAACAGCAGCCCTGGGCATCCCTCTTTAGCTGTTTTAGGCTCAATATTATGTCACTGATTTGCCAGCTTAGCAGAGCTCTGGGGAGCACCTAGTGAACCTTCCCTGAACGTTGCCGGAGTGGGGATTGAAAACCCACAGTGTGATGATATCTCTTTATTGTAAAAACCATTTCCTGAACTACAGGTTCCCCTCTACTGTGTGCAGAAGGCAAATCCAATCCTCTGTTTGAAGGAGAACAGTTATGCAAATCTCTTAGGTGCAGAACAGTGGCTTGGATTTGCAGGCTATAAACGCAGAGACTGGTGATGTTATTTTTCATTCTAGCAATTAATTAATCAGCAAGTGCACCTCTGGTAAATACACACGAGAGGGCGACTGCCTTTCAGAGGAAGCATAAGGCATCACGAAACCCTTGTTATGGAGATAAGTTACAGATTGTACTTGTGATGTGTCCCATGACAAGGAATTTTCAAATAGCATTAGAAACTTTGGTTTGGATGTTAAAATTTGCCTTGTCCTGTTCACCTTAAATCATGGTGTTAATTATGTTTTCATCATACTCACATGCTGCCCATATTTGAAAAATGAGGACATATCCATGGGATATTTTCCCCAAGTACGAAGTCCAGTGGTGAGGATGAGACACCGCCTGACTCTGATCAGACCTGGCGTGTCGGCTCAGACCTGAGACAGGTCATCGCTTCAGCTCCATCTCAGACTGTAAGATCTTTGAGGGCAAGGGCTGTGGGCTGAAGATCTCACTCGGGATGCCCAAGCCAGCAGATTGCAGCAGATGCAGTGATGTGGGACGACAGCTCTCTTTGCATGGGAACCAAGTTTGGCAACTGTCCAGGGCAGGTGTGCTCAGCTCCATCAGGACCTCTCCCGGCCACGAGTCCTAGGTAAACCTTACGATTGCTTGCTGGCAGCTTCCCACTTCATCTGTTTGCTCGCTCGAGTTCCCTGGATGACTTTGTAACTGGATAGCAACTTTTTTCACAAGGTCACGGGTTCAAGAGCAGCCCAGGTCCTCTGGACGTGGCCATGAAATGCTGCTTTCTTCTCCCCACACCCAGTGTGCACAGCATCATGCAGACACCGAGGGCTGCCTGTCCCTGCTCTGCTCCTTTCCCAAGGTGAGGCATAAGCTGAGCTCAGAGCCGGCTTTGAAGCACTGAGTTTCCGTAGAGCTCCATGGTGTGAGGCCAGCGTGAGGAGCCAGACCACAGAGACAGGAGTAAAACCAAGGGGTAGCAGGAAAATGACACGACCTGTGGGAATCCGACACCTCCTGGCCTCCCGGCAGCCAGGGACATCTCCGCCAACAGCACCCCACAAATGAGAATGGTCCTGGAAGGTCGGCACGGGTCACAGAACCTTTCCATCAGAGAAGGAGACCAAGAGGGACTTGTTAAAAAGGAAAGTGTACGGACTGGTAAAACAAATATGAGTTCACCAGGGGATAAGATATTGTCATTCTGAGACTATAATCATCGTTCCCATCATCTTCACGAGGCAGCCCCATCCTCACCTCTGACTCCCTTAGATTAATTTTTAAAAGATGAATAACATTCAGTGTTGCTGTTCCCAGGACGTTAAACTGCTCAGGATGTGAACTTGGGGTGCTGCCCCCTAAGAGGGCTGTGTGAAATGGTATTGTTCTGATTCCAAGAACTAAAAGGAAACTAGTTTTCCTGAGTTACTTGGCAGTTTTCCGCCAAGTGCCCTGCTCCTAAGTTTGATCTCATCTAAGGGAAGGGTGTGACCCCTGTTACTCCAGCCCTGAGACCACAGCCCTCTGCCTGGTGCATCAGCTTTGCTCTTAAGAGAGAAGTTTCTCATGGTTTATGGATAAAATGAACTGAAGAGTTCTCACCAGGGACTGCTAACCAGCCAGCTGTTAGAGGCCAAAGAGAGCTGGTTCTAGAGTCCACATTCCAACTGAATTCCAGGAGATATACAGTCTGCTCTGCCTGCAACACACCACAGACAGGGAGGCTTAAACAATGGAAATGTATTTTCTCACAGTTCTGCAGACGCCAAAGTCTTAGATCAAGATTCTGGTGGGGTTGGGTTCCTGGTGAGGGCTCTCTTCCTGCCTTGCAGATGGCCACCTTCTCACTATGTCCTCATACGGCCTCTCATCACAGAGAGACAGAGCTCTCTGGTGTCTCTTCTTATAAGGACACTAATCCTGTTGCATCAGGGCCCACACTTTGACCTCATTTAACCTTAATTACTTTCTTCAAGGCCCCAATGCCAAATACAGCCATACTGGGAACTGGAGGTTTAACGCATGAATGGGGTGGGGGGGGGCATTAAGGGGGACACAAAAGCTCAGTCCCGAACAGTTATGTGAAAAAAGCACTTCCTGGACCACTTTCACTCTTCATTCATTCATGTGTTTGCTCACTTATTTAATACCTGTTCACCAAAGTTTCCATTCGCCAGGACCTGGGGTTACAGTGGTGAGCAAGCAGCTGCCCCCCAAGGAGCTGTCATCCCGGGGCAGGGGTCAGATGAATAAACCTATAAAGAAACAAGAAAATATCATGTGATACATCCCACAAAAAGAATACGTTGCTTTTCATTTGTTCTCAGCTTTATGCCAGACCTGAAATAATCTGGCTTATAGTATCTGATAGAAAGTCTGTCCTTATCCCTTCTTTAAACTTTGCCAAACAGGATGAATATCTTTCAATTTTTGGAAGTGAGGTCCTCAAACTTTTTAGACTACACATCTCTCCTCTGCAGAATTTGAACAATGTCTCTTGCTGCTCTGTGTTGTTCATAATAAGTCATAACAGTCATGGCCACAAGAACTGGGTTTGAGCACAACAGTGGGTATGATTTTTAAAATAAGGGTATGAATATATTCTCCTCTGAATAACTATAAATTATCACAGAGAAGCCATTGTTTCTTTCTTCGCTAATATCATTTTAATATGTGGATCTCTACGTTTTCCCCCCAGATTTGTTGCTCTGGAAAAAAAAGTGCCATAAGAAGGAAGAGACACCAGTGGGTACAGTCATTACAGACTTGACATTTCTAAACTGGGTTTGACAGTGGAACTCTGAAAATATTTATCTATCAGAAAATAGTTTCAGCCGTGGGCAATTTGGCGAAAAGGTTTAGTTGATGGAAAAACCATAACTCAGTGTGACTGGCTTTAATGTAAGATGTTCTTGAAGGCCACAGTATAACCAGCATTTCCAACAACCTGGAAAATTTAGACCAGCTTGGAAAAATAACAGGGGGCTTGGGGAGGTAGCCAAAGCACTGTACAGGATCAGATAAATTTATGTGCTTTAGAGACTCAAATTTTAATATTAAATTATAAACGAAAGCAACACTCAGGTTAAGTGTTTAAACAGGTCTCTCTGCCTATGTCCTAGTCTTCCTTCCTCCAAAAGACTGGGACAATTTTTCAGTAAAAGGTGTTCTGCTACACCTACATGTAATTCTTTTCCATTTGCATTTTTGTATACTTTTATGGCTCCTTTATATAATTAAGAAGGATTCTGCCTTGGGGCGCTGGCTTGTGTCTTGGTATTTTTGTGTGGCTTCCAAGCTCAAGGCAATGGCTTACCATCCTTGCCATGGCTGGTGGCTGGACAAGCTGCCCCACAGCTGCCCTGCACAGCTACTCGAAAAAGCTGTGCTGACTATCTGAGGTCCTCCCTTCTGCCAGCCCCGGCTGGCCCACTACATAGGCAGTGGGCTGGGTCACTTGAAGCTCTGAGGCCATTTCTTCTGCCTTTTTCACCCACAACTGCCCTGGAACAACTCCCTTCTTGAACTGTGTCATGAACATGATCAGATTTTAACTCCATCTTTTTTCTGCTCCACACCAAAATTAAATAAAGTGACTCCCCCAAGAACAAACAAACAATCAACAGAACAAAGGAAAAGTACACCCTGGCCTTTATCCCAGTGGTCCTCCCTGGCACAACTCTTGCTCCTCCTTCTAGCCCTCAACATGGGTACAGAGTGGCATAAACTATGCTTCAGTTTAAAACTCTCCTCCCTGTTACCCTGGAATCATTTCCAAAGCCGTATCAAGGTATACACACCCCCACCCATCTTCATAGCCTCAGAACTCCCCAACGCCCCCTTTACACTATTTCCACCACAGCCAAGTATGTTCTATTTCCCGTAAACCACCCCAGGCCTTGGAACATTCCAGAACAGAAGTGTTATGCTTACAATTCCTGTTCCTCCTTCAGTTGGCCAACTTCTACTCCTTCTGCAGGGTCACTGCTTTCCCTAAGGGTGGCCCCAACACTGGTTTAAGTGCCCCACCATGACTTTTCTGCTGTTATTACCTGTTTGTATAGCTGCTCACCAACAGGGTCTTGGAAGGCAAGGGCTCTGTCATATTCCCTGTTGTATCTTCACAACCCAGCACTGTGTTGGACACAGGCATGATAAGTGTTGAACAGCTACTTGACTTATGGATGAGAACAAGAAGCAATGTTTAGATTAAACCAAATGAAATTGCTGATATTTGATGAATTTTGACCTACCAAAGAATGGCAATTTTATGGTTCTATCTAATATACAAACTGTCTTAGAAATACTGTCCCCCAGTACTAAAAAGTGCTAAAAATTGCACCCCATGAAGAGAAGCTTCAAATAACACAGAAGGGTTTAAAAAAAAAAAAAAAAAAAGGACTGGACAGGCATTTCCAATCAATTATATGCTGGGAAGTTTTCCTAATCTCCCAAATATTGCCCCTCAGCCTTCCAAGCCATCTGGAAAGTTCTTTCTTCTGGATGAAGCATAATCATGCCAAATGTGAACTCTGCACCCTCTGACATTCATGAAGAAGCCTGTCAAATTATGTAGCACTATGGGGAAAAAAAAGAAAATCTTTTCTAAATCAGAAAATGATTCAATCTTGTTCAGTCTTCAGAGAGCTCAATAACAATGGGATTAATATGCTGAGTGTGTAGCATACTGTGGGTTTATAAAAACTAATGTTCTGAAAAACTGGATTCTAGGAGGAAAATGAAGCTCAAAATAAGAAATGAGAAAACATGAGATGGTCTAATTTGGGTGGAAGTTGAGAACATGTCACTCTTGTCATGCGTAATTGAGAGTTTGATGGTTAAAAAGAAAAAGGATCTGACACGTTTCTCCTCCCCTGTAGGTAAGGTAGTCAAGGACATAAATCCCCACTGAAATCCAGTCCCTCCGACTGCGATCAAGGGGAAGTGAGAGTGTTCGAGCAGCAATCGCAGTTCTCCAGGGTGGGAATTTCTCCCAGGTAATCAAATGACACAATTTTCGAAAATACTAGGAAACCTACCCCAAAAATAAACTACCGTGTTTATGCATAGAACTCATCAGAGTAACGTGCATTCAGGTTGCATAGTTTCTGTTTTAGAAAGATGCTCCTAAGAGCTAGGGTGTGTTCAACAGTGTCATCCACAACACCACCACCCAGGGAATATCATTCAATCACCCACCAGGGAATCCTACCAAGACCATTTACCAAGCATCCATCAAGAACTTGGCTGTGGGGCCAATGGGCACACAGATGAAGGAGCAATGACTCTGGTCCTCCAGGAGTTTGTCCTCTTATGCAGGAGATGCACAGGCAGAGCCCCTGAAGCCACGTGGAATGGGCAGGTACAGAGCAAGGATGCAAGGAGACAGGTCGTGATTAGCGACCCAGTGTGAGTAGTGGACCTGGTGTGCTGAGAGTCAAGAAACGGATGGCAACCGGTGAAGACTGACAAGTCTGGGAAGACATCTTGCAGGAGACAAGCTGATCAGTGTTGAAAGGTGATTACTAATGTGAACCATTTCTCTGATACATCTCTTAAAGAAGCCTCCTCGAAACGGAAAAGGGGGGGCCAGGTGCCCTATGCTTTGGGCCTAAATCAGGGATGAGAAATACAGCTGGGGTTGTGAAATCTAATACCCTTTGCATTGGTATGAAGCCAGTAAGAAAGTCCAGCTTTGTCTAACATACAGGTACAATTATCTCTTCCAGTTTTTTTAACGGTTTTCCTTTTATAGCTAAATTTATCTCATTTACTTTTTTTTTCATTTACTTTTATTAAGATGTTTAGAATTCGTTCTATTTTTAAAATTTCCTTGTTAGCTTTCTGAATTGTTTTATTTATTTATTATTATTATTTTTTTTTGCGGTACGCTGGCGTCTCACTGTTGTGGCCTCTCCCGTTGCTCCGGACGTGCAGGCTCAGCGGCCATGGCTCACGGGCCCAGCCGCTCCGCGGCATGTGGGATTGAATTGTTTTTTGACCTTTAATTAATGTATAACATAAGTACAGAAAAGTGAACAAATCAAAAACGTACATTTGAAGGATTTTCATAGAGTTAACGCACCTGAGGAGCCAGCACTCAGATCAAGAAGCTGAACGTGACCATCACCTAAGAATCTCCCCCTGGTGGCCCTTCCAGCCACTAACTCTCCCCAGAGGTAACCATTAACCTGACTTCTAACTCCATAGATTAATTTTGCCTGTTTTTGAACCTTATATAAATGGAATCTTATAGTATAGACCTTGCTCACTATCATGTTTAAGAGATTCAATAATATTGTTGCATGTGGTTGTATTTTACTCATCCTTATTCCTTTGTGTGACTATACCACAACCAATGTATCCATTCTACAACTGAAGAGCATTTGGATAGGTTCCTGTTTGGAGCTATTAACTACTACCGCTATGAATATTCACGTACTTGTCTTTTTGTGAACATGTGTATGGATTCCTGTGTGGCACACACCTAGGAACGGAACTGCTAGGTTATAGGGTTTGTGGATTGTCAGCCTTAGTAGGTTCTACCAAGTAACTTTCCAAAGCAGTTGCACAAATTTATATTCCCACCAGAAGTCAGAAAGTCAATAAGATTTGGTTAACAAAAAAACTCTAATGATCCCTCAGGCAATACATGTATACTGAAGAAATCTCTTCTCTACCAAGTCAGCGTGGCCTGAGAGCTTAAGTATTAAATATTTTTTTCTTTCTTAGAACAAAAGTAAGAGTTAGCTGTACTGTTTTTAAAAGGAAGGAGACTAGAAAGAAGGGTGTTCTGATAAGCATTAAGGACTCCTTTTCAAGATGAATGAATAATGTAAAATAAATAAAGGTTGATAAAATGGCACCAAATAACAGTTAAGAGTAACCAAGATCATGCCAGACGGTAGTTAGAGAGCCAGATGTTTCCAGGAAATTATGGTTCTTGTTTTCAACTTAGCTGGCTTAAATCTGGGTAAAATTGTACATGTCAAACTCTCAGGGCTATCTGACAACAATGCTTAGCCTATTTTGCAAAGAAAAATTTCCTTGGGTGCATCAGGAAGAAAATGCTGATGAAAATTTTAAAACTCTTGGGATAAATTTTTAATAATTTTCCCATTTTTCTCATTGATGCATCATTTTCTAGCATCGTTAGCTCAAAAAAAAAAAAAAAAGTTGAAGGAAATTGAAAGTGAGCATCCAAACTGGCTGGAGACTTTAAAGGGTGAAATCTCTTTGAAACTGCAGGAAAATACAGTGGAACCACAGTTACAGAGACACACCTTTGTGATGATTTCCCATAGATTTACAAAGGGTGTACAGTGTAGGCGTGCAAACCTACATACAAAGGCATCAAGTATTTCCAGAACAAGATACAAATCTCACCACAATTGTTCTCTCCTTAAAATCCCCGGTGTTTTCTTCCCATTGCCTGAAATCCCAGCCTTGGGGCCCGGCATCCAAAGGCCTTGGTGAGCTAGCCCTCGCCCCTCTGCTTCATCCCATAGTCACTGCCCCTCCCCCCTTGCACGGTTCATTCCAGCAAGAGCAAACTATCTCCAGGTCACACAACCTTCTCTGCCATTTCAGAAGCCTCCTCTGTGGAGCCCACTCTGACCTGGCTTTCTTTCCCTTTGCCCACGTGCTTGTTCTCATCGAGGTCACCAGGAACCTCCGTTTTGCCCAAACATGTGGTCCTTTCTTGGTCCTCCTCTTACTTGGTCACCCTCTTTCCAGTATATTCTGGGAACCTTACTGCCCAGGCTGTCCTCCTACCTCACCAGCCTCTTCCTCCTCTGCCTCCTCTTCTCAGCCCTGATCGAGGTGCTCAAGGTGTCAGTTCTTGAGGCTCTGCTCATCTTTATCCATATTACCTCCTGACTTGATCTCAGCTGGTTTCATGGCTTCAATTGGCACAACATACACCGCCGATCCCCTAACTTTATATCCCCACCCCAGGTTCCTCTCTGAGCTCCAGCTGCCCCTTCCACACTTCTACTTGGTGGTCCGCTAGGTGGTGTCCTAGACCTTCACCAGGCCTGTGTGTCCCTACCCCGGGGGCTGTTGGCTGCTAATAGCACACAGCTGCACCCTGTCTGGAGTGTTGCCTTGGCCGATAAAAGATGCTCGGGATGATGAAAAACCCCTCACCCAGAGATGTTGGGGAGATTATACCCTGCAAGGGATGAACAGGCACCCTAGCCAAGGACTGGCTGTTACGGGGATACAGAAGCCCGGGAGGGACAACTCCACAGTGCCATTCACGCCCCAGCGTCCCCTGTGGGATCAGGCTGAGACGAGACCAGACTGCAACAATGGCTTTGCCCAGCTGATGCTCTTGCTATATCCCGCATCACTTTGTGTGGAGAGCTCCTCCTCTATAAATCACTTGCACAAGAATCCCCAGCTCAGGCTCTGCTTCCAGGAAGCCCAATCTAAGAGCTACGTTTCCCACTTACCAGCCCAAACCATGCTACCGATCAACTGCTCCTGCATGTGACCCCTGGATCCTCTTCATGGCCATAAATGGCACCTTTTTCCAGTTGCCCGGTACGGAAACCTAGACCTTGTCCCTGTCTCTTCTCTTCCTCTCATGCTCCAGACCCAATTCATCAGAGAATCCTGTTATCCTCACCTTGAAGAAACATCCTGAATCTGAGCCCTTCCTGCAAACACTGGAGGAGCCTCTGTACAGGTCTCTACCTCCCCCATTCTTCCCAAAATGTAAATAGAAGCAAGTCTCTCCTCCACTCAGAACCCCCAGAGGCTTCCCGTTTAGACCTGGAATTGCCTGACCCCCACTACTTCTCTCCACACTTCACCACCAGAGGGAACGTGACATCTCTAGAATGTTTTAAAATCCCGGTTTAAGTGCAACTATACATATTAATTTCATGAACTTTGTAAAGATACATGATTACTTCTGTTACCATCATGGCTCAATGTTCATCCTTTAAAAATTCAAAGTGAAAAAACATTTCAAGAGGAAAAAATAAAACAGTACATATTCTATCTAAAAATATATATTAATTAGCAATGTCACCTGCTTTATCTTTAAAGGAAAACAGAATAACGACTGGCGATGGATGAAAGTAAAAAGTGGATACTCACAGGAGCGTTAGAATCAACATGTCCTTTTAATGTTTCCCGGATCTAAATAGGGTGTGGGAAGTGTATGCCGTGTGTTTTCTTGTGTCATCCTCTTTTCTCCACTAAGGAGAACATCAACCGCACATGTTGAAAAGATTCTCAGTCAGGAATGACCTTTTTAAAAAGCTAAGTGTGATACTTATGCAATAAGCATCCCTTGGCCCTACATCAGATACTGCTATACCTCAACTCCTCTTCAAGACCCTATTCAAAAGTCACTTCCTTTTGCAGCAACACGGATGGACCTAGAGATGATCATGCTGAGTGAAGTCAGCCAGAGAAAGACAAATATCATATGATATCAATCATGTGTGGAATCTAAAAAAAATGATACAAATGAACGTATTTACAAAACAGAAATAGACTCACAGACATAGAAAACAAACTTACGGTTACCGGGGAGGAAGGTGAGGGGGAGGGATATATTAGGAGTTTGGGATTAACAAAAACATACTACTTGGGGCTTCCCTGGTGGCGCAGCGGTTGAGAGTCCGCCTGCCGATGCAGGGGACGCGGGTTCGCGCCCCGGTCCGGGAAGATCCCACGTGCCGCGGAGCGGCTGGGCCCGTGAGCCGTGGCCGCCGAGCCTGCGCGTCCGGAGCCTGTGCTCCGCGACGGGAGAGGCCACAGCGGTGAGAGGCCCGCGCACCGCAAAAACAAAAAACAAAAAAACCCCCACACTACTATATATAAAATAAACAACAAAGCCCTACTGTAGAGCACAGGGAACTATATTCAATATCTTGTAATAACCTATAATGGAAAAGAATCTGGAAAAGAATACATGTATAGATGTATAACGGAATCACTTTGCTGTACGCCTGAAACTAACACAACATTGTAAATCAACTATACTTCAATAAAATAAATTTTGTTTAAGTCTCCTCCTCTGGAAACCTTCCTGACCTTCAAAAGAGCCCAACCAGTTGCCTCTGTATTTCCATTTGATTTTGCCCTGTTCATCTTCTTCTCCTTAACAATAAGCCCAGGCCCTGTGCACAGATGGTGTTAAATAAATGTTTGGTGAATGAATAATTGAATGAAAGTATTAATCATCTAGAAAAGTGACAGTGGACTGGGCTGCCCCCCCTCCTCATTTCCCCACTTCCTTATGGGGAGATGAGGTATCTAAAATCTAGGAAGATTAGAATTCGTTCACACTGAGCTGTTGTCAGTGAGCATGAAAGGAAGCTCCTTCTGTGCTCTGCCTGCTTCAAAAAACACATCTAGTTCAACACTCTGCTGGTACGAGAACATCTAAGTAAAAGCAAAGTTTTGGCATCTCCAGATCAAATGTACTATTGCCTGCCAAGAGATTCATTCAGCACACTTGAATAAAAACACCTTTCTAGCAAGGCTGTTTGCCCACCTGCTTCTGTTTGCAGCACCAAATATCCACCGCGTGTGTTTTCAGGAACCAGTGAGGATGAACAATAAAAAAAAGTGACTCAAACGCTCCTCTGGGCAGGTGCTTGTGACCGGCTCACTTAGAAGGTTTGCTCTGGGTCTGAACATGATCCACCACCTCTCGCCAGGTGTCCACACCCAGACAGACAGGGAGGAAGGGCTGAATCTCTCCACAGTTCTGGAAATAGATTCTGGGTGTGCAAGCCATTTGGCCAAGTTAAGCATTAAACATTTGGAAAGTCCGGTTTTGAGAGAGTCCGACGGGTTGCATTTCCATGCACCTCCCATCATTTCAAACCAAAAAGAACAATGAACAATTCAAATTAGACAAAACATCGGAGTCGTGTGAAAATGCCAAAGAAAAACGTCTACAAAATTGTTCTTTCTTTCCCTTTAAAAAAAAAAAAAAATAGACCCTTAGATGCTGGTCCTCTTTCAAAGGCACTTTGAACAGCATGGGGTGTCCTACAGAGGGCCGCACGGGAGCCTCGGAGAATCCTGGGACCTTGCAGAACGGCACTCAGCACATCCATAAAGCTCTGCTTTTAGGTTTAACTGCAGCGTCTCTGGCAAGCCACTGGGTGACAAGAATTGAATAATGACAGAGGAGATCTGTGTTCACTCCTACCTGCAGGTAGAGACAGCCCTTTCCCAGTGACCCCACCCTAATGGGAGCACAGCTGTTTGCCCTCCTCCAGGTGGCCTCCCCCACCACCGTCAGCCTCAGCCCACCTGGCCCGTGCCCTGTGGAAAGCAGCAGCGGGAGGTCTTGGTCCACCTTCTGAAGCTGGCGATGCTGTCAGTAAACGCCCACACCCTTTCTGCAAAGCTCTGGTTGAACTGGTCCCTGTGGTTGGCCATCAAATCCGACCCCAGGGGTGGACCTTGAGATCCATGCACCCGTGGTAAGTCCTCAAAGATTCAGAAGAACCATCCTTCCCCAAAACCTTAGCCACAAGAGCAGAATATCCCGTGCCAAGTGCTGTGCTAGGTGTGAGGGATGATGCTAAAAATTAGGATGAGAGAAACGTTTCTCTCAGACTCCGGGGAGCTTCGTGCCCATCTCTGTCCCACCAACTGGAAATTAAGGAGCAGCAGCCCTGACTTTTCTTAGGTGACCACCTTCAACACTGGCTGTCCCTCAGACCCCACCCTAACCCACCCACCGCTTGTCTCCTCATCACCAAACCCCCAGGATGCTTCCTACCTCTTGACACCTAGGAGAGTTTAGAGAAAAACATCCTGCTCTGTCTTCCAGAAGGTAATACCAAAAGCCATGTTCCCCATCTCAACAGAGTGAAAATTAAACAACAGGAAAGTATAATTCAAATTGGCAAAGGTTAGAAAAAGAAACTCACTAACTTAATATTGGTGACGTTTGAGCATATTCTCCTATGCTGGGAAATATAAACTCATTTAACCTTTCCATAGAGCTATTTGGTTACAAATATCAAAATTTGAAAACTTTTGTAGCCCCCTAATTTCACTTCAAGGAGTTTATTAAGAGGGAATAACAAAAAATCTAGGCAGAGATGTATTCACTGGCATGATCGTCTCAACCTTGTTTATAACAGTAAAAGTTTGGAAACACTCTTATTTTCCAGTAATAGGGAATTGGTTAAACAAAGTAAGACTCGTGGATATAATGGGATCTCATGCAGCCATCAAAAGTGATGTATAAACATCATCATGGCATATTATCAAGTAAAAATTAAAGTAACTACCAAACCAAACACGCACAATTACATCAGTCTTGTAAAAATCAGAATACATCTACAGGTGTACCTCAGAGATATTGTGGGTTTGGTTCCAGACCACTGCAATAAAGCATATCTGCTTTCCCAGTGCCTATGAAAGTTACGCTTACACTATCCTGCAGCCTATTAAGTGTGCAATGTGTTATGTCTAAAAAGCAATGTACGTACCTTAATTTAAAAATACTTTATTGCTAGAAGATGCTACCCGTCATCTGAGCCTTCGGGAGTTATAATCTTTTTGCTGGTGGAGGGCCAAGAGCACCTCGATGTTGGTGGCTGCTGACCCATCAGGGCGGTGGCTGGGAAGGTAAGGGTAGCTGAGCCAATTACGAACAATAAGACACAATGAAGTTGCCGCATCCATTGACTCTTCCTTTCACTTGAACACTTAGGGGCCATTGTAGGGTTATCAACTGGCTTAATTTCAATATTGTTGTGTCTCAGGAAATGGGAGGGCCAAGGCAAAGGGAGAGAGACGGGGAACAGCCTGTCGGGGAAGCAATCAGAACACACACAACATTTACTGATTGTTTGCCATCTTATACAGGCAAAGTTCAGGTGGCCCCCAAACAATTACAATGGGAACATCGAATATCATTGATCAAAGATCGTGTAACAAATATCATAATAATGAAAAAGTTTGACATATTCCAAGAATCACCAAAATGTGACACAGAGACACAAAGTGAGCAAATGCTGTTGGAAAAATGGCGCCAACAGGCAGATGTTGCCACAAACCTTCAATCTGTAGAAAACACAATTATCTGCAAAGCACAATAAAACGAGGCACAAGAAAATGAGGTTTGCCTGTAGTAGCAGGAAAGACAAAATCCTGAAGAATCACTGTTGAACTTGAACAATGATATCTGTGTCTGGAGACATTATAAAAAATATTTTGCTCTCTGTATTTTACGTTTATCTTATTTTAAAAATTAACGAACCTACAACACCCATTAGAATGGCCAAAATCTGGAACACTGACAACACCAAGTGCTGGCAAAGATGTGGAAGAACAGGAACTCTCATTCATTGCTGGTGAGGATGGAATACTTATTAGGTGAGTGGATAAATAAACTGTGGTATGTGCAGACCACGGAATATTATTCATCGCTAGAAAGAATGAGTTTTCAAGCCATGAGAATATACGGGAGAAACTTAAACGCATATTACTAAGTGAAACAAGCCAGTCTGAAATTGCTATAGACTGTGATTCCAACTATATGACATCCTCCAAAGGCAAAACTATGGAGACAGTAAAAAGATCATTGTTGCTACGGGCGAGGGAGTGGTGACTAGGCAGAGCTCAAGGGGTCTGAGGGCAGTGAAAACACTCTGCGTGACACCCTAACGATGGATCCATGTCACTACACATTTGTCCAAACCCATGGGATGTGAAACACCAAGCGTGAACCCTAATGTAAACTATGGATTGGGGTGATGATGGCGTGTCACTGCAGGTTTACCAGTTATGACAGATGTCCCCCTCTGGTGGGGCATGTTGACAGTGGGGGAGGCCATGCCATGTGGGTGCATACGGGAACTTGCTATACTTTCCCCTCAATTTTGCTATGAACCCAAAAGTGCTCTAAAAAATTGTCTTCAAAAACAACCAATGAATCTCTAGGCCAAGCCATCAAGTAAAATGTTAAATGGTATCTTCCAGGGCTGATGAAAAATTTTCTCCCAATTTTCTCTGAGCATCAGTACTCAGGTAGGAAATGCTCTGCTCCACCATCAACGGTCCTATCAAGACATGGAGAGAGAGGACACATAATTAAATAAAATGGTAGCAAAGTGATGACATTCCATCTGTGAATAATGTACTCTGGCACAGAACCCGTTTTAGGAAAATTGTTCCACTCTGCGCCTCCAGCACATTCTTAATCAATATATTGATTGATTCTTTCGTTCATCAACATTTTTGAGCCTACTGTGTGCCGGGCACTGTTACAGAAGAACAGGACAAAATCCCTACCTTCGTGGGCTTACATCCGAGTGAGGGCAGGAAGGAGGAGGGAGAGAGAATGGCGGTAAACAAGTGAGCAATGCTATGAATAAGATAATTTCTGGTGGTGGTGTCATGAGAGATATAAGGCAGGTGATATGATGGAGAAAATAGTAGGGAAGGGGGCTGCTTTAGATCTGGAAAGGGCTCTCTGAGGGAGTAACGATTAGGGAGTAACTGGAGGAAAGAGCAGCGTGTAGCAGAGAGGAGAGGAGGGGAGGGGTGTCTCCAGGAGGAGAGACGTCAGGTGCAGACGTCCTGGGGTGGGAAGGCTTTGGCATGTTTGAGGATGGGTGGAGACCAGTGAGTTAGGGTGAGGGTGGGATGAGGCATGACGGGAAGTGGGGCAGCGTCTAGACCCCAGTGAGCCTCGTCTGGGCCACCTCAGCTCGGAGATTCTGACAACACATCAGAATGGAATTAGGTATTAGAGCCTCACGTCTGGAGCTCAGGGGAGAGACTAGGTCTGCAGATATAAATCTGTGGAGTTTCCAGCATTGGGTGGGACTTAGGGTGACCAGCTCATCCCAGTTTGCCTGGGACTTCCCTGGTTTTCAGCACTCAAAGTCCCACGTTCCGTGAAACCCCTCAGTCCCAAGCAAACCATGGTGGTTGGTCACTCCAATGGCATTAAAGTTATGAAAAGGGATAGTATTACCTGGGAAAAGAGTGTTGATGGGGAAAAAAAGAGGCCTCAGATGTGGTCCTGTGCATTTCAACACTTAGAGGTCAAAGAGAGGAGAGGCTCTGAGTCCGTCTGGCCGTAAGAGCGGCCAGCGACCTCTCTTAAAATCAGATCAGACACATTCCCCGCAGTGAAGTGGGCAGAACGCAGAACGGGCATGAAATGTATTGTACTGAGGGAAGAGGGCTTGGGGAGTTGAAGCCCCCAACCTCATCCAGTGGGGATCACGGAAGTGGCGTTCGCACTGAGACCTGGAGGAGGACGAGGCGCGCCCTGCGGTGGTGGGCAAGGAAGAGGGTGGTTTTCCAGGCACATCGAGAAGGGCACAAAGGTCAGAGAAAGAAGTTCAGAGACACGTGGGTCCAAGGGGAGGGCGTCAAGGCCGGGAGGCAGGGCCGTGACTTTGAACTTCATCCTGTGGGCGAAGGGGCACGATGGATGGCTTTTAGTGGGAGAGTGATAGAATCAGATTTGCATTTTATTTTTTTTAAATTTTATCGAAGTCGGGTTGATTTACCATGTTGTGTTAATTACAGCTGTGCAGCAAAAGTGACTCCGTTATACATATATATACACTCTTTTTCATATTCTTTTCCATTACGGTTTGTCACGGGATATTGAATATAGTTCTCTGTGCTCTACAGGAGGACCTTGCTGCATTTTAAAAGGATCAATGGCTTAAGTGCAGAGAAGGAATTCGTTCGAGGAGGGTAAGGACGAGAGGTGGGGACAACAGTCCTGGTGAATGAAAAGTTAACATGCATGTGACTTAGGGCTCTTACTTTTGCTTCCCTCTGCTTTCTAAAATTTCCCCCATGAACATAAATTACTTTTTAGAGAAGAAAAATCAATAAAATGCCATTTTTAGGGGGAAATTGTACAGAAGTCAGTGAAAAGGAGAGAACGTGATTGAAAGATGAACACGATGTCGTGGGTGTGAAAAGCCACGGGGAACCCCACCGCTGTCCCCCGGGCACACCTGTCAAAGACAGGCATTCGTTCACCCCGGACTCCCCGCTTTTAACTACACGCACGATGAGTCTCTTCAGATGAGTTTTCTTTTCTGGAAGCTTCAGCCCTACCTCATGCTGAGGCACCCACAACTTAGGACCTCGACCCCATCGCCATCCTGGTGCATCTATCGCTTTATCCTTTACCAGGATAAACTAGACACCGTCTGTGTGTGTGGCAGGGCGGAGCGGAGAGGATGGAGAGGGGCCTCTTACGCCAGCCGGTCCTTTTCTCTCTTTTCACCTTCACAGCCAACGGAGTCTCGTGCTCCTGTTCAGTTTAGAAACTGAGACTCCTATATATCAAGTCGTTGGTCCCAAATCACAGAGCTACTGAGGAGCAGGGCCAGGATTTGTACTGCTGCCTCCCAGCCGGCAAAGCCCTGGAAATACAATATGGCGAACTGCAGGCTGGACTCAGGAGTGGGACTTCCTGGTTCAAATTTCAGCTCCACCACTTATGAGCTGTGTGACCTTGAGAAAGATATCGATACCTGACATCGACAGAGCGCCCTCTGCGCAGTGGGTTGCCAATGAGGGTATGACCACATAGATTTCTCGGGAGAGCGGAACTGGTAATTCATGGAAGGTGCTTAGGACCCGCCCGGAACAACACAGACTTATAGTTGTTCCCACTGACCCAGCCTGCCTTCCCACCTATCCCAGACCCCCAGCCTTGGGAAACTTCTGGGCATCTTGCTAACCAGCTTCCTCAGAGAGGCTCCAAGTTGGCGGCTTCCCTTGGTGGAGAAGGCACGAAGAAGCCACCAGCTTACAAGTTAAAGGTCAGTGAAAGCTAAGCTCTCTACTGTTTCTGCCCTTTCAGGAATATCTCTCATGCACGGAGACGCTGGAGACATCCATCTCGATTCTTCTCCACACATGTTGATAAGCCCCAGCCTGAGCTCTGAACAGCCCTAGAATCTCCCTGAGTCTGACAAAGTGACTCTATGTCACTGAGTCACTGATAATCTAGTGACAGAGACAAGAAAACTATTGATGAACAGGGACTGCTTGAGGCAAAGGAGAAGAAGATGCAACCCGAGAGCAATGGATGGAGGAGGATGCAACAAGGGTGCAAAGCCGGATGCTGCACAGCAGGGGGCGGGAGAGAAAAAGGAGCATCTTGCTGCGAGTGCAGCGCTTACTAAGCTGCGGCGCGTAAGTTTCCACGTCTTTCCAGAGGTTTGTCAGACGAAAGCATGGCATGGTATTGACGAATTCATTGCAAGGAGAAGCATAACCCTCAGGTGGCTGAGTAGCGCTGCTTCACCCCCTCCAACCCTACTCAGGCAGATACACGAAAGAAGACAAATTATGATCGAAAGGCAGCCTGACTAGCCTGAAATCGCAGCCATTGGCTGCGGTCATCAGATTAGGATCCTGATGCTCTTTTCTCCCCTGAGGGGCTTCCTGTGGCCCAGAGCCCACACTTAACACTGTGGTCAGGGCACCGTCTCCCTGGGAGACGTTACAAAGTATTGCCAAGCTGTGGACCTGATATTACCGTGGGATGCTTTCCCGGAGGCACCCAGGGGTGGTAGATTTCAGGTTACAAGTGAATAGCAAAATCGACTTCAATGTAAGTATTTTAAATAGTCAAGACCTAATTGGAGAACTCACCCACATCAAGGCTATAAAGAGGTCAGGCTTGGGAGATGCAGGTTTTGTGACAAGGATTTCCCTGGAGAAAAGTACAAAACACCCCTGTAGGGGTGGTAGGTGGAAGTGTGCCTTTCTCTTCCTTTCAAACTTCTTTCTGTAGGATGGATTGGAGATGGGGCTCCATGTGCCCTGAACTCTGGGAGGCCTGATGGACTGATGTCTGCCATCGGTGCAAAGAACCCAAAGATGAGAAGCTGTGGGCTGTGGGTTTGGGGCAGCAGCAGGGCAGGGAGAGGGGGACAGGATGCAGGGGGCATGAGGTCACTCCCATCGATGGGCGCACGGGACTCTGGGCTGTTTCCCACGGACCAGGTGTGGGCCATGGTGCAGAGGCAGAAGATCTTAAAGTGTGCTCAGGGGAACATCCCGGAAGGGCACTGGTGCCACAACAAAGAGATTCTGGGAGAGGGGAACTCCAACAGCCAGGGTCAGGGCCGAGCTGCGCCAGGGGAGCCTACATCACCTGCCTCGTGGAAAGGGAGGTGGATGCTCGAAGTGGGGCCTCGGAGATTCCCCCGAGAAAGGGTCGGCTGCAAACAAAGCCAAGTCCTGCTCCTCCAAAGGCGTGGTTACATCAGGAAACCAGAGTTGTGGGCCAGGGTCTGGGAGAGACAGTGGTCACTGCTCAGGTATCATTTCAAAATCTGTGAAGACAGGGAAATATGGAAAGAATCCAGGATTCGATCAAGCAACAAAGAGCCGAGAGAAGGAAATTAGCTGGAACCTTAACGGGCTGCCTTGTCTACACTAATCAGATGGAATCATCAGACAATGGAATGACTTCAACCTGAAGACGGTACACCTGGAGCTGCCTGCACATAAAAGGCTCAGTGGGTCCCCATCTAGTCTTGCGAATAGGATCATGCTTATATCAGTTTGATCAGAGAAACAGAAGCACTTAGGAAATGATAGATTCAACAAGAGATTTAACTGTACACAGTTGTGGGAGCTGGTGAAACAGTTTCCCAAAGGCTGTTGCCTTTGTGTCTCGTGCTGGAGCTTGAGGTCTGCAAAGCAAGCAGTCAGACTGGGAGACTTAAAAATGGTCTCCTAGGGCTTCCCTGGTGGCGCAGTGGTTGAGAGTCCGCCTGCCGATGCAGGGGACACGGGTTCGTGCCCCGGTCCGGGAAGATCCCACGTGCCGCGGAGCGGCTGGGCCCGTGAGCCATGGCCGCTGC
>NC_041221.1:9312978-9324621 GCF_002837175.3 Physeter macrocephalus
GCGTCCGGAGCCTGTGCTCCGCAACGGGAGAGGCCACAGCGGTGAGAGGCCCGCGTACCGAAAAAAAACAAAAAAATGGTCTGCTAAATCACAGCTACACAAAACTAGAAAGAAATGTAGTGATGCTGTTGGCTAATTTTATCTGCAAGAATAAGCACAGAGGGTTCTGTTTTGGGGGGTGGTTTGGGGTGCCTGACGTGGTCTTCATAGATTCCCCACAAGGCCCCTGGCCATGAAATTCTTCCTGCAGGTATAGTTTGATAGGAAAAAAACCACTCAGATTCTCATCCACCTTTTCCAAACCCATTATGCAGCATTAATGGAAATAAGGGACCTCATTAGGGGCAAGGGAATGAGTTGGAGGGAAAGAGGACCCAGGTCAGGAAGTAGAGAAAAGAGCTTCTGATAAACTGTCCAGTTGTCAAGACACTTTCGCATTCCTGTCCTGTTTCACTGGAGCCTCAAGTCACCCCACAGGGCAAAATAATCAGGCAGTATTATCCTCCATTTATAGAGGAAGGGACAGAAGCCCACAGATCCCACCCGAGGCCACACCACTGAGGGAGGGAACACACAGATGCTCGTCTGGGCCTCGCGGTCCTGACCGCGGGGTCTCCACTTCACTCCGAAACTCTCAGCCTCCCAGCTCGTCAAACTGGATATAACAGCGCCGGAAAATGACAGGCCTTGGCGAGGTGCGTCCTCTCCCCCAGGGCCCCCCGACAACCCAGCACCTCTCGCCCTGGATGTAACTTCACATGCACGCGCTCCCCGACCCCTGTGTCTGCCAGCAGCATTGCTCCCTGCGTGGTTAAGGAGCAGGACCGGGCCTCACGGTCCCAGGCAGGAGCCAAGTAGACCGAGGCCAGCACAGACAGTCAGGCAGGGTGTCATCTGCCTCTGCCCTCATCAGACAACAACCCGTACAGAGACTTGCAGTCTGCAGCACAGAAAGGATCCTGCACGTGACCTCTGTGGTTCTCAACACAGTCCCTTACGGAGCTAGTTCAAAATGCAGATGCCCAGGGCCCCACTCAGAGCACCTGATCCAGGAGGTCAGACTTTGCATTGCTAACAAACACCCCTGCAAGAGTCTCAGGGAGTACTCAGAGTCGTTATTCCTGTTATCAGAACAGGGAGAGGGAACACAGCTGGGGTAATGAGGGGTCCCAGGTCCCATGCCTATGGAGCAGCACCTTCCCATGGCCCCACCCCTCCCCCTCTCCCTCCCTCCTGGTGAGAACCGCATCTCCCACCGTCCCCTGTGCCCCGGGCAAATGGCCTGGACCACATCCAGGCGTACTGCTGTGCATCCATCCGGGGAAAGAGGCAGGTACCAGAATACACATTTAGGGACCATGGTGGGTAGCAGAAAACACCAAAAGCGAGTGAGTTCTTGTGTGACCAACTCATGATGTTTTGCCCCTTGGATGATTGTTCTGAAAGAAGAATGCCTGTATCTTACTGTGTTCATTTTGAAATATTCACTCTTCACTAAGACTCTGGAAGGAACAGACAAATGACAGGAGTAGAGAACTGGCATTTATTTTCCTCAGCACTGCTTCCCTCGCCTGCCCTGGGCAGGCTCACAGGGTGAGAGCAACCAACTAGAAACGCAAATGACGCTTCACAGTTGAGACACGCGGTTTGGTGTCTTAATTGATTCCATCTTTGCTTTTTCGGTCAAGCCAACAGACAAACGGACTTTTTAGCTTTCACCTCCCCGGCCCCCAGAATGCAGAGTCTTTATTTTAATTCAGGGAGCAGACTCAGCCTCCACCTTATCCTCCTATGACAGTAGGAGGTGATGTTTCCCTGATGCGTCCCTTCAGTTTAAGCCAGTTCGACTGATTAATTGAAGAACTCTCCCCAAACCTGACAAAAGACATCTGCAGGCTGTGATACGGTCTCACTGCTTCTGCAGGGAGATGGTACTGCATTCAGAGCACGTTTATCAGGGAGCCAGGGGCTCCCAGAGGGCCACCTGCCAAACCCAGCAATTACACTTTGCAGTTTCCCCGATTAAAAAGTGTTTAAACATCTGCTACTTAAAGGATACTTAAAAAGCCATAAATTAAAAACAGGGGGTAAAGAAACTCCAAGTGAACAGAGAGTGAAAAGTTCTATGTAAATAGAGAAGCCGTATTTTTTCATTTCTGAAGGTATCCCTTGACGACTTAAAAATAAGCGCTAACTCAGGTTTCCATAGTGTAAAATAAATCTGAATAAGCTTAACAAAAATCAGGTAGTCGTCCACAATAAAATGTAATATCCTTACTCTCTTCTAATCGCGCGGTTTGCTTTGCATTGGCTTTTACTGAGAGATGGCGGCCGCCTAGCTAGTTAGGGCAATTGTGGGCTCCAGGAGCCCAAGCCCATGCAGGAAGTGGGCTGGAGCATTGCAAACTTGACACACAGAAGATAAGTTTGTTGTGCCTGGTTAATTTTCAAGAAATTTGCCAGCTTTCCGTCATGTATGGTTCAGTTTTAAAGAACCCTATTAACTATTGCTCATAACTGGCAAAGACTCTGTCACTGCTGCTTCATACTTTGGCATTTACTTTCATCTCTCTTTAAAATTAGATAACATTATATTGTCCCTTGCAGTTTAAGCATCTCTTTCCTACACACGACATTATTTAAGAATATTCTACTAAAAAAGAGTGGATGTATGTATATACATCTACTTTGCTGTGCAGTGGAAACTAACACAACATTGTAAATCAACTATACTCCAATAAAAATTAATTTTGAAAAATAAGATAAAATTCTGGGGGAAAATATAATATTCTAACCTACAGTCTTTTCAGTCACACCTATCTGTAAAGGAAAAGTTAATTTCCAAAATGAAAAGTTTGGCCGTGGCACCCCATGTATGTGGAGAGAACGGGAATTAATGAGAACACAGCCACTTAAAAATTCTGTCCATCATTTATACAAACCCAGTTCTGTGGGGCTTGTGGGTCACACACAATTTCGATTCCCACACTCTTCCAAATACCCTGATGGAGGCCTGAACGATCTAATGTACTTGTAGTTTATTCTCTTTTAACAATGATTGATTTAGTATTTAGCTCAAAAATAGATTTCTCTTTTGCATATTGGTTACGTTATAGTCGTGGGTGGACGGGTTTGTATAAATAAGCATTCAGAGTGTGTATAATCTGTGTAGCTGGCAGTTGCCTCCCTCATCCTTTTCCTGTCTGGATGTAAAACCAGGTTTTCTCCTTGGTCTCTTTTGCAATTACAGGGAATTTCAGCGGTGGCCCTCACTGGGTGTGTGTTTCACCCATGCAGGATAGAAATCCTGGTGTCAAAACGGAGCTCAAGGTTACAATCAGCCGACCTAGGTCAGGTCCTGCCTCCGCCTCTCACAGGCAGACTGACCTTTAGGAAGATACTTGGTTCCTTTCTTTCCCTTTTCAAAAAGTACAATGGGAATAATAACATCCTTTCATAACTCCCAGAACCACTGTCAAGTTCCAGTGAGTACATGAGTGCATGCAATCATACCCAGAGTTTTTTTATATGATGACTCTGTTTAGTATCTCAGTAATAAATTTAAAAATAAATGAAAAGAAGGACTTGTGGTCAAAGACCTGTGAAGATGCTTCGCTGTTATTTCCACAAAGGACAGAGACTTGAGCATTCAGTGGGATTATTCTTTTAAATGACTTCTGTTTTGTATTCCTAATTCCAAATGAATACATGTTCTTTCTTAAAAATTTGGGGAAAAAATGTCACTCAGAACAAGAGATAACAATTCTTAACATTTTTGTATCCTTACCTATCAGTCTACAGCTATGAAGATAATTTTTTTTTCTTTCTTACAAAATTTGGATCATAATGCATGCAAATCTGGGTTCCCGATACTATTTCCTTTGGATAGGTTCTCAAGAGTGAAATTACCTGGTCAAAGGATTGAAAATCTTTGAAGGCTCTTCATAAATCCATCCACATCCTTTGAGAAAATCTGTACCCGTTTATAATGGCACCAGTAGGGAACAAGAACACTTATCCTGCAGCAGCGTCCCTAGCACTAAGTGTGATCATTATTTCAAAATTTTTGTCAAATTTCACTTATTTGATTATTATTGAAGCTGAATTTTTTTCATATCCTACTGGCCATTTGTGATTCTTATTTTTCACACTGTTTTCAGGAATGCTCTGAGCTGCAAGTAAGAGAAACATCTGACTTACAATGATGCAAACCAATAGCGTTTTTCAGAATTCTGCAGAAATTGGCTGCCATTGTTGGTTCAGCAGCTCAATAGCGTCAATGACAGTGTTTCTGCCAATCTCATGGCCCCGCACTCATGGTGGCAAAATGGCTGCCCCAGATCCAGCATCACATCCAGGAAGAAAGGAAGAAGAACAAGGCAGCCATATCCGTTCCTTCGCAGAACCTTCCCCATGAATATTTATGCTTATGTCCCATTGAACTATGGCACATGGCCATGCTAGGCACAAAAGAGGCTGGAAAAGATGATCAGTTTTTCCAGCTCCTATAATGGAGTTGGGCAAAAGTGAAGGGGGTTTGACAATGAATGTTGGGTTAGCTAACAATCATGGTCTTATCTTTTATACACCACCACTATAAGATCTCTAAATGGCGTGTAAAATGCCAGCCTTCCCAGTAGTCCTTAGAAGTATTAACTACCATTAAATAAATAAAATTGCTGATAATCACCTTAGCCCATGCTACATAGGTGAATCATGAGAGAGGCGGCTGGATCACAAACCAATGTCTGCATTTTCAAGGCACTCTCCATGTGACTCATTCCCTCATTGGAAACCACTATTCTTTTTTCAGTCCATGACATCTAAACACATTTGCCATGTTTCTTCAATGAAACTGGCTTCTTACAAGATGGCAACTTCACTCACAACTCACACAGTCACCATCCAGTGGGAAAAAGAAAAAAGGGTAACCAGATGAAAGGCAAAAAGGTGATTCAGGAGGGGCTGCCTGTCCTGAGACTAAGCAGCTACTTCTCCATGCCTAAGCTATGCCCGTGGCTTCCTCAACAGCAGAGAAGCCTGGGGAAGGGACTTTTCCTGAGCTAGTGGTTGGATTTCTAGGCCATATGAAGGTTCTGTTAATAAGAAAGAAAGGGGAAAACATGAATATTGGGTGAGCGGCTGGCATTATCTACTGCAAACATATACAACTACAGCACCAAGAATCCTCCTCATTGATACATTGAATTTTTAGTCTCTGCTTTCAAATGGTAGAATGGCTATCCGCCCGGGTTCTCGGCCTTCCCCAAGCAACAGAAATTGATCAGAGGCCAGACAAGAAATTCACGCAAGGCTTTATTGGGATCCCTGCCTCAGCAGGAGGGAGTGAAAACAAGTAAGTTTCCCTTGCTTGTTCCACAAGGTTGGGGGCGGGGCGAGCTGGTTCCTTGTATGGGGTGAGGGTAGGGGTGAGTCGAGGGGTCAGGCCGGAGGGGCGACTTAGGTGGTCTGCCCTCCCCTAAGGTGGTGGTGCGTGCAGGGGGCATGCGCAGTGCCCTGCTTTTGCTCCTGGCTCCTCAGAAGAGGCAGTTGATTTTGAGGGGGGAGTGGGTTTTTTTGTATCATTTTGTCTATAATTTGCCCCAACTGTGCATGAAGCCAGTTATTTTTAGTCCCTTATAGTTTCTTTGTATTTTTTTGCTCCAGGAAATGTTTGTCCAGGTGCAAGCACTGCAGCAAAGGGTCCCAGGTCCCAGGTCCCTGGTCCCAGCCTGTCTCAAAATGAATACAAACTTCTAGATACTGGCTGACTGTCACCCACCCTACTCCGTTTTCAGCCTGTTTCCTTATATTAGGCACTCCTTTCTTCAGCCCTCATCCCTCTCACAGCCAAGCCTGCAGAGGTGCAGACAAAGCCCCCAGGGGCCTGTAGGTTCATTACTGGGCCCTCAGCGGCTCATCAGTGGAGAGGCATGAAATCAGTCTTTCCCACTGTTACCTCCCCCATTACGGGGAGAAACAATCTGTATCTGCAAAGACTGCCCTCTGCCCTTTATTTGATGAGCTATATACCCTGCAGTGTTTGTATGTGCGTGTATGTGTGTGAGAGAGAGAGAGAGAGTGTGTGTGTGTGTGTGTGTGTGTACACAGGCATGCACACCCCACGGCTCCTTAAAGAAGTCCCAAAATGCAGACATGAGGCTGCCTCCCTGGTCCCTATGATTTTGACTCAGAGTGTGTGTGTGTGTGTGTGTGTACACAGGCATGCACACCCCACGGCTCCTTAAAGAAGTCCCAAAATGCAGACATGAGGCTGCCTCCCTGGTCCCTATGATTTTGACTCACCTAGCAGAACCACTTTCGATTTCTGAATGGTTCCTCCATTGCACCATGGAATTCTGCCCGGTACTTTTTTTTTTTTTTTTTTTGGCGGTACGCGGGCCTCTCACTGCTGTGGCCTCTCCCTTTGCGGAGCACAGGCTCCGGACGCGCATGCTCAGCGGCCATGGCTCACGTTTTTGCTGTACGTGGGCCTCTCACTGTTGTGGCCTCTCCCTTTGCGGAGCACAGGCTCTGGACGCGCATGCTCAGCGGCCATGGCTCACGGGCCCAGCCGCTCCGCGGCATGTGGGATCCTCCCGGACCGGGGCACGAACCCGTGTCTCCTGCATCGGCAGGCGGACTCCCAACCACTAGCGCCACCAGGGAAGCCCCTGCCAGGTATTTCTTAAATGGTTCCAACCTTCTTTCTTCCCTGAACATTTTATCAACATAAAGAGCAAACAAAACATGCATAATCTTTAAGTAAACTCAACAAAGCTTGTTTCATAAAAGCAGTACCCTTTCCAAATGTTTTTCCTTCCCCCCAATTCCTCTTCAGTATTCTGAATTATAGATGTGGAAGATTAATCATATAAGGTCTCTATATTTCAAGCCTGCCAATGACTTCATTTCTCAGCGGTGGCCAAATTTGCAAATGAAGACGGGTGCATATTGCTATAGGACAACTGGACACAGGTGGGAGTGTCCATCCCCCTCACACAACTGGTCCTTTCCATCACCTCCCAAAGAGCTATCTTGAAGGTATTTTGGGGTATCCCCTCACTAATTTAGCAGAACCTGAGGCAGAAGTTTCTGAGAATTGTTAACACAGGGTCGGATGCCAATGAATTCTAAAGTGCTAGAGCTGAGAAGTGTCCCTAGGGATCCCCTGACTAAGTTTTTAATTTTAAAGATTAGAACTCCAAGGCCCCCAAATGTCAAGGTTCCCAGACCTCTCCTTCCAATTTTAATTGCTACGTTACATTAAACAGTGTAATTTGTTCATGCTGTCTCTTCCTGTGTTGGGCTACTATTGGCCTAGAAATAAATACCAAAAAAAAAAAAACCCAATCTCTGGTGCATTTATGAGTTTTACACTCAACCAACCTAAAGATAATAAAACAGAAAGAAAATAAGATCAAAATAAAATATTCTCCCACTTGGCTACATGCCTTCCCCACACCATCACACCAGTCCCAGCAGAACGTCCAATGGTCCAATGTCTATCTCTGCTCACCTTCACTCCGTTCACTCTGCCAGCTCTAAGTGCAAATTTCTCTCTACCCCACAGTGGTGCTTGCCATTTGCAAGGAGAATGGGAAAAGTTTGTAGAAGCTTTGACTTCCAGTCCTCACTTGTAAATGTTCCGTGCACATTCATGTAGCCAACCAAAGTCATGTGAACCCACAGGTTCACACTCTCTCACACACACCCCCAGAGTCCTAGGGGTTATTTCAAAGGGGCTGGATGGAAAGCTGTTTCTGGTTTTGGTTTTGGTTTAGGTTTATATTTTTATTTTTATTTTAAAAAGGCAGCTCAAGGAAGCAGTTGGCTAAATGTCTCACCTAAAATTAAGACTGAGAGACACAATGAGTGACCTAAAGGAGATAACCAAGTAGTAGAGATTCTAGAAAGTACTCAAGATGGGAGAGAAGTCTACGTAGAATTAAGCCCAAGAAATACTGAACTGATTTACAGCTGATCTAATATATTTCAGAGAGAGGAATAACTTTCCTCTCACAACTCTGCTTCATGAATTTGCAATGCATATTATAAATGATGCAAGGAGGGAACTGATCTCTATTTCCTAGTGTTAATTCCTGGAAAAGAATGTAATCTTCTAAGGGTTCCAAAGGAGATTCTCTATCTCCACATGAATATCTAATGTATTGCAGTTTCTGAAGTTGTAAGACATTTTTCTTGTTAAAGTCGTTTATTATTAATCATTACCACCACCATCATTGTCATAATGAAAGCCACATTTCTTGAGTGCCACATGAAATTAGCCATCACATCCATATCACAAAGCACACTGACGAAGTTTCATGGGGTCTGCTGAATGCACATTTCAATTTCCTTCTACACTATCTCACCAGTGTGTGCACCCTGCAACAAAAGTGTATTTGGGGCAAGGATAAAAGCAAACAAGTAAACACAAATGAACATAAATTACGAACAGGGAGATACCTCCCACTATCATCTCAAAGGTATCCATTTTTAATTCAGAATTGACCTGAGCTACTAAAGGCTACAGTCTGGAAGAGGTCAGACTGTGGTGGGCAGGTCGCAGGGTCTAGAATCGGGAGACAGGTGTTCTCAAGGGAGACTGACAATTCTGGTGTGCAACCAACAGTAATTCCTTGCGTTTGTTTTGCCCTCAGTTTTGCAATCTATGAAATTCACTGGATGTTCCCTAGGCCCGGCTCAGGCGTCCTGTGTTATACGAGATCAGGTGCATGCACCCCCATGGGGCGGGGCTTGAAGAGGGAGCAAAGAAGAAGAAAGAAAAGACGATGTGGTTGATATTTGTTATTGGCCTTTCCAGCACTCATTGCTGCCTCGCTGAGTAGACTCCACTCTGAGTCCATGAAGCCTGGGTGAGGCTCAACCCTCATTTCCAGGAGTGGAGGATGCAACTCAGGCTTAGCCAAGTAAAACACCACAGTCCTCCAGCCTTAAGGATCAGGTGAGGGACAGACTCGTGACCTAAAGAAGTCAAGCTAGAATTTATCTCAGAATGTGAACAGAAGTTACTCTTTCCCCACAGAATTGAACCTGGAAGGTTGTTGGCTTAGTTGGAGTTACCTTAGCCACTGTGCCAGCTGTGACAAAGGTGGTGAGAGGAAGAGCCAAGGGACACAGAGAAACTAAGTCCTGATGATGCACTGGAGTCCCCAGGCCAGTGGTTCTGAGTGTCTAAAATTCCCTTTTAGCCAGCGTTTTGGCTTGGATTTCTGCACAAGCAGACTATGAGATAAGACTTCTAGTGCAAGTAGTTAATTTGGGAGATGGTCCCAAGAAAGACCAATAGGGAAATGGGATAGTGAGACAGAGGAGGAGAGGAAGCCAATAAAGGGTGCTCTGGTAGGAAGACTAATGGCCCCCAAGGATGTCCGCATCCTGACATCTGTCCATATGTTGGATTACAGGCAAAGGGGAATTAAAGTTGCAGATGGAACTAAGTCTGTTAATCAGCTGGCCTTAAGGAGAGTATCCTGCATTATTTGGGTGGGCCCAAAGTAACCACAAGGGTCTTTAAAAGGAGAAGAGGGAGCAGAAGAGAGAACCAGAGGTGGTAGCAGGAGAAGGACTCAGCCCAGTGGTGCTGGCTTTGAAGTTGGAGGGAGGGACCACAAGCCGAGGAATGTGGGCAGCCTCTAGAAGATGGAAAAGGCCAAGATATGGATTCTCCCCTACAGCCTCCAGAGGCACCTGCTGGCACCTTGATCCTCAGCTCATTTCTGACTTTTAACCTCCCAAACCATAAGATAATAAGTATGTGTTGTGTTAATCACTAAGGCATGAAAATTTGTAGCAGCAGCAATCGGAAACTAATGCAAGCATGTTAGGAGTCAGCTACCACGTGGGCAACTGGAGCCCAGGCACACTGGGGGCTTCTGGAAGATGGTGGACAGCATGCTTCCAGGTCACCCAACCAAGGGTGAGGATCTGGGGCATCCACCACTGATCTACAGCCAGCAGGGTGAACGCTCCAGCATTTCCGGTTGTTCTGGGCATCTGAGACGGCTCCGTAGTCGTCCAGCAACAAGCCTGCAGGCAGGAAGTCTCACGTGTTCACAGTAAGCAGCCGTTTGTGTCAGAGATGACATCCAAGGACACCAACAGCATCTGCGACAGACGACTTTTGGAGATAAAGCGTGTGCGTGTGACGGGGAGTGGGTTTTACTTATCACAATATAATTGGGGGTTCCTACCTGCATTTACTGGCTGAGGCCATGCTTGGGATGATTCCGCACCAGCAAGAAATGTCTCACCCAACATGAAGAAGCACCCCCGTAAGAAATGCTGGCTGAGACCAACTGGCTTCTACGCTATGCTGTCAGACTAGCTGGCTATTTCCTCCCCGCTTGGCTAATTTGGAATGTTTCCCTTCAGTTAGCCCACTGGCTCTCAAGGTATACACAGAGGACAGGGATAGACAGAGATACATAGGAAGATCTAGGTGTTGCTTTTTGTAAAAATGTCCATCAACAGTTTCTGAAGAAAAGAGAAGGATAGCCAATAATTCATACCAGCTGGGACTCAGTTCCCACCCATTCTTTACACCTTTTTGCATAGTGTTGAAAGGAGCATAAAATCAGCCCAGCCCAGTTAGAACACTCTGTCATAAAGTAACAGAGACACATTCCAAAAAGAAGGAAAGGGGATTGCAGTGTGCTTTCCTACTCCCTGAAGGCATGTAGACAATAAACCAGTAAACGTTTAAAGATCAAATAAGAGCCTGAACAAACTGCTTCCTAATGTCTGTCTAACACCCCTGTCAACCAATAACATACAGGTAAGGGAGGAAGAATTGAAGGAAGTTTACAAAAGGTTGGAAGGAAGGGTGGTGGGGAGGGAGGGAGGGAACTGTTTCCTTTCCTTGTCTTTCTTTAAAATACCCCGTGGAGTTGACCACATGAGACTTTTGATAGGCCTTCCACCTGCCCTCTGGAATAGAAAGCTATGTTAGTAGCACTTGGTTCAGACATGGGCGACCCCGGAGGAGAGGAGCAGAGAAAAGAATCTGGAAGCTGGGGAGCAGGCCCAGAGCTGCCCAGGTGCTAATTCTCTCAGACAATCACCTTTGCTAGGTGCCTCCTGGAGGAGCCCCCCCCCAGGGCTGCCATAGCAAATGATCATAAACTGGGGGGCTTAAAACAACAGAAGCGTGGTCCCTCCCAGTCCTGGACATCAAGGTGTCGGCAGGGCGGAGCTCCCTCTGAAGAATCTAGGGGAGGGTCCTTCCTGCCTCTTCCAGCTTCTGGTGGATGCCAACAGCCCTTGATGGTCCTTGGTTTGTAGACACATCACACCAGTCTCTGCCTCTGTTGTCACATGGCATCTCCTGTGAGTCTGTGTTCCTCTGTGTTCAAATTTCCCTCTTCTTTTAAGGACGCCATTAGGACCCACCCTAACCCAGTACAGCCTCATCTGCATGGGATGACATCTGCCAAGATCCTGTTTCTGAATCAGGTAAATTTCACAGGCATGGGGGCGGGGGTGGGGGGGGGCGGGGGGCGGTTAGGCCTTCAGTGAATCTTTTTTTTTTTTTTGCGTTACGCGGGCCTCTCACTGTTGTGGCCTCTCCCGTTGCGGAGCACAGGCTCCGGACGCGCAGGCTCAGCGGCCATGGCTCAC
>NC_041221.1:9324663-9337512 GCF_002837175.3 Physeter macrocephalus
CGCTCTGCGGCATGTGGGATCTTCCCGGACCGGGGCACGAACCCGTGTCCCCTGCATCGGCAGGCGGACTCTCAACCACTGCGCCACCAGGGAAGACCCAGTGTATCTTTTTGGTGGACACAATTCAACCTATAACAGCTCCTCAAATCACACTGGGTAAACAGCCCCTCAGTCACGCAGCTTGGACATGAATACTTTAAGTTATACTTGTGATGTCAAACGACCAAGACCTGGTGTCAGGATAACAAAAGGTCCACCCTCCCATTGTGTCCACACAGCACTCTGTGCCCTGGAGTCGTGTGGCCCCAGTGGACCTGATCCTCCAATACCTGCAGCCACCAGGACTTAGAAGAATGGCTTTTAGAGCACATGGAGGGAATGAGGGAAGGAATTTACCTGCGATGGCGCTTTGACCAGTTCGTGGTCCTGTCTTTCCAAGAAGCTCTTTTTGTCGACGTCTTTCCCAGTCTTCATCTGGCAGGGATGCTCTGGACGTTTCTTCCAAGTTTCCTGCCTTTGAGTGGACCCTCAGCGCCCTTCTCCTGCCCAGTTGTGCAGGCTGGGCTCACCTGCCCACTGCGTTCCTGCTGGGTTTGCCTGGGGGGAGCGCAGGCAGGAAACTAGTGGAAATATTAGGTTAGCCATATTAAATCACCAATATTGGTCCCTTTTGTACCTGCAAAAGCAGTTTCATATCGACTTCTCATCATTTCTGTTTTGCTGATGGGGGTCTCAGTGATGCACTGATTGAGCTCAACTGCAAAAAAAAAAAAAAAAAAAAAAAATCAACCTTGCTGGAAAGATTGGCCAGCAAAGCTGCAAGTCACTTCTAAAGTCAGAAGAGGCAAAACTATCCATTTTTCTTTCAGCATGTGCTAGTTTGTTGATCATATCCTTTCATTCCCTCCAGGACACATCAGCCTGTTTAAACTTTGCTAGAAAAGGAAACAATAACTGTCAAGAGCAGTGTGCTAGTTCAGAAGTGAAGGGAATATTAGTTTGAGGTATAAGAATTTTCAGTAATGGTTTTTAACCAATAAGACCTACTAATAAAAATACAATAGAGGTCTCAGGCTTGAGAAAACCTGAACGATTTTAAATACCAAGATTTAACCTCTAAATTCATGTATCCCTCTTTGGAGCTGTCTCTCTGAAAGAATGTGACCTTTTTCGAGGGTTAACGTGAAGGGATCAAAACAGCTCTCAAGAACCTCTTTGATGTGGCTTTTCAGAACCACCTTTTTATTTATATAGTAATTTCACTCACCCTGACAACTCCCTTTATTCATCAAGCTGATCACTAACTGACTTCTGGTTGTTTCAAAAGATCCAGCTCATCTTTACGTGGGATGAGTTGCCATCACTTACGGGATTCCAAACGAGGCCTGTGAAAAGGTACTGAGACTTGCTGCGAGGTTTCCTATGGGTAAGTGTGTAAGCCCACAACATGGCTACTTAGAAAAGGTCTGTTTTTTATTTAGAAATTTAAGTTATACATTGATTTGTTTTTAAAGTACCTGGATTGTATAATCCCACCTATTTGTGACAAAACCTCCCTATTACTCAAAGGAAAAGCAAAACTCATTTAGGCAAAGAAGGGTGAGAGTGAGCGCAAAATCCCGCTCCAGCCCAGCTTCTGAGGAATCAAAAGCCACTTGTTCCCTAGGGGACTCTGCAAGGCCCTAACTGGTGCCCGAGTGGCTTCCTAGTGACTGTCACAGAGCCTGAAACTCACGCCGTCACTGCTCTGGGTTGTCATTGTACCCAGAGGTCCTGCTGAAACATATAGATGTAAAATGATGAAATGACCTAGTAACACTTTGGAATCCACTACAAAATGGGTATTGTCTTGGTTTGATGACCCATGGGGAGCAGAGAGCAGGAGCCTATTTAAAGGGACATAAAGGGACACGGGGGAGGGATAAGTTAGGAGTTTGGGATTAACATATACAAACTACTATATATAAAATAGATAACCAACAAGGACCTATTGTATAGCGCAGAGAACTATACTCAATATTTTTTAATAACCTATAAGGAAAAAGAATCAGAAAAAAAATAGAGATATACGTATGTATAACGTTTGCTGTGCACAACATTGTAAATCAACTATACTTCAATAAAATTTTTTTTTTAATTTTTTAAAATTAAAACAAATAAAGGGACCTGGGTGGAGGATTGTTTCAGGAAAGGAAGGAGCATTTAAGAGTTAGGTGTTGAGCTTTTAGCAGCTGATACGGACCATTTCATTGAATTTGTTACAATATTGCGTCTGTTTTTATGTTTTGGTGTTTGGGTCGCGGGGCATGTGGGATCTTGGCTCCCCGACCAGGGATAGAACCTGCACCCGCTGCATCGGAAGGGGAAGTCTTAACCACTGGACCGCCAGGGAAGTCCTCTGTTGAGCAGTTAAGAGGCAGAACAAGGACACGGGGTCCGTGGCTGAGTCATGGGAATGGAGGGAGCATAGGGTTGTGGACGGCTTTCAGTTGGGCGGGACTCAGGCAGGGGAGCAAGGTCGCGGTGAGTGTCACGGGATAGAGGAATTATAGGAATTAGACCTTCCACAATTGTGGGAGGAGCTGAGTTAAGCCAACGTTGGAGGGGGGGTGGTGATGATCGGTGTTGGAGACCCCAGTCCATCAACTTGAGAGCCAATCTTCACACTGCTAAAATGAGAGCACAGAGGCAGATCTGGGGAGAAGGCTGCTATCACCTCTGCAGCCAAGATCCTGAGAAAGCCAGTGGTCAAGATCAAGAGCCGGCAGGGAGATGATGACAGAAACCCACCAGACCTCTGCGTCTACCCACCTCCACATTCAGATTCTCCAAAAACCTCAGAGAGTAATGGCCACTGCTTCACTGCCTTTCAAAAATCACACACATTTCTCTTCTGGTTAACTCTAAGTCAGACCCACACAGGACCATTCAACTGGAGAGTCTGGTGAAACATTTTATAGAAACACAGCGTCACTGGAATGATTGGGGAGAGGAAAGATTAGATAGAAAGATCAGACGTGTAAACTCTCCATCCTTCTTTTAAAGGGTGGAGTATATTTCCTATCCTTTGGCTTTAAGTTTATTCATTGCCTTGTTTCATCAATGGAACCAGGAGAGATGAGTACCAATCCTGAGCCTCAGCCTTAAGAGACTTCACCTGTTTCAATGCACCCTCTTTTACTTCTGCCACTGGCAGGAAACTAGACCGCTAGGCTGGACTGTTGGCTGGCCGAAGGGGAGGAGGAGAGACACATGGAGCAGAGCTGAACCGCCCCAGATGAACCAACCACAAGTCAGTTCATCACTAGCTGACCCCCAGATGTGTGAGTAAACCTGGCCAAAATCATCAGACCTGCCTGGCCAAACCCAGCCTAGATTAGCTGACCCCTAGCTGACTCCCAGATGCATGAGTTAAATAAATGCTTACTGTTGTAGGCTACTGAGATTTTGTAGTTGCCTCTTACACAGCATTGCTTTGGCCACACAAAACCAGAACAAAAACTGGTACCAGAATTGGAGTGCTATTCTAACAAAACCCAAAGTATGTTGAGTTAGTTTGAGGGATGAGTGGCTAGAGGTTGAGAAACTTAAAGAAGGTAAGAAAATGGTTAGAAAACAATTTTAGGGGCTGAAATAGTGATGATGCATGGTAGGAGTAGAAAATGGAAAATATACCTAATGAACTTGTGAACCTGGACAAAGAGATCTCCAGGCAAAATACCAAAAGTGTGAGTTGGTTGCTTTTAGCACATGTGATGAGTTCCTTCAAGAAAGAAATGAGATCAGGAAGAACCAGCCTGTCTACAAGCAGAATTTGGAGGGAATATAGGAATTCAGAACTTACTGAGTTAGAAAATAAAAGTGTCTCTCATTTCCAGCCTTTCCGGGTAGCAAAATATTTTCAAATCAGGATACAACCTGGCAACAATGATTAATCCAACAACACCCCCAGTAAGACCTGGCCTCAGAGTAAAAACCAGATTAAGCCTATGGATGTAAGAGCTTTCGTTATGAATTTTGTAAGAATTAAGGTAAAGTCTGATGTACTTTCTCAGTTGGACAAAAAGACTTTTAGAAAACGTAGGGTGCGGTGCAAGGGCAGCCTGATGTGACTATAATAGCAGTAAGTACATTGAGAGATGAATATCTCAAAATGAATTATGTGTGTGGTTTTTGGTACATGGAGTAGACTGCAGCCAAATATCTATAAGACACACAACATTTTTGAGGCAGCCACATAGACAAAGTGTTGGCAACCAGGGGTAAAAGTGATTGTTCAAAACATGGAAAAATATCTGGGACTGTGTACCAGTCTCCAAAAGAACAGAACCAACAGAATCTCTTGACAGAAGATAGATGATAGATAGATAGATAGATAGATAGATAGATAGGTCCTTTAGTTTGAGGAACAGACTCATATGATTGTGGAAAGTAGCAAGTCCAAAATCTGTATGATAAGCAGGCAGGCTGGTGACCCAGGGAAGAATTGGTGTTGCAGCTTGAGTCCGAAGGCTGTCTACTGATAGAATTCCCTCTTCTCTGGAGGAAGTCAGCCTTTTTCCTACTAAGGAACTAGTTGGATGAGGCCCATCCACATGATGTAGGGCAATCTGCTTTACCCAAAGTGTACTGATTTAAATATTAATCTCATCTACAGAATGTATTCACAAAAACATCTAGGATAATGGTTAACCAAATATCTGGGTACTGTGGCCTAGCCAAGTTGACCTGTAAAATTAACCATCTCAGCCTCCAACTTTCTCCTGACAGAAAGTAAGACCAAGAAAGTTTCTGAGTCACCAAAAATAGCTTATTTTCCAAAGTCCTCTTCAGAAGTGTCCCAGAAAAGGGATGCAAAAGAGAGGACAGCTCAGAGAACATAGCCATGAGCCATAGTGAACAATGGAATGAGGAACCACACCCAGTGAACTGAACCTGGTGTTAATCAGGGAAAACTCACCAACCCCGACGTCGTAGGACATGGAGACATTTGCCAAGCAAGACTTTAAAATTGCTAAGGACCAATGACGGCCATTCTTCCCTCTTTTAGATGGGCATATTTACTGTGCTTATCCTGTCTGTTTCACTGTATTATTTTGTATATGTGTAGAGAGGAGGGATCAACTTGTTCTTTAAAGCCTCCAAGAAAGAGGAATGACATCTGGCCCTGATGTAGATCATGAGATCTTGACCTTCAAGTCTTGACCATGATTGGATGAAACTTTGGGGATCTTTGAATAAGGGTTAACATATTTTGCATGTTGAAGAATAACTAATATTCATCTAGAAGAGGGTGATTATATCTTAGATTATTGTTCACAAATATTCACTTCCCACCACCACGAGCAACACACACACACAGACACACACACACACACTAAGGCAGAATATGTTTTGCTGTCTCTTGGCTTTAGGGATAGCCACATAGTGACTTGCCTTGGCCAACAGAACAAACATGGGAGTGATGCTGTATCGGGTATGAGCCTTCCTGAGGCTTCGTGTGTTTCCACTTGCTTTCTTGAAGAAACAAGCCCAGACTAGCTTGCTGGTCCCACAGGGAGGATGAAAGTCACAGGAGCAGAGCTGAGCCCGGATCAGCTTGACCTCCAGCCAATTCCTAGATGCATGAGCAAGCCCAGCCAAGATCAGATGAGCCTTGATGAGGCCACCTGATCCCCGGACATAAGATGCAGAATAAACCCTCTTTGTCGTATGAAGCTGAGACTTTTGTTTGTTACACAACATTATTGTGACCATAGGACACCTATATAAAAAGTAAGCTGGGAAAGTGAATAGGATAGGGAAAGTAATACTTACTGAGAGCTCATAACACTGTACTGATTCTTTTAATTCCCAGAAAAAAAAAAAGATGAGATAGAGTACTAATATATGCCTCCAGTTTAATAAATGAAAACCAGACTCCTCTTTGCCACTCTAACCCTCACATCATCACCACCCCCTGCCATCCTCACCATCTTGAAAAATGGCTACTTTGTTCTACCAGTTGCTCAGGTCAAAACTTTAGAGTTTCCTTGATTCCTGTCTTTCTTTCACTTCTCATCCAATTCGTCTGCAAATTCACTTGACTCTGTTTGAAATATATCCAGAATCCAAAAGTGTATCTCATGCCTATTGCTCGAATTCAAATCACAATCCTCCCTGAGCTGGACTTTGACTGTCACCCCCTGACAGTGTTCCCGCTCCTCCACTTGCCCTCCAACATGCTGTTCTCCACGCAGCATCCAGACTGTCCTTCTAGAACAAGTCAGATCATGCCATTCTTTTGCTCACAACTCTACAATGACTCTCATATAACTCAGAATAAAATTCTTTACAATGGCCCACAGCACTCTAAATGATCCACACCCCCAACCCTTACCTCTTTGAATGGAACTCCTGCCACAGTCAGCCTTGCTGGTTCCACTGTAGCTACAATGGCTTTTGTGGCAGACGCTGGCAATATCCAGAATCCATCCCTCAGTACTCAGCTCCTCAGCCCGGGTGATGACTTCCTGCTGTAAGAACCTGCAACTCTCAGCTCCAGTGCTTTCTCTGGTGCTTCTTCTGGCGCTCGCTCTGGTGTGAGGGGCCCGTACTCAGCGAAAGCCAGCCCTCGGCTAACGACAGACTGGATTTGGAGGATCGATACTCCTGTTTCCTCATCCCTCAGGTGGGACAACTCAGAGGGCGTATTTGACGCTCCCTGTGGTCCTGGCCAGTTGTCTCCAGTGACAGCTCACTCATTAATGCCCCTCAGATTTTCTTCCTTCCCTTCCCTATCTCACTTCCCCACTTGAGGGATCCATCTTCCTAGGATCACTTTCCAAGCAGTCTACTTGCACTTGAATCCTTGTCTCAGAGTCTGCTTTGGGGATAACTATGTTATATAGTTTCCTTACTGCTCCTTAAGCTGAACATACCTCAGGACCTTTGCACTGACTTTTCATTCTGCTCCTATTGCTCTTCATCCATATACCTGATTGGCTCACCCCATGCTCACTCATTCCTGAGGAGCACACCTCTCCCATTCTTTCTCTCATTATTCTTCTTAACACTCTAACTCCCCTGTTTATTTGTTGTTGTCTGTCTTCCCCACTAAAACACAGTTCCATGAGAGCAGAGTCATTGCCCACATCGATCATTCCTAGACTGCTGCATGTCCAGCACCTAGGACAGTGCTTGGCACAGAATAGGTGCCCAATAAACATTTATTTAATTAATATTAGTTTTTCCACTTTACAGGTGTTAATGATAATAACTAACATTCATTGAGTACTTGGTATGGGTCAGGGATTTACCTATGTTGACCTTGAACTCTCTCAGCAGGTACTACTACTATCCTCACTTCACAGTTGAAGAAACTGAGGCACAGAGAGGCTAAGGGGATCACTCCAGCCATGCAAACAAGATGAAGGGCAGCCAGAGTTCGAACCCAAGTAGTCTGGTTCTAGAGACCATGGTCTACAGCACTTTCCTGCTCTTCCTCTGAGTCCCAGAAACGTCCACAATCACACTAGTCACGAAGGTGATCAAACCACAAACGCCATGTTGTTTTGAGTTTGGAATTTTACTTTATGTTTTTTCCAATTATAAAAAAGTACATATTCATTGACGAAAATTTGGGAATTCAGGGAAAACATAATATTAAATCACCTAGGAACACTGTTCTCATGTGGTTGTTTTTATTCCAGACTTTTTTAATACAAACGTATGTCTCAATTATTTGATGCAAAATTAGTACTGTGCAATTCGACATTCTGTCTTACTTTTTACAATCTTAATTTTATATAATGGACATTCGTTGTGCTAATATGCTTTGAAAGATAATGTGTAAAGTCTACACAATATTCCATTGAACAAATTGACTTGATTTATTTAGAAATGCCCTTACTTTTAAACATTTAGCTTGTCTTAAAATTTTGGGAGTAAATGAGCATGTACATGAATCTCTGTCTGCATCACTAGACTATTGCCTTAGGACGAATTCCTAGAGGCAGACCTGCTGGGTCAGAAAGCGTGCGTGTGGCTAACAAGGCGTGTGATTCATCCTTCCAAATGGTGATCCCAAAAGGCTTGACTAATACTCACCCCCACCAGGGCAGATAAAACCCTAGAGCCCTGTCGCTAGAGGTTTCTTGGATGAATCATGCTGTCCTCTCAGTGCACCCAAACCCAGATTTTACAGATGAGGAAAGAGGGCCCAGTTTAGCTGGTCGCCTTGCCCAAGATGCGTGACAAAACCAGGCAGGCGGGAACAACAAATAGCATTTCCTCAGAAATAGGAGAAGGTAGACCAAGAGCCAGGTGAGATTCCTCAGCCTGGGATGTTACCTCTCCACCCCTCGACTTTTGGCCACCCACACACATACTCTCTTGCAAAGCAAATAACACACTGCGTCTTTAGTGATTCCAGAAACTGCATCTCTTGGAAACTGCCAGAACATTTCCAAATCATGGTCAAATTATAATTTCTCTCACCCACACAGTCACCAAACGACCCATGTGATGAGGAACTTGCTATCCACTGCAGACGAGATCCAACACCAATAAAATATCCTGACCTCAAGCTGTTCAAAGGGAAGCCTCTGTTTTCAAATCTAAAATAAAAATAATAATAAGTTTGACAGCTGTCAGCAAGTCATAGGTAAATGAAAAACACAGGTCTTTGTCTTTCGCCTTTCTCGTAAAATAAGACAAGATTTCTGTCCAGGACAGTGCTTTGGGTCACATCAGTGGGACCATACTGGTTTTAGAGTTTAATCAAAGCTGTCACTTGAAGAGCAATTTATATCACCATTCCAAAGCCAGGGCTGCATATTAAAATATACCCACTTATCCTTTTAGAACTGGAGTTTCTAGTTTCTTTGTCCAAACATATAACAAAAATTATCCTTGAGAAATGGCAATTCAGCCCTTGGAACATTAATCCTGTTTTCTCCATCCACTTTGGAAAAAAAAAAGATATAGTCACAGATAGATATAATGCAGATTTCTCACACAAGATTCTCATTTTTGTGTGTGCTACTATTTTGTTTTTTAATTGAAGTGTAGGTAATTTACAATGCTGTGTTAGTTTCAAGTATACAGCAAAGTGATATATATATATATATATATATATATATATATTCGTTTTCAGATTCTTTTCCATTATAGGTTATTACAAGATAATTGAGGCGTATGGATCCCTGTACTCTAGAGCGGGTCCTTGCTGTTTATCTATTTTGTATACAGTAGTTTGTATCTACTAATCCCCAACTCTTACTTTATCACTCCTTGCCCTCTTTCCCCTTTGATAACCATAAGTTTGTTTTCTATGTCGGTGAGTCTGTTTCTGTTCATTTGTGTCATATTTTAGATTCCACATATAAGTGATATCACGTGTCTTTCTCTGTGTGACTGACTTCACTTAGCATTATGATCTCTAGGCCCATCCATGGTGCTGCAAATGGCAAAATTTCATTCCTTTTTATGGCTGAGTAATATTCCACTGTATATATGTGCCACATCTTCTTTATCCATTCATCTGTCGATGGACACGTGAGCTGCTTCCATGTCTTGGCTATTGTAAATAGTGCTGCTATGAACATTGGGGTGCATGTGTCTTTCCAAATTAGAGTTTTTTCCGTTCTAATTTTTTTAATTGGTAAGGATATTCTACACAGAGGGCACCAAACTTCTGTAAGCAAATGCAGGGTCTTCACGAGCTTGAGAGGTCTCTCTAATTCATTTTCTTTTAGGCATTTTAGATCCTTTCCTTTTAATCTTGCTTGTACTTTTATTTTGTGCTTTCATATAATTTTTCAGGTCAACCGAAAGTTAGCCTTGACTGCAAACACCTCAAGATAAGCTCCATCTCCTGTCACCTATTATCTTCAACCCACCCACCCCATCTGGTGCCCAACACTTAGCTGATTCTCTTTACACATTTGTGTAGCAAGGGAGAAACCTCACGGTTGTGAGATGATTTACCCAGGTTTCATAATGAGGCTGTCAGAGGCAGGTTCAGAACCCCCTTCTGGTCTAATCTCATTCGAGATCCCCGCCCAGAGGGAGAGGCTGGCTACAGGACCTGCAGGCCAGGTCCCATTCCAATTGCCTGGATATCCATTATGTTGTCTTGTAATGCCAGTTAGGACTGTTTTGATATCATCCTTAATTGTAATGCATTTTTAGACATATAAAAATGTTAATGCATTTTGGTCACAAACTTCTATCAATAAGACATTTAACCCACACTCTTAATACCTTTTAAAATGCTGATTTGTAAATGATTTACAACAACTGTTCTAATAATTTTACATACATTATAAAATATAAGTGTGGAAGTTTGAGATACAAAATAAGTATAAGTAGAATTCCTAAACTTTCTTTTAGCACTCCAGGGAGTCAGCTCACAAAGCATGTGCACACACACTACACACACACTCTGGGGTGTACACACTTTTTAAAACCTTCCAGTCCAGTTCATTCTGGAGCCTGGGTCTGTAAAGTCAATGCTATAACTTGGCCATCAACCAGCTGTGATGCCAGGTGATTTGGGGACCATGGGGGGTGAGCCATTTCCATTTAGATCTATCCCAACATAGACAGAATGCTGAAAAAATAGGTGAGAAAAAGAGTATTTCCTGAATGGTCCTGTTATTGTATTTTTATATCACCAAAGCATATCCTATCCACCCATTTATAAATAATACAATTTATATGATTTTTAGTTGATGGTGCAGATTCTTATTTCAGTATCTTTAAACTCAAACTATTGCAAGAGAAATGTGTAGAGTTATTCAGAAGAAAACTACCTACATTAGTAAGGAAGACTATCCATCATAGTCACTTTACAGAAAGTGGGTAAGGATGAGGATTGTACAAAAACTAGAAGAACCACCTCAGCAACTTTCCAGGTTGATCCTCAGCGATGGGCAGAGGTCGTTCCCGTTTCGGCCAGGCGGTGGCGCTCCAGGCAAATGGTGCTTCTATATTGGCCCTGGAAGCGCGGATCCTGAAGATGCTCTCCAAACAGGATCGTCAGAGAATGGACTTGAGATGGTCAGAAACATCGCGTTGGGGTGAATGGGAGAAGCATCCGGAAGCCATGTCGGGAAGACGAATAAAAGGGCCCCAAAAGAGTGGGGCGCCTCAGAGCGAGACCAGGCTATTGGATACGAGGAAATGCCAGAGCAGCCAGGACCAAGCGCAGCACCTGCTGCAGCTGCAGGAAAAGAAACGGATTGGCTGAAAACGACTGCCCCTCGGCAGCAAGAATGCCAGGCCCCGCCCTGGGAGTAAGAGGGCGCTTGGCAGGGTCCCTGCCAGCACCCCGCAGCTTCCGGCCCAGAGTGCAGCCTAGAAACCTTCGTGCAGGTAAAAGCTAGGAACAAAAGCCAAATCTTCGAGAGATTTATTGGGACTAAGCATTTGAGAATTAACCCCCATTTCTGCCTTTCAGATGTAATAAGAGGCCTTTTCAAGTTACGTTTGTTCTTTCATATGCAAATGAATTCAAAGTGATTGTTTTTCCCCGGTGTCTTATTACCTTACAAAATTATGATGGCCTTTTGCAAGTAAAAAGATCTGTCCTTCCGATCACTGTTAAAATATGGGTAATTCTTGTCTCTATTTAAATAAACATAGGAAAATAAAATAGGGCCAAATAGGCAAAAGCTCATTTTAAGGAAGGAAGTTCTCCTAAAAGCTAGGACTGTACATTTAGCTTAAGTCTGCTTATTTTTTCAAGAAAATACTTCTAAAATGGAATGTTCCTGAAACCCGGCATTTTCTAGTCTTTTCAATAAGCAAAGCATATTCTGCAACCCTGCCCTTTATAAGAATAAAGTAAACTTTCTAGAGATGTGTACATTTGGATTCATTTCTAATTTCTAAAGAACCTCTAATTGGAGTCATAATTTTTAAAACTTCATTCAATTCCTTGAAAATGTAGGGAAGGACAAAGAGAGTCTTGTGGCTCAAAATGATGCATTAAGGAAGAATAATGACAAGAATGAGAAAAGGCCAGCATCCGCCAGGGCAAAAACCACTTTTTAAGAGGCTGAGCCATGAAATAAATTGAGTGGAATAATCATACACCTCTTCCAGAAATACTGAAGTTCAAGATAGACTTTTCAGTAAGCGAAGAGAACAAGATCCTCTGTCATGTCATTTCCTATTTTTCTGTTTCATTTTGTCCCTGGTCCCTTGCAAATTCTCTGTGACTTCGTTTTCCAACTCACGAGGGCTCTCTCTCCTGGGAGGAGCCAAGTCCTATAAGAAAGAGAAACTAAGACTTTTTTCCCCCAGGAAACACCCTTTGAATATCTGTGCACGTGGAGTCTCTTCCCAAACTCAACTTGCCTGTAACCCCCAAGAGTGTACACAGATGTTGAGTTATGACCTATTCATTGTGCAATTTGAAGAAGGAGGCAGAAAAATGGAAAGAGTGTTGTTCAAATTTGTTCCAGGTGGCTGATTAGAAAACACCTATGCAGAAAAGACAGTCGATGCTCTATTTTTTACAGCTGCACACATTCTTTACAGGAGATGTACACTTCTGTGAAATACAAGGTCATGGTTGGTTAAAAAAAAAAAAGAAAGAAATGCTTATTTGAAGACAATGTAGTCTTTTCTCAAAGTTATACCATAACCCAATTTAAAATAGGGAGGATGCAAGTGGAAATCAAAAGAAAGCTTGTGTAGCAATTCTCATATCAGAAAAAAGGGACTTTAAGATGAAGACTATTACAAGGGACAAAGAAGGACACTATGTAATGATCAAGGGATTATTCCAAGAAGAAGATATAACAACTATAAATATTTATGCACACAACATATGAGCACCTCAATACATAAGGCAAATGC
>NC_041221.1:9337538-9338420 GCF_002837175.3 Physeter macrocephalus
CAACAGAATACACTTTCTTCTCAAGTGCTCATGGAACATTCTCCAGGAGAGATCATATCTTGGGTCACAAATCAAGCCTTGGTAAATTTAAGAAAATTGAAATCGTATCAAGTATCTTTTCTGACCAAAACACTATGAGACTAGATATCAATTACAGGAAAAAAATCTGTATAAAATACAAACACAGGGAGGCTAAACAATACACTACTTAATAACCAAGAGATCACTGAAGAAATCAAAGAGGAAAATAAAAATACCTAGAAACAAATGACAAAGAAAACATGATGACCCCAAACCTATGGGATGCAGCAAAAGCAGTTCTAAGAGGGAAGTGGATAACAATACAATCCTACCACAAGAAACAAGAAACATCTCAAATAAACAACCTAACTTTACAATTAGAGAAAGAAGAACAAAAAAAGCCCAAATTTAGCAGACAGAAAAAAATCATAAATATCCGATCAGAAATAAATGAAAAAGAAATGAAGGAAACGATAGCAAAGATCAATAAAACTAAGAGCTGGTTCTTTCAGAAGATAAACAAAGTTGATAAACCATTAGCCAGACTCATCAAGAAAAAAAGGGAGAAAACGCAAATCAATAGAATTAGAAATGAAAAAGGAGAAGTAACAACTGACACTGCAGAAATACAAAGGATCATGAGAGATTACTACAAGCAGCTATAGGACAATAAAATGGACAACCTGGAAGAAATGGACAAATCCTTAGAAAAACACAACCTTCCAAGACTGAACCAGGAAGAAATAGAAAATATAAACAGACCAATCACAAGCACTGAAATTGAGACTGGGATTAAAAATCATTCAAAAAAGAGCCCAGGACCAGATGGCTTCACAGGCGAATTCTATCAAACATTTAGAG
>NC_041221.1:9338917-9339251 GCF_002837175.3 Physeter macrocephalus
AGAGGGTACGTTCCTCATCATAATAAAGGCCATATATGACAAACCCACAGCCAACATCGTTCTCAATGGTGAAAAACTGAAACCATTTCCACTAAGATCAGGAACAAACAAGGCTGTCCACTCTCACCACTATAATTCAACATAGTTACGGATGTTTTAGCCACAGCAATCAGAGAAGAAAAAAAATAAATAAAAGGAATCCAAATTGGAAAAGAAGAAGTAAAGCTGTCACTGTTTGCAGATGACATGATACTATACATAGAGAATCCTAAAGATGCTACCAGAAAACTACTACTGCTAATCAATGAATTTGGTAAAGTAGCAGGATACAAAA
>NC_041221.1:9339445-9340500 GCF_002837175.3 Physeter macrocephalus
GACACTGATGAAAGAAATTAAAGATGATACAAATAGATGGAGAGATATACCATGTTCTTGGATTGGAAGAATCAACATTGTGAAAATGACTATACTACAAAAAGCAATCTACAGATTCAATGCAACCCCTATCACACTACCAGTGACATTTTTCACAGAACTAGAACAAAAAATTTTCACAATTTGTATGGAAACACGAAAGACCCCCGAATAGCAAAAGCAATCTTGAGAAAGAAAAACGGAGCTGGAGGAGTCAGCCTCCCTGACTTCAGACTATACTACAAAGCTACAGTAAGCAAGACAGTATGGTGCTGGCACAAAAACAGAAATATAGATCAATGGAACAGGATAGAAAGCCCAGAGATAAACCCACACACATATGGTCACCTTATTTTTAATAAAGGAGACAAGAATATACAATGGAGAAAAGGCAGCCTCTTCAATAATTGGTGCTGGGAAAACTGGACAGCTACATGGAAAAGAATGAAATTAGAACACTCCCTAACACCATACGCAAAAATAAACTCAAAATGGATTAAAGACCTAAATGTAAGGCCAGACACTATAAAAGCAGCTCATGCAGCTCAATATCAAAAAAACAAAAAACCCAATTCAAAAATGGGCAGAAGACCTAAATAGACATTTCTCCAAAGAAGATATACAGATTTCCAACATACACATGAAAGGATGTTCAACGTCAGTGATCATTAGAGACATGCAAATCAAAACTACAATGAGGTATCACCTCACACTGGTGAGAATGGCCATCATCAAAAAATCTGCAAATAATAAGTGCTGGAGAAGCTGTGGAGAAAAGGGAACCCTCTTGCATTGTTGGTGGGAACGTAAATTGATAGAGCCACAATGGAAAACAGTATGGAAGTTCTTTAAAAAAAACTAAAAATAAACTACCATATGACCCAGCAATCCCACTCCTTGGCATATACCCTGAGAAAACCAAAATTCAAAAAGAGTCATGTACCACAATGTTCATTGCAGCTCTATTTACAATAGCCAGGACATGGAAGCAACCTAAGTGTCCATCGACAGATGAA
>NC_041221.1:9340685-9345354 GCF_002837175.3 Physeter macrocephalus
AGAGTCTGTCATACAGAGTGAAGTAAGTCAGAAAGAGAAAAACAAATTCTGTATGCTAACACATATATATGGGATCTAAAAAATAATAATAATAATGGTTCTGAAGAACCTAGGGGCAGGACAGAAATAAAGATGCAGACGTAGAGAATGGACTTGAGGACATGGGGAGGGGGAAGGGTAAGCTGGGACGAAGTGAGAGAGTGACATGGACATATATACACTACCAAATGTAAACTAGATAGCTAGTGGGAAGCAGCCGCATAACACAAGGAGATCAGCTTGGTGTTCTGTGACCACCTAGAGGGGTGGGATAGGGATGGTGGAGGGAGACACAAGAGGGAGGGGATATATGTATACATATAGCTGATTCACTTTGTTATAAAGCAGAAACTAACACACCATTGTAAAGCAATTATACTCCAATAAAGATGTTAAAAAAATAAAATAAAATTGGGTGGGAAGCTATCCGCTGATATTTTGATCCAGCTCTAGAGTTCAGAAAACCAAACGCCTAAATAGTTCATTATGTGAAAGTTCATCTAAACTTTGGCCACTAGATTCAGAACAAGTATCAGTTTACCAAAATTTGCCTGACCTTTTTTCTTCCCAATAAAGACTAATGAAGGGTAAGCAGCCGTACAGTGTTCCTGATTAAATACCCAGAATAAAAACCCTACATTAAAAGACCATGTAGATTAGGTGGTGGGGAATGCAGTTTCTGGAGATAGATTTCCTGGGTTCAAATCCCATCTCTGTAAATTCTTAGAGTGGTGCCCATGGGCAAATCATTTAACCTTTCGGTGCCTCAGTTTTTTCATCTGTTAAATGGAGATAACCACCACTCTTGAGGTGGCTATGAGGTTCAAGTTAATTAATACATGTAAAGCATTTAAGATCGGTTCTGGGGCAAGAACATATAAGATGCTCAAAGTATTTTACTCCATTACTATTTCTCATAGGAAACACATATTTCCCAATACACAGGTAAAATTTCATTCCCACCATGTCTTAAGAATCTTGTGTCTAATACATCACGTTTTGTATGGTTTTCTAAAATGCATGTTAATTTACTATCAGAGAGAGTAAAACAGCTCTATAGTTTAGAGATAGCTGTATATAATAAGTATAGAACTAAGTTTGTTTTTTGTGTTTTTTTAATGTGTTTTGATGTTTGGGGAAACACCCTAAGTATCCAACAATAAGGAAAGAGTTAAGAAAATTATGGAAGGGGCACCGAATGCTTACAAATAATTTAAATAATTTAAATAAGTGCAGTAACATGTTAAGTGAAACAAAGATATGAACATTTGTATAAGTAGTACACTCTCAAACAGGTTAAAAAATGAATAGGGAAGGACTGAAAGTCAAATGCTATTTAGTTGGTTCTGTGAGTGGTGGAAAATGGGTGACTTTATTTTCTCCATTGGACTTTTCCGGACTTGCCAAATTTTCACAAGGTTAATGGAGCACTTTGTGCAAAGCACAAACTCATGTCTAAGTATTTGATGTGTATTAAGTCATTTACTCTCACAAAAACCATTTTACGTAGATGCACTATTGTTCCCATTTTACAGATGGAAAAAAAAACAAGGGAACGTGAGAATAAATAAACTGCTCGTGGCTACACCCCTAACCAAATGGGAAAGCCAGAATTCTAAAGCAGGCTTCTGACTCCTGAGTGCCCTAAACCATCAAGCTACATGGCCTCTTCATGTATCCATCACTTGAAAATCAGGAAAAAAGATCATTTTTTAAAGAATTTAATTTTATCTGACAAAAATCTTGACAAACTATGGTGTTTACAATACAACCATTCTTCATATAGATTTTGGATTTAGTCTTTATACAGCCCAAAATAGTATCTGAAAAATGCTAAACGTGTATGAGTTGTTTTGATTTTTCTAAAATATTATTTCTTTCCAATATCTTTGTTGAAAGTACCTTCTAGAAATACAAATCCAGATTTCTCCTCTAAACAAAAGACGTAACTACTATATCATTAAAAGAAATGTGCTTTTAGAAGCGTATTTGAATTGGGGATATCTTGGAATATTTTTCTGCAATTTGGATCTGGAAATGGCTGTATGGAAAAGAGAATTACAGACTGAGCAGGAAATAAAAACTGACTTCCACTTATTTCAGAATCATAAACCTCCACAAAATTCCAAATTTATTTCATTTTGTATCTTCTTTGAGGATCAAGGTGGAGAATTTGAACATAACAGTGGGAAAGAAGATATTTCTTCTTCATTTAAAATTACATTCAATTTGGCATCTTAAGAAGAGCTTAAAAAAAAGGATTGCTGGTCCAAGATCCCAACATTGTGGGAGGTGGCAGGTTACAATGACCTAGGCCATTCACCCCATTAACCGACATTCCAATATTTTCATTCAACAAATATTTATGGGATATCTTCTATTGTGCCAGCCACATTTTTAAGATTTAAAAGCATTTGGCAAATCCCTTCTGAAATGCCTGCTCAGTCCAGGGTTTGAAGTTAAAAAAAGAGTTGCAGATGTTTGGATCTCAGCAAAGAGAACGTCAGGGATGTGTTGAACCATCCAATGTCAACTCTGGACAAAGCTTCCTTTTAAAGAAGTAAACATAAAGATTTCTCCTTGAAAGTGTGTTGGTAGACAGTGAAAAAGGTGGACAAGGGCTAGGATGGTGACGCGAGGTGGAAGCTAGCAACTGAACCTGTGAAAGATTCTGGGGAAGCTTTGCTCCTCGGCGTGCTAGCAGTAAGCCTAAAATCAGCAACATTGTTCAAGACGTGAACTTTGGAGAATTAAAACACGGGTAAGACTCTGAAAGCAGGACACTCCCTCGTTGGCTCTAACTGTCATAAAACCATGCCCTCCTGGCTTTCCCCTTTCTGTTTGCCTGTTTGTTTAACCGTATTACACCGGCCGTCCTACAATTGCATAAGAGTGTGATTTCTGAAAGGAAACCATCAGAGTTCACTCTATCTGCATCAATCAAAGAAGCTTTCTTACCCTTAAAACTGACTTCCTTCTAGCCTTTAAAATTAAACTAAGGGGTGGCTTTTGTCTCCCAGTCTTACCAGGAAATATGAAAATAGAACCATTTCATCTCTCTGTAAGCAGTCTGCACATAGGGATTTGCCCAGGAAACTGCAACTAAATTGTAAAATATTCCTGTTCTGCAGGTCAGAAGTGGTTGTGGTGAATTGTGAAGAAGTCTTTCTTTCTTTTTAAGATATGACATTAAAAGGGACATGATGCAACAGGTTTGAGCACAATATGTATCTAAGAAAGAATTTTTAGGAGATGCGTCTAGACCCCAAGAAACAAAGAGTGAATTGATGTGCCCCTGGGACCTGGAATCTCAAGGTGAAGGAAGTTCATGGTCCTGACCCAAGGTGATGAGGAGGAAGACCCTTCACCTCTCAAGCCTCTAATTCCACACCTGAAAAACAGAAAGTCTGAACCAGAGTCTCCCCAAGACTCCTCCTTGTTCTCACATTGTGGTTCTAGAACAATGAAATGTCAGGAGCCCAGGAGGCTGCCTTTCTCCGCCGAGTGTGCTGGGCACCGAGGAAGACCTTCCTCCTTTCCACCCCACTGGACTGTACTGAACACTACGGTTGCCTCTCCTCAGGGCTTTTCTTTCTTTCTTTTTCTTCTTTTTTTTCATTTTATTTATTTATTTGTTTGTTTGTTTATTTTTGGCTGCATTGGGTCTTCGTTGCTGCATGCACACTTTCTCTAGTTGTGGCGAGCGGGGGCTACTCTTTGTTGCGGTGCTTGTGCTTCTCATTGCAGTGACTTCTCTTGTTGCAGAGCACGGGCTCTAGGCATGCAGGCATCAGCAGTTGTGGCACGCAGGCTCCACAGTTGTGGCTCGCGGGCTCTAGAGCGCAGGCTCAGTAACGGTGGTGCACAGGCTTATTTGCTCCGCAGCATGTGGGATCTTTCCGGACCAGGGGTCGAACCCATGTCGCCTACATTGGCAGTCAGATTCCTAACCACTGTGCCACCAGGGAAGTCCTCAGGGCTTTTCTTCATCACCCTTGAGCCAACCCACACCCTCCTGAGCGATGGGGCTTGAAGCCACCAGCCATCAACAGCTCTGACTCTTCTCTTGGGTTTTTCAGTATCCCCTTAGAGCCCCAGACAACAGGAGAAAGAACTTAATATTCATCCATAAAAATAATGAGTATTGGGAATGAATGAACAAATATTTCATAATCACCTACTATATACCAATTCTTTCATCCTTCCAGCAACCGGATGGAAGCCAATCAACCATTCATTCACCCAGCACATATTTCAGAGCCTATTCTTATATGGCCAGCACTATGAAGCTCTATTCTCCAGTGGGGACAAAACAGAATTGCACCCAAGAAGGTGACTCTCTGAAGCAGGAAACAAATAGGAAACAAGGGAGCACACAGACTCACAGATTACTCCATATCCTCATGGTTCCAGAGAGGAAAGGGGAGTGCTCTTAGAGGAAGTGAGGGGAGACACCTTACAGGGAGGGGACATTAAAGAGAAGACCATTGCAGCTCTATTTACAATAGCCAGGACATGGAAGCAACCTAAGTGTCCATCAACAGATGAATGGAGAAAGAAGATGTGGCACATATATACAATGGAATATTACTCAGCCATAAAAAGAAACGAAATTGAGTTATTTATAGTG
>NC_041221.1:9345516-9346875 GCF_002837175.3 Physeter macrocephalus
TATGTATATGTATAGCTGATTCACTTTGTTATACAGCAGAAACTAACACACCATTGTAAAGCAATTATACTCCAATAAAAATGTAAAAAAAAAAAAGAAGACCTGAGGGAGTGAAGGAGCCACCATGGCGGGTAAGGGTGCAAGGTCAAGGCCACAGAGAGCCTAGTTAGTGAATTCCAGACTGGAGACGTCAGTGCGGCTGGAGCTTAGCGGACAGAACACAAGATGACATCCCTACACAGGAAGAACCAGTTCCTGCGCGGCCTCAGACGTTGCACGGCAAGTGTGGGTTTTATTCTCAGTGCGAAGATCAGCCACATGCAAGTGAGTCTAGTGCAGCTTCCATCTGCAAACACCCGGGCTCCCAGGACCTCCCCACACCCTTCTCCTTCTCCCTAGACAAAGAGGCACCCTCCACACCACTTCCTCTATCCTCCATCTGCATGTTGTATGTATCGCAGTCACAACTGTGACTTGGTATTTATGTCTTATTTTTCATTGTAGCACAGAAGGGTTTGGCCTCTGCGATAAAAATTCAAGATCCCAGTCATTTGAGGAAGGAAGGGGGAAGAAGGGGAAACAGGGTAGCTTCCCCTACCTCGCTTATGCAATAAACCATCGTGGTCCCAAACGGTCCAATTACAAGAGCTTCTCTGCAGTTGTTTTAGAGAAGCTTGGGGTCCACTTTGACTGAATTGTTGGATTTATTAAAAGGCAGTATTTCTCCAAGCGTGGATGGTGGATGTTTTGAGAGATGTCGAACTACGTTATATGGAAAGGTTTGGCAAAGATGGAATGAAGATAAATGAAGTAGATTTCTTGACCACAGGACTTGTCAGAGCCCTTGACCTGGAACGGCAGGGTGGGTGTCTGTCTGTGTCACCATAGCAACTATATTGGTCCTACCCCTGGGTACCCTGCTTTCCTTCTGTATCTACAGTATAAGCACCAGGAAGGCAAAGACTGTGTCTTCTTAAATATTCTGTGTCTTGGACAGTGTCTCAAGCATAGTAAGATCTCAATAAATATTTATTAAATAAATAAACAAAGGATTCACCAACAGATGGTCGTTTCCCAAACTCATGGAACACGTCTTGAGACAATTGTTCTAAAGAACAGACACTTTAGGAAGTTCTCAGGAACACTGCTTTAGGGAAAAAAACAACAAAACTATGATGTTGTCCAGATTTTTTCACTGCTATGGAAGATCCCAGCATTCATTCTTGTATCTTGTGCTTTTTTTCTCTTAGAGAATTGTTCTGCCTAAAATTTACTTCAACTAAAAATATCATCATCATCATCAGTCAAAATAGCTGTCTTGCTGTTACACCCCCTCCCTCTCCTTCTCTCTCTCTCTCT
>NC_041221.1:9346885-9406126 GCF_002837175.3 Physeter macrocephalus
GTGTCGTATTTTAGATTCCACATGTAAGTGATAACATATGGTATTTGTCTTTCTCTTTCTGACTTACTTCAGTAAGTACGATAGTCTCTAGGTTCATCCATGTTGCTGCAAGTGGCATTATTTCATTCTTTTTTATGGCTGAGTAGTATTCCATTGTGTATATGTTCCACTTCTTTATCCCTTCATCTGTTGATGGACATTTAAGTTGCTTCCATGTCTTGGCTATTGTAAATAGTGCTGCTATGAACATTTGCTCTCTCTCTGTTTCTCATGCAAACATGCAATGATGCATAGCCATCATCATTAAAAATTATTTTAGAATTGGAAAATGCAAAAAAAAAATTGGTAATCCCACCACAACTAAGATTTTAGCATCTTTCTTTCTTTCTTCTGGCCTTCTTTTTTTTTTTAATTGAACTATAGTTGATTTAAATTGTTGTGTTAGTTTCTGGTGTACAGCAAAGTGATTCAGTGATTTGCATATATATATACACATATGTATGTGTGTGTGTGTATATATATATATTCTTTTTCAAATTCTTTTCCATTATGGTTAAGTACAAGATATTGAATATAGTTCCTTGTGCTATACAGTAGGACCATGTTGTTTCTCTGTTTTATATATAATAGTTTATATCTGCTAATCCCAGACTCCTAATTTATCCCTCTCCCATCCCTTTTCCCCTTTGGTAACCATAGGTTTGTTTTCTATGTCTTTGAGTCTGTTTCTATATTGCAAATAATTTCATTTGTGTCGTATTTTAGATTCCACATATAAGTGATAACATATGGTATTTGTCTTTCTCTTTCTGACTTACTTCAGTAAGTACGATAGTCTCTAGGTTCATCCATGTTGCTGCAAGTGGCATTATTTCATTCTTTTTTATGGCTGAGTAGTATTCCATTGTGTATATGTTCCACTTCTTTATCCCTTCATCTGTTGATGGACATTTAAGTTGCTTCCATGTCTTGGCTATTGTAAATAGTGCTGCTATGAACATTTGGGTGTATATGTCTTTTTGAATTACAGTTTTCTCCAGATATATGCCCAGGAGTGGGATTGATGGATCATAAGGCAACTCTATTTTTAGTTTTTTAAGGAACCTCCACACTGTTCTCCATAGTAGCTGCACCAATTTACATTCCCACCAACAGAGTAGGAGGGTTTCCTTTTCTCCACACCTTCTCCAGCATTTATTATTTGTAGACTTTTTAGCCCAACCAGTATGTTGTAGTACCTCATTGTAGTTTTGATTTGCATTTGTCTAATAATTAGAGCATCTTTTGCAACGTTTCACGTGCCTATTTGGCCTTCTTTCTTTACTTCTTCTTTTTCCAAATCAAATTTTTCCATACACACACAGAAAAAGCCATGGAGGGGAACACCCAGTCACCTTCCTTCCCTCTAAGAAGTCCAGTGTGCCTACCAAGCCCATAGCCCCCTACTTGGTCCAACCCAAAGTGGTTCCTTACACACAAGTATCACAAGGCTGCCACAGGTCACCAAGGGTCATCACCTGACCAGAGGCACATGGGGGGCACTGAGATGAGCTGACACAAGCCTCCTGCCTGTGTGGGCCGGGGACAATGCTACATGATGCCCCCGACTCCTACAAAGTCTAATGGGAGGCCCAGGGAGACAGTCCACAGAGCCAGAGCACGACACAGAGACCCTCAGACACAAAGCAGAGAGCATGGGTCTGAGAGGGGGTCAGTGAGGCGACAGCAGGAGCACAGAAGCAGAGGAGGAGGGAAGCACCATGACAGGGTGGCCACCTCCATGGAGGAGGGAGCCGCAGGAACCTCCATGCACACCCAGGGTGCTGTGCAGCTGGTGCCACTGGTCCAGCTGCACCCAGAGCTCCCGTACTGAACGGCTTCCACACTGGCTGCTAAGTGTCTCGCCCCAGCTGCCCAGCCACACCAGCCCTTCCCCTGGGACATCTCTCAGCCCCACTTGGTCCTCAGGACCCTACTCCCGGCATATGGCCCAGCAGCCGCTCTGACTGGTGGGAGTGCAGCGGCTGATGGGAGACAGGGGTTTCAGGTGGTCACTGTTTCTCTGTGGGGCCAATTTCCAGGGGGACTGTTTCTCTGTGGTGCAGGTGGAGCTGGGCTTCCTGTTGTCTCCATGCATCCCTCCCTGTATCCTTATAAGGAGCCCAGTCACTGAGGTCACCCGGACATCCCTCTCCTCCTCACAGCACGATACCACCTCCCTGGCACAATTACATGTGCAGGAGACACAACTGTGTCTGGTGCACTTCAAGCAACTCAAAAAAAAAAAACGAAAATAAAATAAAGCAAAGCTAAAAAATAACACCATTACTAAGAAAGAGAGGAAGCATTACCCTACCTGTGAGACTTTGTACAATTGAAAAGATAATTCTGTTCTGCAAAAGTAGCTAAATATTTAATAATCTCTTCTATAAAATCAAGCCCTTTTCATCTCCAGGAAGGTGTCACTTGGGGTTCCTAAATCACAGGCGTAGGAGGATGCTGAGGGGTAAATAAGACATAACCATGCCCAGTAAACAATGTCTCTTGATTTTCCTTCTTTGAGATTTGACGACTAATTGTACTGCCTAAAAAAACCAAATGGACAATATCAGTATATCTCTCTTAATTCTATGAAACCCAAAGTGTTGATTGTTGTTTGGTTTGTTTTTTATCAATAGAATCAATATTTAATTAGCATATGTTCAATATGTACCTCCCTTGCCTCAGGCTGTTAGGACAGAAAATCTTTAGCAGGGTAACTAGCAAATAAAGCTAGGCTTACAACCTCATACCTATGCTTTCTCATGTATGTCACCGACATATGTCACAGATTGCATCAGGAAACTTGTACCATTAATTTACCTACACTCTTAAATAAGATGTTGTGTCTAAATGTCTAGCCTGGTGCCTGCATGTAGTAGATGTTCATTAAATGTTAGTTCCTGTCTATTTTGTCCTGTTTTATTTTATTTTATCTTAATTTATTTTAGAAATGCATTTTTTCATATAACTTAAAAAAATTTTTTATTGAAGTATGGTTGATTTACAATGTTGTGTTAGTTTCTGCCTACAGCAAAGTGATTCAGTTAAACATAGTATATATTCTTTTTTCATTCTTTTCCATTACGATTTATCACAGGATATCGAATATAGTTCCCTGTGCTATACAATAGGATCTTGTTGTTTATCCATTCTATACATAATAGTTTGCATCTGCTAATTCCAAACTCCTAATCCATCTCTCCCCTACTCCTCCTCCCACTTGGCAACCACAAGGCTGTTCTCTGTGTCTGTGAGTCTGTAGAAACACACATTTTTAAAGCTCTTTACAAATATTAACTTGCTTACGACTCATAACATCCCAGGGGGGCAGTTACTATTACTAACCCATCTTACAACTGAGGAATCAGAAGCACAAAGAGATGAATCATTTTTAGACCGTGGTGCTGGGTTCCTCCACTCCCTTTCCCAGTTGTGGTTAGAAATCCATGATCCTTTGTCTACCTGGGCTTTCTTACAGGGCTTTTGACTCTCCTTCCATTTATGATCAAAGGAACAGGCATTTAACGTGGTGCCCGGACTTCCTCCCTTCCCTCTCAAACTTCCATCTCCAGGACGATCCCTGAAGGGGCCCCAGTGGTCCATGCATTGCCCTTCTCCTCAGCCCTTGGCCTCCTGGGCCTCTCCCCATCTACCACCAGCTCCTAAGAATCAGCTCTGCCTTGGCTGCCATAAAAAAAAAACCACCACAGACTGGGTGGCTTAAACAATAGGCATTTATTCGCTTGCAGTTCTAGAGGCTAGACGTCTGAGATCAAGGTGCCAGCAGATGGTTCACGTGGCCTTTCCTCTGCAGGTGCGGAGCGAGAGCTCCCTCATGTCTTTTCTTCTTCCTATAAGGACACCAGTCCTATATGACCTAATTTCACCTTTGGTACCTCTTTAAAGGCCCTGTCTCCAAATACGGTCACATCAGAGGTCAGGACTTCAACATAGGAATCAGGAAGGGGGAACATAATTTAGTCCATAACAGGCACCATGGTCCAGTGGAACCATGGTGTGAGTCCTTAGTGACATGTGGACTTGTCTTGGGACAGGTCGAAGGGTCTTCCTCAGTCCCTGACTGGGTCAGGCCCCTCACATTCCACACCTTCCAAAGACCCCAACGACTGGGGCCAGTGGGCATTCGGACGCTTTTCTGCTCACTCTTGAGAAAGTGAATAAGCAAGCTTTTTCGTCCCCCTCTAAACATTTGAATCCCAGAGTTGGTAATGTGCAAGCAAGCCTTTCACAGGAAAGCATTATAATCTTAAAATGAAATTAGGTGCTTGCGGGAAACAGCACAATTAAAACCAGAAAATAATTTAGAAAGATTAAACCCATTAGGGTAGGACATTTCTTCTTTAGTGGAGAGGAAATAAAATTAGGTAAACTAACTTATTAAAAACACCTACACAGATATCTGAACGTCTCCCAAATGCACTGAAACGCCTTGCTCTCCACGAAACAGAGATTCCACTTCCTTTTTTTGCTAAATCAAATTAGAAAGCCAAACCCAATAGTTCCCCTGGAGAAATATTTACACCTCAAAGTAGATTGAAAGAAATTTAATCTGAAGCTGCCTGGAAATTATTACAGAACTAAGTTATTTCCATCGTTTCAGGGTGGTAAGCTCCAGATATTGTGCTAAGTAGATCTCTTCTAGGACCTAAATTTATATAAACCTTAAAGAATAAACCAGAAGGCAGAAATCTACTTTTCAGGATACAGACAGTTCTTGTGACCATGATAACAACATAAGGACATGTACAGATGTGACCTAACTGATTGTACAATAAATAATTTGGGTATTACATTGACCTAATGTACATGCATGTTAACTGTATATATGGGAAATGTTATCAACCAGATATCCTCAGGGTTTTGATGATTGAAGAAATATAACATAGTGATTAAAAGCTTGGCTTTTCGAGTCAGACACATCTGAGTCCAATGTGGCCATGGAAATGTTACATATCTCTCCAAAGCTCAGTCTCCTCATCCGTAAAATGGGGGTTCTGGAAACTTCTTTTAGTACTGCTATGAGGATTCGATAAGGCAATGCCTGTAGTTTTCTTAGCATTGCCCCTGAACTCAGGAAATACCCCAAGTGAGCTATTTTTAAAGAATAAAAATAACAGTTCACGTGTTTACAGCTTGTAGGGTGATCCAGGCTCTGCTGTAATTGTTTTATGTATATTACCTTATTTAACCCTCACAAATACCTTGTGAGGAAGTGTTGTGAATTCCATCCCCATGTTACAAAAGAGGAGACAGAGGTACAGAGGGTTTGGATAACGAGCCAAAGTCGTACAGCCAACAAGTAGCTGAGCCTGGGCTCAAACCCCTCAATCCAGTAGCATGCTTTAGGAACTCATATCGTCTTCAGTAGAAGGACAAGGTGGTCTCCGGAGCAAGGAAACAGCTCTAGGAACCCCAGCTAATCACCGCATTTCAAAAAGCAGTGTCATCAGTGTTAGCCAGTTGAAGCATGGGGTCCTCATTTTGTTACTATCCATACAAACTTCACTCACCATGGTCTAGTTAAATAACACTGGTTTCCCAACAACATGGTTCAAATTTGGGTTACCAGGGTGCATTAACTGAGTAACTGCATGAAGTGCAAACCTTGATGCTAGCTCTTCGCTCCACAAATGGCTGCTTAAATAATAATCACGTCACTTCTTTCCGTCTGTGGGTGACTGGTCACTGCATGTCTGTGATTCAGTTCACACACAGGCAGCAAAATGTGTAGTCGTGTTGCTTCCTTGTACCCCACTGATAAACCCACATGGCATTTTACAAAAATGGACAATTGAAAAAGGGAATTGGCCAAAAAAAAAAAAAAAAGTACATCAAAGGAAAAAAATGGATAATGTCGAAGTGAAATATGAAATATGTACACGGAGTTATAGAAGAAATAGCTGATCGTGGAATGTCAATGGACAATTGAAAAAGGGAATTGGCCAAAAAAAAAAAAAAAAAGTACATCAAAGGAAAAAAATGGATAATGTCGAAGTGAAATATGAAATATGTACACGGAGTTATAGAAGAAATAGCTGATCGTGGAATGTCAACACCTCCACTGTTCCAGAAACTTCTAGATATGCAGCTAGAGGAACCGAGTGAAAGCCGCTTAATGACATTAATGAGCTAAGTGGTTGTGATATAAAGGCTAACGATGTCCCAGAGGAAGTAAAAATCTTGTCATTAACGGAACTCGCATAGATATTTCACAACACTGAAAGCACAAAAGCTAAAATGTGGGAAGCTGATCCAAACTTAGAGTGGAGTACGCCAATTTGCCAAGGCAAAGGAATGATGCTCTCTCAGTATCACAAACTCTATGATGAGAAGGCAAGCACTGTTCAAACTACCCTTGATGTGTTCTCTACGAAGAAATAAAACACGTTGATTCCCAATGTTTCTGATGTTTAAATTACAATATGTAAAGTAAACGTTAGTTTTATGTTTTTAAAAATTGCCCTACATATTTATAACTCATACTTACAACTTTTAATTTCTTTAAGGTCACAGGACAATTGAAATTTTTCCCATTGATTAATAAGATCACTTTGTACAGCGTGTGATCGTTTTTTCTGGTCCTGAAAGAATGTGCGAATGCTGTATATGCTAAAGGTCTATACACGTGAAGTGGTTCATTTCTTCCCAAATGGATCATAGCGCTCTGTGAAAGCGTACGCCTCCTGCACCCTTGGGATCCTTGTTGTTTCCGCTTGTCAGCGTGCCTCGGGCTGGGTCCCACCTTCAGAAGGGATCGTTCCTGTATCAGAAGAAGCTCTCCTTCCCTACACCTCCTCTCGTGTGGCTTGCCCTACCCCCCACAACCCGCACCCCACCCCCGTCTCCTCTTCCTTCCTCCACTTCCTCCTGATACCGCCCCTGCCCCGATACATGGGCCCTCCCAGGCTGTCCCCAGCACCCTTCCATCCCATGACAACACGAACTGACATTTGTTAATACCTATTTCAAATTCTCCAACACAGGCTCTGCTTTTGTTGGAGGTTGTTTCGTGTAATAAACAGTAGCATTGGTCAGCCATGTCAGAAAGAAACAAGATGATAGCAGAGGGAAAACACACACACATTAGGAATAAGAGGAAAACATGAATTAAAAATCTATTTTTACAAAACTAGTGTTTGTCGAGTGCATGCTCACTTGTAACTCATTTCATCCTCACCCTCACGAGCCCCTATGAGCCTGGTGATACTAGCGCCGCTTCCACTTTGCCGAAGAAACTGAGGCACACAGAGAGAGGGTAACTTGCTCAGGTCACCGGAGAGCCAGGGGTCTGGCTTCAGAACCTGTGGCCTTGACCTCTAGGCCTGCCTCCCCTGAGTGGTCTTCACTCAGATCCAACTTAACAATTGGGTCTTCAAGCTTCTTGCAAGACGACAAAAAATATTTTAAATTTGGTGAAAGAAAAATACATACAGTCTCCCGAATATGAAAACTGCAGCAACAAAACTAATCCGCTTCAGTGTGTATGTAACGCGGCATTTATCAACTTAAAAAATAACTAAATTTGGTGTTCAAAAAATTCCATTGTTTTTCAAAATAATGTGTAGGTTTGATTTTATGATTTGAAAGCATCCCTAAGTATACAGAGTAACTGCCTAGACATCTTAGCCAAGCATAACACAACTCATTTTTAAAACAAATGGTATAACAAGTCTTTCAAATTATTTTATAGCCAAATACATATGTAAGTGAGATGAGATGTGGCTGCACTTTAAAATGTGTGACTGGATGGAGGCAGGGGTCTCCTCCTTAAAGAAAAAGGAGAGCTCAGGGCCTCCACGTGGTCTTGTCTTGCCCTGGACCCTGGTTTCAAACACCACTCACTTGTAGATGGTCCCCCCAGGCCCTAGATCTGCATTTCTTTGCCTGGGATCCCCCAGCGGTACTTCTGCGCAGGGCAGTCAACCTTTGGTCCAAGGCCAAAAGGTTTCAGGGCCAAGACACTGGAGCCAGACTGTGTGGGTTCGAGCCCCCATTCTCCTGCCAACACAGAAGGTGACCTCAGGTGGGTTACTTAACCTTTCTGCTCTCAGATGACGATGACAAATAGCCTACTTCTAGGAGCTGTTTGTGAGGATTGAGTTAATACATGGCACATGGAGAACGCTCAGTACATTCATCCATCCAAAAAAAAAAAAAATATATATATATATATATATGCAGCAACAACCATGTGTCAGGCACTGTTCTAGGGACTGGAACAGCAGACAAAACAGAAAACTGTCTGCCTTTAGGGAGCCTATATCTGGTGAGGGAGACAGATGATAAACAGGAGACGTGGAAGACAGAGCATGTTGAGGGCTGATCAATGCTAGGGAAAGAAGTTAGGTGGGGAAGGCATCGGGAGAGTTGGGGGCTCCCAGTGTGACAGAGGTCATGGCAGGTGGTCTCTGAGTGAGGACCTGAAGCAGATAAGCTATGAGGAGTCTGGGGGAAGGGTGTTCCAGGCAGAGGGAACAGCCTGTGCTAAGGTCCTGAGGCAGGAGTCTGCTGCCCGTGTGTCTGGAGCAGCAAAGAAGCCAGCATAGCTGCAGTAAAATGAGGGAGGCTGTGTTAGTCTTCTAGGGTGGTCGCAACCATTACCATGGCCTGGGGGGCTCACACACAGTTCTGGAGGCTGGAAGTCCCAGATCAAGGTGTTGGCAGCATTGGTTTCTTTTGAGACCTCTGTCCTTGGTTTGTAGATGGCGTCTTCTTCCTGTGTCTTCACAGGGTCTTTCCTGTGTGTGTGTCCCATCTCCTCTCTTTAAAAGGACTGGGTTGGGGCCACTGTAATGACCTCACTTACTTCTTTAGAGACACTGTCTCCAAACACAGTCACATGTGGAAGTCTTAGAGGGGAGGGCTTCAACATGTGGATGGGGGAGGGGGCAGGGGAGGCACCCAATTCAGCCCATCACCCCGGGGAACGTATTAGATGTAGTCTGAAAACACACAAAGATCAGGAACGTCGGTGAGCCACACGCGGAGGAGTTGAAAACAGGGCCGCTTGCTTACAGAGCGCTGGATGGACCTCAAGGAAGACTCAGAACCACACGGGGCTGACAACCCACGCCACCCCCCAGGGGAGCCACGAGCCACGACGCCCCCCCTGGAGGCGTGGGTCCAAGAACATGTACCGATAGGCGCCACCGAGGCTGCGGTGGGCTTCCGTACCTGCTGATTTAACAGGCACAGAAACTCAGCGCACGACCAGCCGGCGACCCCTGGATGGAACCGAGCTAAGAGCTTGCTTGGCTCCGCTGCACTTTTTCAAGTACCTACCTGCTAACCTTGCCCTTTGTTTCGTTCATCTCTTCCTAGACCTCTTCTTTTCCTTTCCTCAAGTTCTTGAAAGCCTGCCGGTACCTCCCATCTACTGCTGCTTCTTCTCCAAATCTTTCAAATCACCCCTTCCATCTCCTCTTTTTTTTTTTTTTTTTTGCCTGTTCCTATCACGCTTGCAATTATCTCCTCCAAAATCCATCCGGTCCACGGCATCATTTCCAAACTCAGTTCTACTCGGTCACATCCTTTCACGGCTTCTCCCCCCTCCCGTCTGCAAAGAGCCGTTTTCTTCTTCTCCCAGGAGCCAAGACCGTGGCTTCCGTGGACGGCTGCACCAGACCAGAGAAAATCCCTCCGCTGGGAAATGAGAGCAGATGTCTCCCGACCAGGAGCGATGCTGACGCGTCCCGCAGGAGGCCGGCACCGAGCATCCGTAGGGCCCGGAGGGGGACCGGACACTAGTGCACACCCACGGCGACTCAAGCCAGGTGGGGGGATTTTCACCGGCAGCAACAGCAGCGGATCAAACACATCACCCAGCTCCCTTCTGCCTCCCGCAGCAGGACCGTATCGCTCCCGCTGCACCCGGAGGAGAGCGCCTCGGACCACAGCATCCCTCCCTGCGCCGCGGCTCAGAGTAGGAGTCAGTCCCCAAGAGTCCGGCGAGAAAGGCGGTGGGTTGGTGGGCGCCCTCGGGCCCTGCTTCCCCTGCTTCCCCCGCTTTCTGCTGAGCCCGGTCCTGAACGTTAGCAGAACGGCGTCTCTCCATCCGGTTGAGCCATCTTTGAAAATGACTCGGGGTGAAAGCCACCAGATTCGACGCTGACGACCTAGCGAGAATTAAGTTGCCACGTTCTTTGCATTCCCAGGCTCCTCTGTTGTCGGGAGGGAACGGTGCCCCGTTGGGGGCCGCTTCAGACCCCACCAAGCAAAAGGAGCGGTATTTAGGGAAGGCGGGGAGGATAGGAACTGGTGTTTTCCAGCATCTTTTGTGGCTTGGCCCTTTGGTGGGTCCCAGGGATGAGGTGGAGAGAGGGGCCCCAGCCAGCACCTGGGGCACATCGCGTAAGTGATCCGGGGGCTCTGGACTCTGATGGCCTCTGCAGGATCCCCTCCCACAAGTCAAAAGGCCCCTTTCCCCCTGAGATCCGGGGCTTCCACCTGTGATACACAGATAAACGCTCCCCCCACCCACCAAAGGGTCAGCAGGCAGAAACACCTTCCACAGAGTGGCTCTCCTTACCCCCAGGACCATTTCCTCTGTGTCCGTGCTGTCACCCCAGTAAGACTGAAAGGACAGATCAGATCGGGCCAGACTCCCCAGGACAGGACACCGCTGATCTGACAAGATCAGGCCTGGACAAACCTCCACCTCCCCCCAGAGGGGGCTCTTTCTCAGAGACCCTAGTGACAACTTGGCCTCCTGGGGAAAATGGGAAACCACACCAATATTCACCACACAATAGGGCACAGGGGACTCCGTGCTTCCTACAGCGATTCTGTTGCTTATATCTCTGGGAAAAAAATAATATACTTTGTTTTTGAAAAAGCTGATGGGCAGTGAGATTAGCAGGGCTGCTCTAACGCATGGAGAGCATGGAGAGCAAGTGGTTCTTCTAAGTGAGGGGAGAAGGGGCAGGTGACCGCCTTTGGGGACCCGCCAGATACGCTGACAGCCACGCAGGCAGCTCACACCGCATCTTCAGGAGATGGAGAAGACGACTGATCTCTGCCTTTGCCACAGTGAACAATTTCTGAAAACTTTGGGGGGAAAATCAAGTTGATTTTCCTAAAAAGGTAATATCTTGGGGCAACATGGATAGACCTAGAGATTGTCATGCTGAGTGAAGTAAGTCAGACAGAGAAAGACAAATATCATATGATATGGCTTATATGTGGAATCTTGAAAAAGATGGTACAAATGAACTTATCTACAAAACTGAAATAGACTCACAGATGTAGAAAACAAACTCCTGGTTACCGGGGGGAAGGGAGGAAGGGATAAACTGGGAGATTGGGATTGACATATACACAGTACTATATATAAAAGAGATAACTAATAAGGACCTACTGTACAGCACAGGGAACTCTACTCAGTGCTCTGCAATGACCTATATGGGAAAAGAATCTAAAAGTGAGTGGCACAACGTTGTGAATCAAGTATACTCCAACTTAAAAAAATTTTTTACTGTAATATTATCTCATCCCTTTAACTCTCTATATCATATGATATGGCTTATATGTGGAATCTTGAAAAAGATGGTACAAATGAACTTATCTACAAAACTGAAATAGACTCACAGATGTAGAAAACAAACTCCTGGTTACCGGGGGGAAGGGAGGAAGGGATAAACTGGGAGATTGGGATTGACATATACACAGTACTATATATAAAAGAGATAACTAATAAGGACCTACTGTACAGCACAGGGAACTCTACTCAGTGCTCTGCAATGACCTATATGGGAAAAGAATCTAAAAGTGAGTGGCACAACGTTGTGAATCAAGTATACTCCAACTTAAAAAAATTTTTTACTGTAATATTATCTCATCCCTTTAACTCTCTCCCTCTCAAGTCTTTTTAATGCCGCTCTTGCCTTATCATTTCCTTGTCTTAACTAGGATTGGTTAAAGTCTGGGCTAAATTTGTTCAAACAAGCTCTATAATATTTTTAAAAAGAAGAAGAAGAAAGCAAAGTACATAGAGTTTCCAAGTCTCAAGAACATTCCGTTCCCAGTTTACAGCTGAATGTGCTTTACGTTCAAAGACAAGCTATAGCTTCTACAACGAATGTGGAAATAACCTGAAGTATGAGACATCCATTATTTATTACATAATTGGAGAAAATTCTGGCTAGGAGAAATCTTTAGCTGAAAGCCAAGATGATCCGTCCTTAATTGTTCTTAAACAAAAGTAAAATGTGTCTGTTGCTTTAATAATATCTTGGTGGAAGGCAGTTCCTCTTTTATCCCGCCACGTGAAACTTGCCAAGTTGGGTGTCACATATGTAATCGTAATGATGGCCAGGTGAGAGTTCCTTGGGCAAGAAGGTCAAATATTTCAAGTGCTGATGTTTTGTAAAGCAGGTTTTTTTTTTAAGCACACTCAGCGTCTTAAATTTAGAGCTATGACGTTTTGTCTCCAAAATCAGTCATCGTTAACAGCATCCAAGATAATTCTCTTCGAGAACTGTCTACGATTTTAAAGCATTGTGATATTATTCCATAAACTGCCCCCTATTTGCCCCCAATCTCTTCAAGCTATAAAAATAGTTCCAGTTCCATCAAGGGAAAGAAATGCTTTTAATGACTTTTTTTTATCACTTTCCTTTAACAAAACTGTTTCCCTAGTGGCCCCTCCCTCCTGCCGGCCTGGACTTGTGGAGGTCCAACCTCCCGTGAATGGATGCATCTCTTGCCGCTGCATCTCTTGCCGCTGGGGCAGCTTTGTGGAGGGCTGGGCATTCTCAGCTTTGTGGAGGGGGGGTGTCCCCACAATCCTCACCTCCACCACAATCATGCTCTCCCCTAAAGCTGCTTTATTTTCTTCACAACACTTAATACCCTCTCAACTATATTACTACTCAACTCATGTATTGACTTTCTCTTCTGACAGGAAATGAAACTCCAAGGGTACAGGAACTCTTTCTGTCTTATTCATTTCTGTATCCCCAGCTTCTAGAAAAGCCCCTGACACATAGTAGGTGCTCAATAAATGTTAGTAGGGCTGCTTAATTAACGAAGAACTATAATGACAAAAGGCACTGTGAATTCATTAATGGCATTGAAAGATTGTGTCTTTTATTACATGCAATAAATACATACATGTAAAAATGGCAGTATATGTGTATGAGTGTATAAGTTATTATTTAATCACTGTTATGGATTTCTGAACCGCTAGAAGTCACTCCAAGACAATCCATTGAGAATCACTGATGCAAGGGGGCAAGTGATAAATTGAAATGCTGAAGACTTGATCCTATTACTGGTTATGTAACCCTGAGCAAACCCATGTGATCTCCCCAGGTCTTGGTTTCCTTGTGTGGCAGATGGGAGTGATAATAGCAGATCTACCTACCCGATAGCTTTGAAAAGAAAATGAAACTGATGTATGCAAACAAATTCTGTAGGCTACAAAGCACCATATACATAGAGCTAATTCTTAGGAAAGTTTATTATAATGAACCATTTGGTCCATGATACCTGTGAGGCAGAGGACTGCCCTGCCTGCACCTTTGGTCAACTTGGTCACCGTGGTCTACCATCACCAACATTGCAATAGGAGCACTTTCTCTCTTGGAATCTGTTGATGTCCCACATGCAGGAGAGCCCCGTGTAGATTTGCTTTGACTGTAGACACCCCATTTCCCACAGTGGTTGTATACTGGGCCCCTGCTATGTGGATTCAGTGGCTCATGGAACGTACATCTTTTGTCTTCTAGCCTTGGCAACTGCTCAAGATGTTCTCTCTCACAGTCCCCTCAGCTGTTGCAGTATCATATCATTTCTTTAGGCCAAGTGAAATTTTAAAGCATGTTGGAAACAGTTTACTTCTGACCTTCCTTTTCTGTTTAGTGCCCCCAAAAGTGCTGTGCAAACATAAGAATCATAATGATTGGTTGTTCTCCCCCATTCTGACCAATGTGCTCTTTATTACCATGCTTAGGTAACGACTAACACACACAGCGGAACCCAGCCTCATTCAAGGCACCCTGGTATAGATTATGATTTTCCTCACTGGGGATACCTAAACATTGCCAATACCAGACCCAAGTAACTCTGCAGTTTTTAAAATGTAGAGACACTGTGCTATGACTTTTCATGTTACATATACTACACAACAGAAAAGTGTGCAAATAAGAAATGAACAGCTCAATGAATATAACACACACACACACACACACACACACACACACACCTGTGTAACAATGCTGCAGGTCAAGAAAAAGAACATTCGGAGCGCCCGGTAGCCCCTAGTGTCCCCTCCTGGTACTACACCCTCCCCACCTCCAAAGACAACGGTTATCCTTCCTGACTCTTGCTAAACATTGTCTTGCTCTTCTATAGTTTCACCACCTAAGCATGGCTCCCTTAACACCATAGTTAACTTCTGCCTGTTTTTAAAACTCCATGTCTATGGAATTCTACCACGGATTTTCTTGAGTATCTATCTGACTTCTTTTGCTCATCATTATGTTTGTGAGAGCCATTCGTGTTCATGTGACTGTAGCTCAATTATTTTCACTGCTGTAGAGTAGTTTATCATGAAAACATTTTCGTGAATCCATTCCATTGTTGATAGACAGTTAGGTTGCTTCCAGTCTAAGGCTACTAAAAATAATGCTGCTGTGAAGACTCTTGTCAAGTCTCTTGGTGAACACAGACAGGCTTTTCTTCTGTGTATCTTCCTAGGAGTGGAACCACTAAGAAAGAAGGTATGCATATATTCACTTTAGTAGCTCACACCAAACTGCTTCCATCAGTTATTAGCACTGCAGTGTATGGGAGAGAGTTTACATTGCTCCCCATCTTTTTCTTGATGTAGACACTCCCCTTAATTTTACCTACTCTGGTGAGCATGTTGTAGAATCTCAATATGTTTTTAATTTGTATTTTCTATTAATAATGAAGTTGAGCATCTTTTCCTATGTTTATTGGCCATTTGAATATCCTTCCTGGTCAAGCATCTTCAAGTCTTTTCCATTTTTCTATTGGATAATTTGAGTTTTGTATATACACCTCATATCAAGGAGTCTTGCTAAACTTACTTATTGATATGACTAAGTAACCTGAATCCTAATTCATTTTTTGATTCTCTATATACATAATTATATCATTTAGGAATACTGACGATTTTATTTACTCCCTTGCAAACCTTATATCTTGTGGTTTTTTTTTCTTGCCTTACCACACTCGTTTGTGTTTCTTTTTCTTGTCTTACTGCACTGGCTAAGATCTCCAATGCAGTGGAGAATAGAAATAACAATAAAGCTGTCCTTGCCTTGTTGCTGATTTCAAAGGTAAAGCTTTCAACACTGTACCATAATGGATGAGATTTCTTTATAGGTTTCCTATCTATCAATTGACAAATCAAGGAAGTTCCTATCATTCCTGATATGCTAAGACTTTTTCTCATGCCTGGATGTTGAATTTTATAGAATGCTTTTCCTGCATCTACTGAGAAGACCTTATTATTTTCTCCTTTATTCTGTTAATGTGGTAAATTTACAATGATCTTTTTCCAAAGGTTTTCCATCTTATATTCTTGAATTAAACCCAACTTGGTCATTGTGTGCTATCCTTTTTCTATATTGCTAGATTTGATTTGTTAAGATTTGGTTTTGGATTTTTGCATCTATATTGCATTCATGAGATTGGCCTGTAATTTTTCTTTCCTGTGATGTCTTTGTCAGGTTTTTGTATCAGAGATATGCTCTTGTGAACAGTTGAGAAGTGGTTCTCTTTTTCGTCTCTGTGGAACAGTTTGTGTAATTTTAGTGATATTCCTTCCTTAAATATTTGTTAGATTTGCCAGTGAAGCCCTCTGACCCCAAGAATTTGTGTGTGAGTGGTGGGGAGAGGGGTAGGTAGCCAGTGTTAAATTCTGGATTCGATTATTTTAATAGTCGTAGAACTATTCTAACTTTTCTTCTTTTCTAAAATTTATTTATTTTTGGCTGCATTGGGCCTTCTTTGCTGCGTGCAGGCTTTCTCTAGTTGTGGCGAGTGGGGGCTACTCTTCGTTGTGGTGTGTGGGCATCTCATTGCAGTGGCTTCTCTTGTTGCGGAGCATGGACTCTAGGCGGGTGGGCTTCAGTAGTTGTGGCACGTGGGCTCATTAGTTGTGGCTCACAGGCTTAGTTGCTCCATGGCATGTGGGCTCTTCCTGGACCAAGGCTCAAACCCATGTCCCCTGCATTGGCAGGCGGATTCTTAACCACTGTACCACCAGGGAAGTCCTAACTTTTCTTTTAAATGTTACTTTGGTAGGCTGTATTTTTCTAGGAATTTATCAATTATTATCTTAATTTTTAAATGTTTTGCAACAAAGTTAACCATTGTATCCACTTACCATAGAAACTGTAATGTTATCTCTTTTCTAATTCTTAGTATTGATTATTTATGTCTTCTGTCTTTTCTTTCCCCTTAATCTGTCTTGCCAGAGATTTATCAATTTCATGAATCTTTCTAAAGAACTTTGGCTTTGGCTTTGTTAATTTGCTCTATTAAGTGCTTGTTATATAGACATAAGACTCATTCATTCCTGCTCTTATCTTTAATATTTCTCTCCCTTCTTGACAAACCCTGGGTTCCATAGTTTCATCCCCTGAGGCTCAGCCTCTTTACCTTTCTGACGCCCTTGCAGGAATCAGAAAAAAAAAAAAAAAAAACAAAAAAACAAAGCAGCCTAAGATCCAGGCTACCATCTTGGAATTTCATCCTCCCCTGCATTTTGGCCGGGTAATTCTTTACTATTTTGTTGGCTTTTTGATGCTCTCAAGAAATTTTTTTTTAAATTTCCAAATATATTGGTCCTTTTATTTACTAAGAAATTCCAAGAAATCAATATTAGGGAATCTTTTTTTTTTTTTAATTGAAGTATAGTCGATTTACAATGTTGTGTTACTTTCTGCTGTGCAGCGAAGTGAGTCAGTTATACATATACATATATCAACTGTTTTTTAGATTCCTTTTCCATATATGTCATTACAGAGTATTGAGCAGAGTTCCCTGTGCTTTATAGTAGGTCCATATTAGTTATCTATTTTATATACAGTAGTCTGTATATGTCAATCCCAATCTCCCAATTTTTCCTTCCCCCTTCCTCCCAGGTAACCATAGATTGTTTTCTACATCTGTGACTCTATTTCTGTTTTGAAGATAAGTTCATTTGTACCATATTTTTAGATTCCACATATAAGCGATATCATATGATATTTGTCCTTCTCTGTCTGACTTACTTTACTCAGTATGACAATCTCTAGGTCCATCCATGTTGCTGCAAACAGCATTATTTCATTCTTTTTTATGGCTGAGTAATATCCCATTGTATATATGTACCACATCTTCTTTATCCATTTCTCTGTCAATGGAAGAAAAAATTTTAAAAGTAGTTTCACCGAATTTCTGGCTTCCCTGAATTACCTAGCCAACTATTACAATATAAAATTCCTCTCTTAAACTTAAGCCCGGTATGTGCACAGGAATGCTTGTTTCAGTGGCAAAATAACGTGTCGATGATAAAATCCATGTTCTGAAGTATGAATTATGTCCATTTTCTTGTTCATCAACTTGAGGATAGGCATATACAATAACTATAAAATTGTACTGTTGGATCGAGGTAGACCCTTCCAGGCTCTGCTTTCTAAGGAACTCACAGGAACTCCTCATTAGTGAGACTATGAAAATGCTGTAGTATTGGCCCAACCAAGACTCTGCTTTTTCCAGGTTATAGAGATCTTTTTTCTATCTTCTTTGGCTTTACTTTGTTTCCTCCACATTCCATGCTGGTCTGCATGGCATTGCTCACATTCCTATTTCAGGACCTTGGCTATTTACAGATTTGTTTAGATTGTGCTGATGCAATTGCTCAGAGTTCACTCCAAAGACTAAGCTTTCATTGATTCATTTTCATGGAAGTTTGTTCTTTTCAATAACAAGTAAGAGAAAGGCCTTGTCCTTGGATGGAGGAATCCTGAGCCTGGTCTTTCTCACACTTCAGTAATAGGAGGGAGGTGGTCGAGTCCACCCTTCTGGCTAAAAAAATTACTTCTGAATTGGTAGCCAATCTGAAAACGGATTTTCCCAAATGTCCAGGAACATGAGTACATGCAACATCTCCCTGCCCCCTGCTCGTCTCCCACCACCCTGTTTCTTGGGGTCCAATCTTCTTTAACCATTTTATCTGCATTTACAGGCATTATGCTGCTTTCGCTGTGGCCAGTATTACTGCCAGGAAGCACCCTCATGGTATCTTTCTTAATGATGTGATAACATCTCTCTTCATGAATGTTCTGACAAGTTCATGAACACATTTAAGAAGTACAAGTTCCCAGAGTTCCCGCAAAATAATGACAGATTCCACAGGCCACAGAAATCGTCAGTCTCATTCTTTCATGGCCATCTCCTAAGCACACTTCTTTTGAGGAGGTAGAGATGTCCGGAAGGCTTCTGAAGTTCTTATGCCTCCGTTATTCCTGCAAACTACTTACGTCCACCTGTGTGGGCAGCAGACGCCCCTGCCCTGCCACAGCCCCAACCGGAATCCTACAAGGCAGTGATAAGCTGTATGTGCTTGTGAATATGTGCGTGGGTCTATAAAATGAAACCATTTTTAAAGGCTAAACAAAGACAAGTGTTTCCCATAATCCTACCATCATAAAGCAACCAACGTTAATACTTGACAATTATTATGTAACTTTGAATATTCTGTCTACCCTATCCTTGCCAGTATTAGAGAATAGCATGACATTTTATCCTTTTCTGTGAATTTCATAGGTTAAAAACTTTTTTTCCTTAAATTCCCATTTCCTCCACTGCTAGTGGAACTATTTCTCATAAACTAGGTACTAGCTGCACTTCCTCTTTTGTTCACATCCCACGCCCATTCACGTGTTTTTGCGTGCCTGTGTCACTTACCCAAGAAAGATTTGGAAAACAATCTTTGGATAATACAATATTTTACCTATCACAGTGTGACATAAAGATGCGCACAGTTTCATTTTTTTAGCCCAGACTTTCCACCATTTAGTGGAACTAGAATGCTCAGTTCCCTCAACCTTGTAGGTGTAGGACTCTCAAAATGTTTGTCCCCAGCCTGCCAGGGGATTCAGTGCCTCCCTCTGGGGCTCTCATCTTGTGCTTGTCCTTCTGTTTTGCATCTGTTCACTCCACACGTATTTATGGTGCCTAAATATACCGGGCATAGTTCCAAGTGCTGGGAATGAAGGAAAGTACATGCCTTGGTGGTATTTACAGCCTGGAGAGGGATGGAGACACCCAATACAGTAAACAAATGAATGTGTAATGTAACATCATGTTCCATGTGCTCTGAAGAAAAATAAAACAGGACAAAATAAATCTTTCCTGGTAAAGAATGACCAGGAAAAAAGGGTGGGAAGAGCTACATTAAGAAGAATTATACATTCCACCTTGCCCTGTTTTATGATTAGAAAAGCCATCTTGGGACTGTGCTTTTTGCCCGATGCTACACACACACACACACAGACACACACACACACACACACACACACACACACACATACATACACACACAGGCAACCCCCTGACAACAGTGACAATGTCTGTCTCACATATGCGTGCCCACAAGGCCTAACACAGCACTTAGGTATGACTGATACAATTTTGTTAAACAAGAGAAGCTTTTCTGGATGTTTCTATTCATTTAACGCGACCAACGAGCAATTTCTGGAAGTTTCTGGAATTTTCTGGAGCACACCCTCCCCCCCACCCCATGTACACATACCTTTCTGCAGCCTCTGTCTACCCGGTTGGTAGTTTCTGGGGCTTTCCCACAGCTGTTCGTGTTTATCTGGTATTTGCAGGATGTTGCTCTGTAAGATGACATTTATGGGCCTGGAAGGTTTCACTCCATCAGTTTGGCTGGGTTTCAAGTTTGCATGTAAACAGCTCCCACCGCGATGCCAACAAACTTGGACTCTATTTCTCATTAGAAGGCGCTCTTTTCCACCCACACAGTCCCACAAACACTTCTGACTCCAAAAACTCATCATTAAACACCATGTTACATGGGAGGCCCTGAAAGCCAGGCAGGAGGGCGCTTCGCTTCTAAGAAAAGGGGGCCCCTTTCACCATCCACAATAAAACGCCAAGTTTGGCAAAAACGTAAATAAGAGCCTTGTTTCAAAACTGCAAAAAAGCTCAAACTTCCATTTGTGCTTCTGTTTATATTAAATAAGAAGCCCATTTTTCTATGAATAAAAGCTCTTGGGTGGGTAGTGAGAAGAACTGTCGAGACGAACTTCTGCTTCTTACCCTGTGCTGGACTGGACCCGGCCCGCCCCCAGCCAGCCACAAGAGAGAAACTGCCCAACCGAATGATCAGGCTCTCTCAGATCAAAGCAACAAACCATGAGATGGCATGATGGAGAAACATTTTAAGATAAAACCCTGCTAAAGTGGTTTCTGATAAAAAGTAGGGAACAGTTCCAGCAACTTAGCTTTAATAAGATTAAGCATCATATCAAATGGGTCCTTGACCTGCAGAAAAAATAATTGAGGCGTGTTTGGTACTTTAACTCTGAAAAATATACTCTTACACACTTTATCCAGCTGATTCTCAAATACCTCTGAGAGCTTGGCACTGTTATTTTGTACATGTTGTAGGTGATGAAACTGAATGTCTGAAGGTTGTCTGTCCAGCTGTTATGGCCTAAAAATTATCTCCCCAAATTCATGCATTGAAGTCCTAACCCCCGCTACCTCAGAATGGGATCTTATTTGAAGATAGGTTCTGTAAAGACGTGAATAAGTTAAAATGAGGCCATTAGGGTGGGTCCTAATTCAAGATGACTGGTGTCCTTATAAGAAGAGAAACTTAGGACACAGACACACACAGTGGGATGATCATATGAGGACATGGGGAGAAGAGAGTCACCCACAAGCCAAGGAGACAGGTCTCGGAAGACACCGAAGCACACAACACCTTGATCTAGGAACCCAGCCTCCAGAACTGAGAAAATAAGTACCTGTTGTTCAAGTTGCCCAGTCTATGGTGCTTGGTTATGGCAGCCTGAGCCGACAAAGACACCAACACAAGGTCTCCCAGGGCTACAGTGGGGCTTCTGCTGTTTCTTGAAAGCTCTTCCGGTTCTGCAAAGCTGCGGTCCCGTTCTGAGATGATGTCAGTAAAAGGCACAGCGCACAGGCACGCCACCTGCTCCTTCCCCTCTCCTCTCATGGCTCCTCACTTTCCCTCCTGTCTCCACCCTCCTCTACCCTCTTCCTTCCTGCCCCCTCCACACCTGGCTTCACATTTGCAGCCATCTGTGGGGTGCACCTTGTACTTTGTGTAAAAGCCCTCGTACCTGGTGTTATTTATTTCACTATGTTTCTGACTCTTTTCCTTTAGGACTATTTTGAAGCTCAGTTGTTATTATAGGATGAATACCTAACTTATTGTAATTGTAAATTTCTGAAAATATCTTTATTCTGCTTTTGCACTTGATTAATAGTTTCTGTGGGTATAGAATTTCAGGTTGAAAATCATCTACCTCCAGAACATTCTACGATCTTCTCATTGCCAGAGTTGCTGCTGGGAAAGCTGAAGCCATCATGAGTCTCGATTCTTTGTATGGTGCTTTTTTCTTCACTCCCTGGAAGCTTGCAGAATCTTCTTTTGTCCTGGTTGGTCTGAAATTTCACAACACTGGGGCTTAGTGTAGGTCTATTTTTACCCATCGCACTGGGCCCTTTCAACCTTCATTCTTGGAAAAGTTTCTTGAATTGTGTTTTAAAGACCTCACCATCTTCCCTGTTCCCTCCTCCTGGACACTTCCATCTGGACACTGCACCTCCTGCACCTTCTTATATTTTCTCCCCTTTTTCACTCTGTCATTTTGTTCTATTTTCTGATGGAATCTTTCAACCACACCTTCCAACACTTCCACTGGGTCTTCCATGTCTGCCGTCATGTTACTTTCCCAAAGCACCTTTGGCTGTTGTTGTTTCCTAAATGTTGCTTTTTTATAGTATCCCTTTCTTGATTCATAGCTGAAAATCTTCTCATCTCTCTGAAGATGTTAAGAGCAGGCACAGTCTCTGTTTCCTCCAGAGTTAAATTTTTTTTTTCATTGAGATATAATCCACCTAATATAAAATTCATCCTTTTAAAGTACATAGTCCAGACTTCCCTGGTGGCGCAGTGGTCTAGAATCTGCCTGCCAATGCAGGGGACACGGGTCGAAGCCTTGGTCTGGGAAGATCCCACATGCCATGGAGAAACTAAGCCTATGTGCCACAACGACTGAGCCTGTGCTCTAGAGCCCACGAGCCACAACTCCTGAGCCCGCATGCCACAACTACTGAACTTGCTCCCTAGAGACTGCGAGCCACAACTACTGAGCCCACGCACCACAACGACAGAAGCACACACCCCCTAGGGCCCGTGCTGCAACTACTGAGCCCACGTGCCACAATACTGAAACCCACATGCTCTAGGGCCCACGTGCCACAACTACTGAGCCCACGTTCTGCAAGTACTGAAGCCCATGCACCTAGAGGGGCCATGCTCCGCAGCAGGAGAAGCCACCACGATGAGAAGCCTGTGCACCGCAATGAAAAGAAGCCCCACCCTCACCGCAAATAGAGAAAGCCCATGTGCAGCAACGAAACCCAACACAGCCAAAAAAAAAAAAGTACATAATCCAGTTGGTTTTTTTAAAATATATTCACAAAGTTGTGCAACATTTAGTCTCCTTTTGGGATCTCTAGATTTGTCTGTTGGGGACATTTCTTACAATTTAAATCATATGTGACTTGTGTTGTATTTGATTCTCAGGCCCCTTCAGTTGAAATGCCCTCTTTAAAAGCAATTCATAGCCAAACTGCTTCCATAGACCGTCGGTAGGGATGGCAGGTTTTTCTATTAATCACCCTTATTAACAAATCTAGGAAGGGAACTGGAAGACTTTCTAGACCACCATCCTCATGTTTCTCCTGGAGAGACTCAAAGAGGCCCAGTGGGAACCCCAAGCGCATGGCAGGTGAGTCGCAGGTTTGGCATCACTTCTGTGGGACGAGAGGAAGGTGTGGGAGAAGATGGCTCCAGCACCTGAAGGGGGACTAGGAAAGGGGCTGTGAGATGCCAGCAGAGAGGAAATGTGAAAAGGGACTCATCACCCTCCCCAGTCCCCACAGCTAGGTCTGACCAGGAAGATGCAGGGTCCAGAAATGAAGCCCGTGGAGGACTCTGCTACTGGTTGAATCTTGTCCCCCAAATGATGCCCTAGAACATGACCTTATTTGCATTGTTTGCAGTTAGAACTGATTAAATTCAGAACTGATCATACTGGATTAGGGTGGGCCCTTCCCTAATCCCACATGACTGCTGTCCCTATAAAGAGAGGAGACTCAGAGACAGAGATGCAGGGAGAAGGCCAGGTGAAGACGGAGGCAGAGATTGAAGTGATGTGTCTGCAAGCCAAGGAGTGCCAAGGATTGCTAGAAACCAGCAGAAGCTGGGCAAAGTAAGGAAGGACCCTCCCCCACAGGTGTCAGAGGCTGCACTGCTCTGCTGACGCCTTGACGGGCTCCAAAACTGCGAGAGTAGCTCTCTGTTGTTTAAGCTTCCCAGTTTGTGGGACTCTGTTACCGCAGCCCCAGGACACTCACACGGCATCCAAGTCACGAGGGTAAGGCTTGGGTTTAGCTGCTACTCTGCCTTTCCCCTTTTTCCTCATCCTTATTTTGATTGATCTTAGAAAAGTAACCGCTTTCAGGCCCGTTGCGTTCACTCTCCATAAGCATAAACGTCCCCACTTGCATTAGTCGATTTGCCCACGTGTGCTCTGCAGGGGTCTCGAACTGTAGGGATCTTAGCTCTGAGCCCTGGGGGCCAGCCGGGGAGGAAACGGGGGGAGGACTTGCCCAGCCTGCTGTGCCCAACGCCTCTGCTGCCACATAAAAGGCACACTGGACATATTTCGAATGATGTCAAATTCTACCCCCAACGCGCCATTACACACGTGAGGTAGGCCGAGGCCAGGCTACCTGACTGGTATCCTGGGCTGTAGAGCATTCTTGACTAGTATCCTTGGCTAGTGAAAAATGATGCCCTTATTCAACCTGTAAGTGAAAGATAATGTCATAAGTGGAAGGGGAAAATGGCAGAAGTGAAAACACAAAAGTGCCACCACTTGTCTAGTAAAAGAGAAAGTGTTTCACTAATTTAAGTTGTAAAGTCAGTACATGATGATTCAGAACACTGAAATTACATATAAGCATATAGAGTCAAAACAGAAGTGCCTCTGTCTCTGTTTTCTCCCCCAAAACCTGTCCTCCACATTCGGATTCCCCAGGAACTACTATATATAATATGTGCTGAGTCCGCCTAGCGAAAGACTCTCCATTGCCCATACAGACATGCTGTAACACCGTCTGTTTCATTTCATTGTATTTTAAAAGCACAGTGTCTGACAACCTCCTTTTTCACTCGCTAGTACCTTATCAACATCTTCCCACATCAACGAAGAGAGACTTATCTCAGAAAGTAACTGTGAATTGGTCTTGGGGTAGCTCTGGAAAATATCTGGGTGATTATTAATTTACAGTGTGCCTTGGGGGAACATACCACATGTTTCTGTGGGTACAATTTGCAGCATGTGAATCTGGCACACCACAAAGGCTGGGGAGAAATAGATTTGAAGGAGATCAACAGGAGAAATGGAAAAAAATTAAGCAGCCAATTTTACTGCTGAGACTTCCCGCCATATATGTGTGAATTCTTTCTTCTGTGGCTGGGAGAAAGTGATCCCTAAGGAAGCTCCTGAAAAAGTCAACAGTTATGGATGATTAGACATTTTGTCAATGGAGAAAGGAGTTGAAAAGCCAGGGGAAATGATATATTTTTATCTCGGGTCAAGTAGAAGGTGGACCTAATTTACCTAGTGCGAGCATGGCTAATGTACAATTTCATTCCGAAATCTTAAAATTTGGAGGGGTAAATTGCATAGAAAAACAAAAATGTGACCAAAAAAAGTGTTTAAGGAAGTAAAAGACTTTATCTTCTTGAAGAGGATAAACAATCTTGAGATTCAGTAATTCCTTGAGAACCTTAGAAAAACAAAATTCAAGATATTTTAGACACTGAGAAAGGCAGAATGAACTTTCCCTACCCTGATAAATCATGATGTTATATCAGGTTCTCAACCAGGGCAATTTTGCCCCTCAACCCCCCGCAGGGGACATGTGGCAACGCCTGGAAACAGCTTTGAATGTCACCCTGGGGTGGGGGGGAGGAAAGAGTGCTACTGGCATTCGTGGGTGGAGGTCAGGGTTGATGCTTAACATCCTACAACATATAGGACAGCCCCCAGTGACGAAAAATAATCCAGCACAAAATGTCAGAACCGATGAGGCTGAGAAGCCCTGTGTTATAGCTTTTCTAAAGGGATTGCTTTTTGTTTTATAATGGTATGAAATCCTATTTAACCAACTTCATAAACACATCCAAAACAGATTCATACCATTTTCTTGTGAATCTAAACCAATCTAAACTCAACTCCCCGACTCTCCCACCAAAAAAGTTGGAGTGAAACTTTCGAATGAGATTTACTGCACTTGTAAAACTAGGAAGTAAGGGTAAACAGTGGTACCCAAAACACAGAACAGGATTTCTAGGCGGGCAAGGCACGAGTTCAGAGGCTGGAGGGGAAGGCTGATTCTCAGGGGGCTGATCTGGGCACCGCTGTGTACCTCACAATAAACCTACTCGTAGCTTGAAATGACACCCCGAGCCTGGGGAAAATGGTTTAAAATGATTTCCATCGTAAAGGGAAGGAATAGAAACTCAGCCTCGTCTGTGGTTAGTTACCTAATAGGACGGACACACACACACACACACACACACACACACACACACACCCCACTTATTCTGGATTTTTGTGAATACAATCCAGTTCAAGCCTAGGAAAATATCATGGCCAGAAAAATCTCCCCTTTTATCACTGGGTGCCAGCCATAGGTATCAGCCTCTGGAGCCCTGCATGAGTTAACTTGTCACCACTCTACCTCCACCCCACCCGGGAACAGCTATGGATTTTGTACTCCTGAGGTCACCTTGGGTACTAGTACAGGTTGGGTATCTCATTGCCTCACGCGTGCTTCCAAAGTCACCATCGTCTTTTAGTAAGTCGCCTGAAGCTCTTTAAGCCCCCCAGCGAGGCAAAAGAATGTGGCACGTCTCAGACAAACAGCAGCAGCGTCGTGTACTTAAACTGTTTACTTAACGGCAGGGAGTCATAGACAGCGGGTGAGCCAGGAGTTTCATCAATAGGTGCACGGTGGCCTTAGAAAAATCCATGCAGTAACCACAGGACCAGAGATGACGGAGAATCAGTTCCAAGAGGCCTCTGTGGGAATGAGGGCTGCCACCCAGCTCTGTGCAGTTCAGACCCAGCTCGAAGGCTCCACCCAGGGGTCCGGGGAGGCTGACTCCAGCCCCCACTGGCTGTCCTTGTTCTACCCCAGGAGCGGGGCTCTCCTCTAACCCTCACAGGACACAGTATCGACTCACAGCAGCCTGATGAAGATGCTTTGGAGGAAAATGCAACGCGATAGCCATTCTCGGTCTTATAATGAGGGCGTCCCTCCAAAGTAGCTTTGCTCTGTCCTCTGTGTTTCCATTAGAAATGAGAAACCTGCTGATCCTTATTTATTTTTAAGCCTTCATAAACTAAATAATCAGCGCCCATTAATGACTCTAATTATTCAGCTCCTGTTTTTAAGTGCTGATCTTTCAGCATGCTCTAAGTGGGTGGTTTTAGTTAAACCTAATTGCAGATACATCACATCCAGATATACACCCTACACGAATGATCAACAACGCTTGGAATCTAGTTCATTAAACAGGGGTTTGCAATAGGATGATAATGTACCTCAAACTTAAACGTATCATATAAATTACCCTTCTGGTAACTATGATGGTGAGAGGGTTGTTTATTAGAGTCATTTAGGATACAGTCTAGCGTCAGTCTCAGAAGTTCAATTCTCAGTTGTCGGGTTCACAGAAGCTTTGTCTCCTTGAAGCTCTAAGTCGGAATGTACTGGTTTTGATTTTCTTTTGGATTTGTATGCTCAGATATCTTCTTCCAAAAGAGTGTCTTCGAACATGGCAACATGCTATTATCATTAAAGAAGTACTACTCTTAAATTAAAAAAAAAAAATCACTTTCTGTGCAAAGTGCAATCGCTCATCAGCCCTTCCCTAGAAATCAGCTTTTTATCGCTAACAGCACATTCTCACATACTTTATCCAGCTAAATCTCACCTGACTCTAGAATACTTCCAGGATCCCGGTGTTGCTATTTTTTACATTAGAAGTGAGGAAACCGAAGGTGGGAACGGTAATTTGGCCAGCAGAAGATCTCTGCAGGCTGCCCTTTAGGTTCACCTGCTTGGAGAACTCACCTGCAGCGGTCCGATTTGTATTGGAGACCTGATTTCCTTGCTCTGAACCGTTACCTCACTCAGCGTCACTCCCCATGGGCGGGGCCATGCACCCCAGCAGCCAATCAGGGGCCGCCATAACAAGCACCCCGTGACTCCGCTCCCTCCCACCTGCTCGTGCGGAGTCCGCGTTGTACATTCACCGTCAAGGAAGGATTTGACATTCTTACCAGAGTCTTTCACAGAACACAGTCAGAGCAAGTAAAAATCGTCCTCAGGTGCCGGCTGCAGACTGCCTGATCTTTGCAACAGAGACGCTGCAAAATACTGTTGGAAAGTTCATCAGAAAACTGTCATAGCTGTGACGTTCCTGCAGTGCCTTCGTCAGAGGAGAGGTCAACTAGTTCAAATCCAGCAACGAAATATACATGGTCTGTAGAGACAATCACTGCCAGGCAGGGTTTCTGTTGTTCTTGGAAAGTTATTCCTTGCGAGAGTATGTTTCTGATGTTCTGAAGTACAGATGGGGGCTCCGTGACAGTGCGAGAATTGGACTGGATTATAACAGAGGCACATAGAATTTAAGTTATGTCCTGTTTCAGGCGTGCGTGGCCTATAGCAGCTTCCACCGTTGGCCTTACCTTTCAGCTGAATTGGGAGGGGTTCCTTTTAGTCCAGGTCAGAGGTTTGGAGGAGGAAAAGAGAAGGCTGGTTACTGTCGGTGGTTAGATTTGACCCTTACATATTTGGCCACCCAGCACAGTTGACTTAAATGTGTATAGAAGTTAGGGTGGATATCATCTCCTCCATTGTCCACTGTGTGACATCAGGTGCATTAGTTAACCTCTCTGAGCCTCTGATTTTTGCATCTATAAAACGGGGCAGTCACACTTAAATTACTGAGTCGTGAGGTTCAGATGAATTAACGGGAATAAAGTGCCTTGCTCACAATAAACACCAACATGTATCAAAGAGGGGTCTTTTTTTAAAATCGGGGTATTCCTCCTGAACTTAGAATTAGGACCATGTTGCAGAGCAAAGCCAAATTAATCCTAATCCTTAAATATTCTCTAATGAACGTAGAGAAGTAGATGACACTCAAACCCCTCCACACCCAACACCAGTCTTGACTGCAGACTATTGTGTCAGTGTCTGCACCAGTCTCATTAACAGACAAATATTGAAACCACGGGAAAACAATGTGCAAAAACAATGAAAACTGATGACAAAGTGGACATTCAAACCTTGCCTGGGATAAGTTTCCTGAAGTTAAAGAACACGACTGAGGAACTACTGGAATTGTTCAGTGTGCGGTGAAGGCTGATGTTGCAATTATTACTCTAAATGTATTAATAAAGGAACAATATTTATTTTCATCATTTTTTAAAGGTTTATATGCAAGATGATGTCCCAGTTGTCACTTTCCTCCCACTGGTTCTGTGAAATCATGTTCCCATCCTAATTAAGTTCACTTTAAGTGGCCTTGATTCAGTTGAAAATATCCTCCAAGAAAAGAGGCCCTTGTGTATACAGACTCACATAGGTCATTTCACAGAATAAGGAAGAAATGGCTTCATAAGTTATAGTCCATCAATAGGAACTCTCTTTAGGCACAAATACACGTGTGGAATAGGATTAAATCTCCTGTGTGCCACCGGTGAGTGGTCTGGATATGGGACAAGGTAAAGAGAAGGCAGCAAGAAGAAGAATCAAACAGACAATACACAGAACAGGATTCTGTTAGGGAATCTGCTTCCCTGAAAAGTAGTGCAGACCTCCCGGGGCCCCTGAAAGCAGGAAGCCCTCCCACCTGAAACCAGCAGAGCCCTATGGAGAGGAGACCAGAAGAGTTAGTCTGCTGTGTGCAAGACACCTCACTGCCTGAGCATGGCTTTCAAATGCAGCGGAGGGCGGTTTCACCCTGGGTCTTTCCTTCTCCAGTTCCCCGTCAGTGTCTGATTCGCCGGCAGTGTCGCACTCCATAAAGCCAGCCTCAGCCTTCCCTACCCACTTCCAGTCTGCCCAGGCCCCATGCTCCGTGCCAAGGCAGTGGTTGTATAAACATCCCTGGGAATGCAGCCCCCAGCCTTCATGCTGGTCTCTATTTGAATGAGTAATATCTCTTTACCAGTCTTCGAAGCAAGCCAGCTCCCACAGGAGTACCGTCCTCCAGCCCTCGTAGTACAAAAATCATTCATTCGTCCATCCATCACCCAATAATGTGAGTCGCGTGTTATAAAAGCCAAAAGGATGTATGTCGTGTACACAGAAATCTAAGATTTGCAAATTTCTAAGATTTAACTCGATTGGGGGAAGGAGTGGGCTAGAAATGAATGCCACATTTCTTCAAAGTGAATTGTATTAAAAACCCACGTCATGCAACATCTGTGTGAATCAGTCTCCCAGGACTCAATGTAAACAGTTGTTGATATAAATAGATGCGCTTTTAAGCAAAGACAGATGTCCCAGACCAAAATGTTAAGAAAACACATAAAACAGTTAAGTTCAAAGACATCTTGGCTTCCTTTTATTTTTTTTTCTCCAATAGGTGAATCTTCACTGGGCTGTGACAGTAAAGGGTGGAAGAGAGAATATTTTGTTTTGTGCCACAGAAGCAGATGCGTGAACAGCACACAGTCGAGAAGAGAGCCCGCTAGCCTGTGTCATGATATGTTCTCCTACTCACACATTCTCATGGTATTCATTGATTAATTTGAAGAACATTCCGGAAGGCTCCTGGACTTGGACTTCCTCAGAAAATTGTTTCAGGGAGTACTAAGTGGGAGGCATTGGGAAATAAGTCACTGAGAATTTTGGGTCAGTCATGCTGACGTCAGTGGGAGAAGAAGCTAGGAGCCAGCCGGATTCTGGAGTGAGAGGGGCCGTAGGACCACAGTCCTCACTGGGAACAGGCCTGCCTCTCATTCTCTTGGGGCAAGAACTGATCAGAAAGTTGGTAAACGAATCCACATTTCAGTGGGAAGGATACTCTCAGTGAGATTATCAAGAAAACTAGAACCAGGCAGAAAGGTCATTTATAAATAGAGCAATTCACATTTTTGGCATGTCAGGCACTGTGCTAGGAAACATTTTCACATGCATTCCCTCCCTGAATGTGAGCGATGTAGTAAAGCATTTAAAACTCCAAAGGAATTAGAGACGGAAGACAAGTATGGATTTTTGACTCTACTACCCTTTATATGGTAAAAAATTCTACCAGACTCTGCAAAGCAGGTTCCCTTCCTTCCAGGAGCGTGTGGCAAAGAACAATTGCCCTTGGATGGAGGTTTCCCCAGAAGGAAACTGTGGCTACTTTGCAGGGACTGAGGACTGAGGTGGGGAGCCAGAGCTAGAGGGCAAAACAGGCTGGAAAAACCCCCAGGGGTCGTCTTTGCCAGTCCCCTTTCCATCCAGTCAGTGGACACAGGAGAGAGGGCTGGCAACCCTGACCTTGAGGGCATGGCAGCCTTGCTGACCATATGCAGGTGTGGACACATGGGCTGGCTGAGGTTTAAGGTAGAAAAGCCCCACTTTCATTTCATTTGTCATGAAGCCAAATGACCTGGAACATGGTTCTTGCTCAAACTGTAAGAAAAGAAAGTCAAAACAAAGCCCCAAACACAATACAGATATGGATATAGATATAGATATCTATATTGGGATATATAGATATACATATCTGTATAGAATTTTTCAGATTCTTTGCCATTACAGGTTTTTATAAGGTATTGAATATAGTTCCCTGTGCTATACAGTAGGCCCTTTTTGATTATCTATTTGATATATGGTAGTGTGTATATGTTAATCCCAAACTCCTAAATTATCTCTCCCTGCCCTTCCCTTTTAGTAACCACAAGTCTGTTCTCTATACCTGTGAGTCTGCTTTTGTTTTGTATATAAGTTCATTTGTATCATATTTTAGATTCCACATGTAATCTCTCTCTGTCTGACTTAATTCACTTAGTATGATAATCTCTAGGTCCATCCATGTTGCTGTAAATGGCAGTATTTCATTCTTTTTTATGGCTGAGTAATATTCCATTTTATATATATATATATACCATATCTTCTTTATCCATTCATATTTTGATGGACATTTAGGTTGCTTCCATGTCTTGGCTATTGTAAATAGTGCTGCTGTGAACACTGGGGTGCATGTGTCTTTTCAAATTATAGTTGTTTCTGGGTATATGCCCAGGAGTGGGATTGCTGGATCATATGGTAGTTCTATTTTCAGTTTTTTAAGGAACCTCCATACTGTTCTCCATAGTGGCTGCACCAATTTACATTCCCACCAACAGTGTAGGAGGGTTCCCTTTTCTCCACACCCTCTCTAGCATTTGTTATTTGTAGACGTTTTAACGATGGCCATTCTGACCAGTGTGGGGTTGTACCTCGTTTGTAGTTTTGATTTACATTTCTCTAATAATTAGAGATGTTGAGCATCTTTTCATGTGCCTGTTGGTCATCTGTATGTCCTTTGTAGAAATGTCTATTTAGGTCTTCTGCCGGGCAGTGTTATTTATAGGAAATTACCTCTGGGTTGCATGCACAGGCTGAGCACATTGTCAAGAGTCGCAGAAGCATCTCTAACTGTGTTGATATAGTACCGTCACCAGTCAGTGACCTGAAGATTTGGTCTCCTTGTTGCTAGGCATCTGTGAGTATTGGGATAAAATGTCATATTAATCAAACATTCAGATGTGGCCACAGGTGATGCTTGGTCTGTGTGGACAGGCTATAGTAGAGGTGGGTGAGGCAAGATATTCACAGTTGCATGTCCTTGGCCTGGGCACACAGGAGGATGCATTTCCCGGCCTCCCCTGTGGTTAGGTTGGCCATTTCACTGGGTTCTGGCCAATGGAAAGTGGGCAGAAGGTCTGGGAGTTATGGCTTGGCCTTAAAGCTCCCTGCATGATCTCTGATGCATGCCCTTCTTCCATCATGACCCTAGAGGTCATGCGTGAAGATGATGGCTTCACAAGATATAAGGAGACTGGATCCCTGGGCTACCACTTGGAGGAGAGCCCAGGAGAGCTGCCCAGCCTGCATCAGACTGTGGAGGAGGGAAAGCAGATGTTTATGATGTTAAGACACTGTTACAGCAGCTAGCATTTATTATCTGACTGATGCATCTAGTTCTGGGAAGTATAGATGGATACCACTGAACAGGGTGCTTACGGGTAACTTCTTTTTCAGATTTTTTTCCCGATCAGGTGTGTAGTGCAAAATCAGTCCCAAAAGGTCACAGTTGGGAAGAGAAAGAGAAGTGGGGAATGAAAGGAGTGAGGTGATGCTCACTCTGGACCTGATTCTCATACATTCCTAGAGCAAAAGTGTTATTCAGTCCACCCCCTGCTTCTAAATAAACACAGCTGCGCCCAGGTCATCCTTGAGGGGTAGTCTGTTACCCGGTTCCTAAAGGCAGCCAAGAGTGAGATTCCACAGCCCACCCTCGTAATTCAGTGACCCAAAAGTCGGGGACCAGGGGGTTCTTTCTGAAAGCTGACCCAAGCCCATTGGCAGACACACCTTGTTCCCATTCATTCCGTTCAATGAAGGACAGACTGCTCACAATTTCCACACTGTATGTCTTTATTTATTTGGTTACTGACACCACATGAATGCCTCATGGCTCTTTCCTCACTAGGTAAAATAATGCGTTGCTCTGAAATTTATTTAATCCAACCAGCAATGGCTGAGGCTCAGTCTCTGCCCTAAAAGAGGTAAGACAGAGACGTAAAAGAGCTAATAGGATCTTATGTTTACAATGAATGAGAGGTATCTGGGGAAGAGGAGGAAGAGATGGGCTACAATCGTCGAAGAGGGATTCCCAGATGAGGTGGGCTTCCAGAGGCCCTAAAAGATGATGAGAACATGGAAAAGTCAAGAAAGGGGTAAGGTCATTATAAGAAAATCTGGAGGCCAAGACTGTGAGAACACCAGCTTGGCTGGAGTGGAAACTTCCATTGGGGAGTAGAGAATAAGGCTCAAGGGAATGAGAAGCCTCAAGAAGAATGAGATCTATTCTTGGAGGGTATGGGTGGTAGAACGATGGCTCCCCAAGGGTGTTCAAGTCCTAATCCCCAAAACTATGAATGTTACCTTCCATGGCAAAAGGGACTTTTACAGATGTGATTACGTTAAAGACCTTGAGATGGGGACATTATCCTGGATCATCCAGGTGGAACCTAAAGGTAATCACAAAAGTCTTTATAAGAGCGAGGCAGGAGTCTCTGTCTCAGAGAAGACCTATTACAATGGAAGCCAAGGTCAGAGAGAGAGATTTCAAGGTGCTATGCTATGACCCTACGCCTTGAAGACGGAAGAGGGACCATTAGCCAAGGAATGTGCATGACCTGTAGAAGCTGGAAAAGGCCAAGAAACAGATTCTCCACTAGAGTCTCCACTAGGAATGCAGCCCTGCCAACACCTGGATTTTAGGTCTTCTGACCTCCAGAACCGGAAAAGAATAAATGTGTGTTGTTTTGAGCCGCTAAGTTTGCAGTACTCTGTTACACTAGCTGTAGGAAACGAATACCCAGGACTTTGAATTTGAGGCTGGTGAGATTTTAACCTGTAAAGCAATCAGAGTCTTGGACTCGGAAGGCATGACATCACTCATCCTACACGTGTGCATTGCAATAGGTCTCTGTAAGCACCACAAAAACAGGTCCTTGCCTGTACTTGTCCCCAAGAGCCCCAGCGTGGAGAGCAGTGCCTGCCACTCAGTAGAATATTTTCTGGATGAATGACAATGTGGACAGTAAAGGCTACAGTGTCTCTAGGAAGTTCTCATGCCCTCCCACCCGAACTATTTCACTATCCACCTTGTCGGCCGCTTGGCCTTTGATCTTGTCTCCATTCCAACTTGCTGCCATGTTCATCCTCCAATACAAGTTCTGGTTCTGTCATTTTCATTCAAATAAAATTTTAATTCTTTCAAATATTATTTAAAGTGCTCTGTGACATAGCCTCAGATTATCTCCAGGAGCAGAAACATCTACACCCACACAGGTTCCTGTCTACACAGACGTGGCTTCACTGTTTAGCGGCCCTCCCTAACATGACTGTACCATCCCACCGTGCCCTGGAAAGTAAAAGTTACTAGCTTTATTGTGGATTTCAGGAACTTCCCAGAAAAATCCATTTAAATAAACATCAAGCTGTTCCACTCTTCAATAGATAGTATCAAGGACTGTTTATTCTCTGAGACTCTTTGGAGTATCCTGCCTTAAAACCCTCATCTTGCTGTTCATATTCATCTTAAACCATTATTTCATGATTCTTATTTCATAATCAAGCTTCCTCCCACAGTGAAATACCTGCCAAACCTCCAAAACCTTATAGACATCCTAACTTGGCCTCACCCATCAAAACACTACTTGGATTCTGTCAGGATTATTTGCACAGTACAGAAGAGACAAAAAATGGAAGCTGGTTCTCAAACTGATTTATCCACCAGGTATCTTGGGCTTAAACTTTTAGCCGAGAACTTTCTGAGGGGCCTGTGAAAATGTTTGAAAGCCTAGATGAGAGAGGAAAATTATGAAATCCAAATGGTTTCATTGAATGTCTACAAACTGTAACGCTATCTCAATTCATTAATTGTTGAATTTCGAATAGGTACAAATTCCACTATGTTTTAAAACAATTTGTAAGCTTGATTTTTCTCAATTTACCAGAATACAGAATTCTCAACTATGCACAATAGATTAAAGTAGCTACTTGTAGCCAGCTCATTTTGGAAGCAATGTTATTTTTTAAAAACATCTTCTCAGGTTATTTTACATTCAAGAAACATTTAAGATGGGAAATGAGTACATTTTAATATATGTGATATAATGCATTATGGCTCCTTCAGAAGTGAGGGAGACCCTTAAAACAAGTGTGCTGGTAGATAAACAAGGTCCTACTGTATAGCACAGGGAACTATATTCAATATCTTGTAATAAGCTATAATGGAAAAGAATCTGAAAAAGAACATATACATACATATGCATGTGTGTGTGTGTGTGTAACTGAATCACTTTGCTGTTCACCTGAAAATCAACTATACTTCAATTAAAAAAATAAAAATAAATGTAAAAACAAAAAAACAGGTCTGTTATGGGACAGAAAGACAGCATGCATGACAGAATGTTAAGGACACTGGTAATAATAACTGTGGTTAACAGTCATCGCCACTTATCATGTACCATTGATTCCTTTCATCTTTTTTTTCAATTGAGGTGAAATTCACATAACATAAATTAGCCATTTTGAAGTCTACAGTTCAGTGGCATTGAGTACATTCACTAAATGCTTCGTAGCCACCACCTCTCTCTAGTTTCAAGTCTTTTTCATCACGCCAGAAAAATACCCAGTACTCATCAAACAATGACTCTCCATTCACTCCTCCCCCCCATCCCCTAGAAACCACTGATCTGCTCTCTTTCTTTATGGATTTGCCTCTTCTAGACATTTCATATGAATGAAATCATACAATATGTGACCTTGTGTGTCTGGCTTCTTTTTTAGAATAAAATTGACCTTGAACAACATGAGTTTGAACTGTGCAGGTCCAATTATACCCGGAGTTTTTTCAACAGTAAATACTGTAGTACCACGTGATCCTTGGTCAGTTGAATCCACGGAATTGAAACTGTGGATAGCGGAGGAACCATAGATATCAGTAACTGCATATACAGAGAGCCGACTATAAATTACACTCGTATTTTCAAGTCCACGGAGGGTCAGCAGCCCCACCCCCATGTTGTTCAATGGTCAACTGTATTTACATTACCTCAAGAAAACCTGGTTCTCATTATCTATCACCCCATTATCCGTCCAGTCCCACCAGTCATAAGCAACCATTAATCTACATTCTGCCTCCATAAACTTGCTTATCTATAAACTTGCTTATTCTGGACATTTCATATGAAAAAAATCATGCAATATGGGATCTTTTGTGACTTGCTCCTTTCACTTAACATAATATTTCCAGGGTTCATCTATGTTGTACTTCATTCCTTTTTATGACTGAACGATGATGTTCCATTATATGGATACATCACAATTTGTCTTTTAATGGGCATTTGGGTTGTTTTCATCTTTTGACTCTTATGAATAATGCTGCCATAAACATTCATGTTCATGTCTCTGTATGGACATACTTTTTCATTTCCCTTGGGTACATACCTAGGAGTGGAATTGCTGGTTAATATGGTAACTGTATGTTTAACTTTTTGAGGAAAAGTTCCTTTCATATTCCTTCACAATAGCAATGTGAGAAACTGGAAATAGGTATGATCATGTGCCCAGGGTGACACACCATAAGATGTAGGGCCATAATTTTAACTTGGGTCAAAGTGAGTTTAGAGTCCCCATCCTTCCACTCCCCTGAGACTCCTCCTTACCAGGGCACAAGAGATAGTGTGTAGTGGGAAGAACTCATGGGCCATGTGCAGGGCAGGACAAGAAGTAAAGACTAGCAAGTATATGATGTGTCCAGGTGCGTCCTGAATGGAGGACTCTGAAGGTGGACGGTGGCCAGATCCTGGGGGGTACTCAATGTCAGGATGGTAGCCAAAGTCAGGTAGCCAAAAGAAGATGGGCTTTGGGGACCAATGTGGCCAGGATGTATCATTAGGGCCTTTTAGGGACTCGGGTAGTAATGGTGACCAAGAGCGGGCCAGGTCTGAGAGCCCATACCAGGGGACAGACCTGAGCAAAATGAGCAGCACCATAGGCTGCCTGCGTTACTTTTATGATTATATTAACAGAGTCATCATCTCTTTCTGAGAAAGAGAAATGAACAACAGTGCAAACACAGAGACGCACATAAAAGAAGTAACCCCCAGAGCCACAGCCACAGTGGCTGCAGCAATTAAGGAAACTAAACAAAGAAGTCAGAAAAATCTGTGCGACCAGCCCAGAGAAACTTTGCAAATCTGTTGAGATATGTGGACCCTCTCCCACATACACACAAAATTTGGCAATTTCAGGGGTCCCACTGACTTCTTGAAGATCTAATCTGCAAGTTTGGATCCCAAGTTTATTTATTTTGCTGTTCTTTCTCTTGTAATATTAAGATGGAGAGTTAACTCATTTGTTTTCAGCCTTTTTCCCCTCAATGTGAGCATTTAAAACTGTGAATGTACCTCTAAGTTCTGCTTTAACTGCATCCCCCAAGTTTTAATATTTAGTATATTCCTAGTCGTTCAGTTGTGAATATTTTCTAATTTCCATTATGATTTCTCCTTTGACATTTTGGTTTGGTTATCTATTGCTGCATTAAAAAAAAAAAAAGCACAGCAGCTTAAAACAACAATCATTTTATTTTCTCTCACCAGTTTGTGGGTCATGAATTTGGGCAACTTTCAGCTGGGTGACTCTTTTGCTCCCCTCAGTGTTGACTGAGGTAACTGATGATATTCAGCTGGTAAATGGACTGGTCTGGAGGGTCCAAGACAGCCCCCCCCCATACATGTTTTGCATCTTGAGAGGGAAGGGTAGGCTCAGGTGAGACTGTTGGCTGGTATGTCTACACATGGCATCTGCCACACAGTAGTCTCAGGATGGTTGGACTAATTGAAGGTGGCTCAGGGTTCCCAGAGAGAGTGCTCTCAGAGGAAGGAAACTGCCAGTCTACGGTTCAGACCTGGAAACTGGCCGAGCACCACTTCAGCCATATTTTCTTGCTCGAAACAACCACAGAGACCTCCCAGATTCATTGGAACGGACACAGATCCTGCCTCTGGATGGGAGAAATGGCAAAGAATTTCTGGTCATCTCTTTGGGCTGAATTGTGTCCCCTCAAAATTCATATGCTGAAACCCTAACCTCTAGTACAGAATGTGACAGTATTTGGAGACGGATTCTGTAAAGAGGTAATTGGGTTAAAATAGAGTCATTAGGGTGGTACTTAATCCTTATAAGAACTGGTGTCCTTATAAGAACAGGAGATGAGGACACAGACGCACAGATGAAGAGGTGATCAGGTGAAGACACAGAAAGTAGGCAACTATTTGCCAGCCTAGGAGAGGGGCCTCAGGAGAAACCAAACCTGCCAACACCTTGTTCTTGGACTTCTGGCCTCCAGAACTGAGAGAAAATAAATTGTTGTTGTTGTTGTTGTTGTTATTGATTTTCGTTTTTAAATGAAAGAGAAGGAACTGCTAGAAATAACACCGGGACAACACTAATGAGAAAAGTAACACCAATTGTATAGAAAGCGGTTCTAACAACAGGAATCATAATATTAATAAACTCTGACATTCTGAAACATATTATTACCCTGCCATCAAGTTTTTATAAACATAAACAACTAATACAAACAACTCTAACAACCGATACAAAAGAGACAAGTACAAAGAGACTAGCTAACAAAGATGGCATCAGGAGAGTGACACTCAAAGGGAAAGTTTAAAAAGGACTGGCAACGTATGTAGTAAGGTAAGGATTTTTTTCCCATTTATTCAAATATATTCAGGATTTTGATGGAGTAGTAGCAATGACTAACTGCTTTGCCCTTCCTGAGAGTCAGGTCATAGCAAGAGAGTTATATCATCTAGCTTCTAGGAAAAGAAGTTGTGAGTTCCTCGAATTTATGCCAGGAGAAGTTGTCTCTCCTCTCTGGCAATTCTGAAGGAAAGTATAGTCACCTATTCGTGTTGATATTCAACATAAAATCTAGCTTAGAATCATGGCGCTCATTCTCTTGATACATAATAATGATTCCTCTGCCTTATTGAGCTACAGCTCCCTTTTGAGATTCAAGGATGGATATTTCTATTTACATGTTTTGTCTAATTTAATCTTCTCAACATTTTTTTGCATTGCTTGTTTTTATTATTATGCTTCTTTTGCAGATGAGAAACTTAAATCTCAGAGAGGTTAAGTTCCTAACATGGGGTCATATGGCTATTAAGTGGCCGAGCAGAGACGAAAATCCAAGTTAGTTGTCGTTCTGGGAGTGTCCGTAGCAAAGCCAACTCTGGGTAACTCAAGCAAAATAATATGTGTAGTACTCAGGGTTTTCTGGAAAAACAGAACCAATTGGATCTATACAGACATATAAGAGGAAATCTATTATGGGAATTGGCTCACAATTATGGAGGCTGAGAAGTCTTACAACATGCCACTTGCAAGCTGAAAAACCAGAAAAACGTGTGGTATAATTCAGTCTGAAGTCCAGAAGTTCTGATGTCCGAGGGCAGGAGAGATGGATGTCCCAGCTGAGGAAGAGAGAGAGAATTTGCCCTTCCTCTATCTTTTTGTTCTGGTCAGGCCCTTAATGGATTGGATGATGCTTGCCCATTGGTCAGGGTGAATCTCTGCTCACTCTACTGAATCAATGCTAATCTCTTCCAGAAACACCCTCACAGATACACTCAGAAATAATGTTTTATCAGCTATCTAGGCATTCCTCAGCCCAGTTAAGTTGACGCATAAAATTATGTAAATAAAATAAAATAGATTAAATGTATTTGGATAAAACTAACTAACCGATAGAAGGATGTGAGAAAGGGTAAATTTTTGTTGTTTCAGTCACCTGATCTGTGGTGCTGTGTGGCGGAAACTATAGTAGACAAAGACACCATCTTTGACCTGTACATCCATAAATTATGTATAACTGTGTTTCTTCAACTCCAATCACATGGCTTTTCTTCCAGTTACCTTTTTGTTATTGATTTCCCATGTAATAGCATTGTAGCCAGAAAATGCAGACTCCAATTTACCAATCATTTGAAATTGGTTGAGGCTTGTCTTTTAGCCCAGTATGTGTACAATGTAAGTGAAGATTTTGTGCATGCTTGACAAGGTGAATCTATAGTCATGGTTCTGTGGTCCTTCTATAGCTGTTGGGTCAGGCAAGGGGGCTCAAGAGAAGTAAGTGATGGTGGCCAACTTCCTTGCTGCCACCAGCTAGAAATAAATAGCCTTTGTTTTTCTCTCTTGGGCAGTCTTTGTTATTTCCACACATGTTTAGCTGTTTTGGTTATTTTAACCACCATTTTCAGTTGTTTTTTAACCTGTCATGTGGTCTGGTACTTCTCCATTGAAGGTTTCTTCTTATCAATTTCCACAATAAAGAACTTGCTCTCGACATGGACTCAGCAATGCTCCTTTGCATCTCCATTTCCCTTACCTCACAGCCCTCTTCTAACCTGGCCTCGTGGCAACAAGCTTCCCCCCTTCATCTGTTCTCCACACAGTAGTCAGAAAGATGTTTCTAGAATGAGAGTTTGCTCACCTCACTGTCGATCCACCACCTCCAGGCCAGCCCGGACCTCCATGCCTCTTGCTGTGTACTCAGGAGACAACTGTTAAGACCCCACCCAGTTCATTGTGTTGTGTGTAAATCTGCATTAATTCTCCGGAGAAAGGCAAGAACCTCACAAAGGGTGAAATTAACAGGATCATGGCCCGGTTCGGTGTTAACAGTTGGTGGTGAGCATCTGAAGCCAGGAATGGAGCACTGGGTGAAGTGCTGGGGTTCAGATCTGTCTCCCTGGCTTTCACAATCTGACATGATGGGAACTAGAAGAAAGAGGTTGCTGCATAACCGAAGCCAGACCTCTGTGGGAAGTTGGCCCGTCAGTGGGCATCACTCATCCATCTGGGGAAAAAGCCAGGATGAAGAATCTGCCTGTAGGAAAAGGAGCTAGTATTTGGAACACCCCAGTGGCCCTGAGCATCTGTTCCACCACCCACTGCCAGAAGCCTTCCTGGGTCACTTTGCTCAGAATGGAACCTAGCCTGAGGTCAGAAAGGTCCTCCCTGTAAGGTGATACTTCAGAGTGAGACCTGCAGAAAGAGTCCCAGTTAGAAAGGAAAACTCTTGCCCAGAATTTCCAGCTTTACTGACTGAATGGCTGCAGGGCCCTGATCTACCATTTTAAGTCTGAAATCGTAGATAGAAAACTTTTAAATGTAAGGGATTCATTTGGCATCTTAAATTGAGTGTGCATTAGTCAAATGTGGTTCTTCAGGAAAAAGAGAGAGAACCCTCTCTCCGGAAAGTTATCAGCCTGATCAAGTACTTATCAAAGAGGAAGGCTTTCAGGACTGTAATTCATTTTCACCCGATGGTCTGCTTTGGGCATGCCAGAAACATCACTCATTGCTAACCAAGCAGCAGGCTTATTTAAATCAAAATAGTTTCTATTTACATAACTTAAAGAAGGTCTTCAGAGAAGGAAGAAACAGGCTTTGTTAAAAGCATTTCCTCCAGCCCAGCTCTGAGCAAACATTGTCTTATCAATCTTCCCCACTACAGTAAAGGGAGGCTCAGAACTTCAGAGTTCCATTTTTATAGAGTAAGAAACGGGCTGTGTGCCCAAGTGGCTACGCATAACCTGGGGGCCATAATCGCTTATTTAAAACAGTAGGTTGATTCACTTCACTGTCCGATACAATTAAACTGAACTTTTAAAAAGTCATTTCTGTTCTGTTACACAGCAGTAGGACAGAACAAAGACCAGAAAATAGTACCTTACAGTTTCTTCTCAGTTTCCCATTTTTACCATGTTCTACTAGATTCTCAAACTTCCATCCATCTAAGATGTTCTCAAATTAGAGAAGTAAACCATCCTACTTTACACAAAAGCACAAAATCACAAGGAGGTATCACCTCCCTCTGGCCAGAATGGCCATCATCAAAAAGTTTACAAAAGATAAATGCTGGAGAGGGTGTGGAGAAAAAGGAACCCTCCTACGATTGGTGGGAATGTATATTGGTGCAGCCACTATGGAAAACAGTATGGAGGTTCCTTAAAAAACTAAAAATAGAGTTACCATACGATCCTGCAATCCTACTGCTGGACATATATCCAGAGAAAACCATAATTCGAAAAGATACGTGCAACCCAATGTTCATTGCAGCACTATTTACAATAGCCAGGACGTGGAAGCAACCTAAATGTCCATAAACAGAGGAATGGATAAAGAAGATATGGTACATATATACAACGGAATATTGCTCAGCCATAAAAAAGAATGAAATAATGCCATTTTTGGCAACACAGATGAACCTAGAGATTATCATACTAAGTGAGGTAAGTCAGAAAGATGAAACTGAGCAAGAGCCTGTGGGGCTCCTGGGCATGGCAGCCTTCCCGTGTCCCCCATTCCTTGTTTGTAGGGAACAGGCTCCAGCCTCCATGACCTTCCCTGAGTCCCCAAGGGCAGATTCGAACAGTTGCTAATCAGGGAAGGAAGGGGATGCAGAGACAAGGGAGGAGAAGTCAAGAAACAGTAGTGCAGCCTTGGGGCAGGGTCCTGGTTCCACCTCAAGGGATACACACAACAATATCTTTGAGCTCTTCTGCAAAACTAAAACCCCCAACTAATGGAAGATGTAGCATTCTGCAGATTAAAGGCACTAGAGAAGCTCATCAAGAGATTACTTGAGACCAGATTAAAGGAGTACAGGCCTTGCACACACCCCAGTCTTATCAGCAATCCCGCCCTTGAACCATTGCTCTAAAACTCCTCACCAAATTCTCCCAAGTGGGACACACAGTTTTGAGAAGCATGAGCCCACTGTGTCCCCCTTTGCCTGGCAAAGCAACAAAGCTATTCTTTTCTTCTTCGCCCAAAACTCTGTCTGCAAGATTTGATTTGGCACTGGTGCCTAGAGGCCAAGTTTTCGGCATTGAAGAGAAAGACATATCATGTGATATTGTTTATACGTGGAATCTTTAAAAAAAAAAAAAAAGATACAAATAAGCTTATTCACAAAACAGAAAAAGACCCACAGATATAGAAAACAAACTTACAGTTACCAAAGGGGAAGGGGGGGAGGGGAGAGATAAATTAGGAGTTTGAGATTAACATATACACACTCCTATATATAAAATAGATAACTAACAAGGACCTACAGTATAGCACAGGGAACTGTACTCAATATTTTATAATAACCTATAAGGGAAAATAGTCTGAAAAAAAATATATATATATGTATAACTGAATCACTGTGCTGTACACCCGAAACTAACACAACACTGTAAATCAACTAGACTTCAATTAAAAAGAGAGAGAGACAAAAGCATAAAATCGAATCATTTTTGGATGCAGTGTAGTCAATGAGAGCATTTGTATTTCCTGCACAGATTGTGCCAAAACACTGTAGCCTGGTCTACAGACTGTGTGATAGATAGGTTGATAGACAGATGATAGATACATAGACAGAAGATGTATAAATAGATAGATAAATCAATCAATCATCAGGATGGCTACTTACCCTCACAACACCACTGAGGTAGGTGTTACGATCGCCATGTTACAGCTGAGGCCCAGAGAGGGTCAACACCTAGCCCAAGGTCACACAGCTAGTGAAAGGCAAAGCCAAGATCTGATCCATACCAGAATCTAATCCACATTGTCTGGCTGCCTCTCAAAATACATCCAAAACAGAACTCACACTTTGTATAGTGTGAACAGTTAATTCTACTGGGTTGCTACTGAATTGAATTAGCTACTGAATTGAATTAGCTACTGAATTGAATTACATCCTAGTGCGCTGCAAACTAAAATATCCAGTAGCAAAAAAAAATAAAAATTAAAAAAATAAGCCAGCATACTGTATATTAGTCTAAATGTGGCTGTTTGGGGGCCAACTATTTCTTTTAAAGCTCTGTCCTAAAATTAAGTTTTTATAGGTTTCTAAGCCCAAATGTGGCAGTTTAGACCCATTAAATTAATTAAACAAAGAGGCCATTAGTCCGACGTGGCTTGATGCTGTGGCAGCTTCATAAGCAAACCAGAACCTAAGGCTGTAAATGCCTCAAAGTTCCCAAATCAAAAGCTAAGGACAACCAATTGCAAACAGCCAACTATGCCTCACGCTACAATCAACCAGTGATTTCCCGTCTTTGCCTCCACACTCTCTCTATATGTATCTTTCTTCTCTGGGGACAGTGGGTGGAGGGCTGAGAAACATTTCCGGTCTGGTGCTGCCCGATTTGAATAGATTTTTGCTCAAAGAAACTCAAAACATTTTAATACGCCTTAGTTCCTCCTTTAACAGGCGCTAAAGGTACTGTTAAAAAAATGATTAAAGACAGCTTAGGTGATACAAACAAATTTTACTTAACCCTTCATGAAGCGGACGGTCTCCATTAGGAAAATGGCAAAATGCGTCAGAAGGCAGGAGGCGTTTACCGGATGAAGCATAAAAAACAAGGACTTGAGTGTAGAGCCCAGAGTTGGCTTGGCGTCTGGGGAGTGGCTGGCCAGAGACACTGCGTTTCTGGTCAAGCCGAGCATTTACAGGGCCACCAAAATTATGTTTCAGTTTGCTGACGTGGTACCCCCGTGTCCAGAGCATCTCCACCTGGGGCCTGGTCATTTATTTCAACGATACCTAAAGCTGCAGAGTTTAGTGATCACCTTGGCCCTCAAGGCTGGGGGGATGGAGGTTCCAGGGGGACTCATATTATCTTTTCCTGTGAGGGCCAAGCCAGATGCCTGGGAACGCAGTCGGGTTATGGTCTCTGTATCTGTATGTTTACTGCCTAACTTTTCTCAAGTTTCTCCTGAAATTCCTACTCATCCTGAGCATCCATCACTAAGCAACCATTTTTTTAAGTGTGGTTTTTTTTTTTTTTATCAAGATAGGAATTTCCTTGTAAAATTTATGGTTTAGTGACTTTGTAATATATATTGTTTCTTCTACAATGTCTCTGACATTCATTCAGTAAATATTTATTGAGCATCTACTACCTGCTGAGTGAATTGACTTAAGGAGAAGCAGGAACATGAGTCATTTAAGAAGCCTGCATGTTCTCATTCACTATATTATACCACTGGGAAAAACATAGTGCATCTGATTCAGGTAGATCTAGAATGTTCTTATGAACATGCTAAATTGAGTAAGGGGTCCAAGTCCTTAGGATACATGGAAAGATGGGCATTAACTTTGTCAGACACGAACAAAAGCAAAGCTTCTCACCTTACACACCTCCACAACACTGACCCAATGCAGAGAGCTTAATGTCAGGGTCTTAGGTGTGTGACTGTCCCCAGTCATACGTGATACAGATGAGTGAATGTCACTAATAAGAATGTCCAGCTCTTATAGTGAGAGTGATAAGGGTATTTAAATGTAACTTCAATAGAAATAAGTCAATAGTTCTTTAAACTATTTAACATTAGCATTAAATATGGTGTAAAATTAGTTATACATTCTAACTTTTGTTTAGATCAGTTCTCTAGATTTTAAAGCAATGACTTTTTTATTTAAGTTGGCATTCGTATTGAGCCCTCTCATGAGACAGTATTTACAGGCCCAGATTTTCTCCATTTATGCTTAATTATAGTACAGCTTTATGAACAAAGAGTTGAAAATTTGAAAAGGGAAACATGAAAATGAATTATTTTATAGAGAACAGTACATTAAATGTCACCTTAAACTTACCCTGGAGTCTCAGTAAACATGGTAAATATTTAATAATTCAAATTTATGATGGCTCTAAAAGCCTTATCAACCAAATTATTTTATGATATCAAACGTGTCTGAAGAAAAACAAGGAACTAAAATCTTAAAATATAGATCCTTAGTTAAAGCCGTTAAAGGAATAAACTTCAGAACCCTGGAGTTTCTCTTCCTAATTCTAATAACAACTCCTTTCTTTCTCTTGCAAAGCTCCCTTCCCTTTCTTCCTTCCCAGAAATGCCTCGCCTTACCCCCATGAGGCTGGTTTTTACATTTTTACATTCTAAAAGGGGTACAGACCACCTTGAGAGATCAGAGACGTAGTGGAGGAACATAACAGGTCTTGGGCCTCAGCTTCGAGATCCCCACCAATTCCCTGGGCCCCATCAGCTGGGTACAGGGGACAGCACCTTCCTTCCAGGTGGTGAAATCTTTGCTTGCACAATCCCTGCCGGGCCCATCGGGTGAAGGGCACCATATTGATTTTTCTGCTTCGTTTCTGTTTGTCTCATTGATCTCTGATGGGGCCCAGTGACTCACTCCCAGCCCAGTCAGGACTTTCTACATCGTGATAACCCCTAGATAACTCATGCCTACAACACCTGGGAAGGCACTGTTCGTGCAGACCACACTTGCTCCAAGGGCTTGTCCTTCCTGGACTAGAGATCAAATGGTGCCGATTGGTAGCTATGTCCCTCCAGTCCCTGAACAAGAGGAGTTGATCCATCCACTCTAGCTGGCTGTGATTAAGCCGACTTGGGGCCTCCCGGGACTGAAGTCAAGGTGTGTCAAATACACCTGTCCAGAAGGTGAGACGCTCTTCTAAGTGTGACCAGCTGACACAGAGCAGCTCATTACCTCTCCTCCTTCCATCAAGATGCAGCTGAAATCACCTTTGCTCCATTCATCAAAGGGAATATTTACTGTTATTGTAATGACTCTTCTCACGGTACCCAAGGCTACACTTAAGACACAGAGGCCTTTCAGAAAGCACAAAGGGGCATTGTGTAAACCAGAGCCCAGTGAGATGGAGGAAGTAGTAAACATGCCACTGACAGCTGTGCTCCTCCAGCATGTGTGACTTACCTTGGGCTGTGGGTGGCCATTGAGTTGATACGGTATTTATTTCAAAAGTTGTGCCTTCATTTTAAGCATAATTAAATACCTAGGCATTTGCTTTGCATTAAAAGGATCAAGCAACAAACATGATGCTGGGGAGAGACTCTTGGGCTAAGGTAAGAAGTTGGGCATCTGGTCCTCAGTACGTGGTACTGATCAGCTGACAGACCTCATAAACTCACATTGGGGTCTCTGTTTTCTCATCTAAAAAATGAGATTGGAATACAACAGGGCAGTAGTTCTCAAAGTGTGTTCCAGGGCACCTATGGGTCCCTGAGCCTTTTTCCCAGTGTCTGTGAGGGCAAAACTTACATATTTGCTTTTTTCATTCTCACTCTCTCATGAGTGTCCAGTGGATCTTTTCAGTGACATGTGATATTGCAAGGGATTGAATTCAGAAGCTGATATGAGGACTTCCCTGGTGGCACAGTGGTTAAGAATCTGCCTGCCAATGCAGGGGACACGGGTTCAAGCCCTGGTCTGGGAAGATCCCACATGCCCTGGAGCAGCTAAGCCAGTGCACCACAGCTACTGAGCCTGCGCTCTAGAGCCCGTGTGCCACAACTACTGAGCCCACGTGCCACAACTACTGAGCCCGTGTGCCTAGAGCCTGTGCTCCGCAACAAGAGAAGCCACCGACAACTACTGAGCCCGTGGGCCTAGAGCCTGTGCTCCGCAACAAGAGAAGCCACCGCGATGAAAAGCCTGTGCCGCAACGAAGAGTAGCCCCCACTCGCCGCAACTAGAGAAAGCCTGTGCGCATCAATGAAGACCCAACGCAGCCAAAAATGAATAAATAAAATTTAAAAAAAGAAAGAAGCAGATATGAGAATCCAAATGCCTTCCGTGAAGCCAGACGTTAAGAAGATTCACAAAAATGTAAAACCATTCCATGGGTCACACTCATGTTTTGTTGTTTTAGAACATTCCGTTACCTTTCATTGAGAAATGTTATTCAGGTGAACATGTAATAGGTCTATCATCATTATGTTTAAATAAATAAATATTTTCAACATGTTTCCGTTTTGATTTCTAATATGGTAAAAAAGGATATGATCCGTATAAACAAAAAATTTTAAGAATATAAAGGCATCCTGAGACAAAAAGATTTGACACCCATTTTTGCACTAAGTCATCTTAAGTTCCCTTTGTCTTTCATAATTTAGATTTCCTTGCCTTGTTGTCAGTTTTTTTTTTCCTCTCTACTCACAATGCACTTATGGTCATTTTAATTACTCAATACTTTACTTACTTGTTATGCTTCTTATTTGTCATGTGTATTTCTCTGCTGATGTATAAACTCCATGAGGGCTGAGATGTTTGTCTATTTTGTTTTAAAGTATCCCAGGCTGCCTAGAACTGGGGCTGGCACCTGATAAATATCTGTGGATGGGAGGGAGGGGGAGGAGAAGAGGTAGGAGACAGGGCATAGCTCTTCCAATATCTGTGTAATTGACAGGGCAGGTTGCATTGTCACTGTTTTATGGGAGAAACCGAGGCATCGGAAGTGAAGGTCCCTGTTGGAGGTCCCATGGTGGTGGTAAAGCCCAAACTTCCTGTTGTAGCTTCCTCTGTAACGTGGCTCTATGATCCGACCCCAGAAGGCATCCCCTTCTCCAGTCGATCCTGGGGGTATCTGAGCCCCCTGAAGTTGGTATTAACAGAGAGCCTGTGTCCAGTTGACCCTGAAAGATGCATAGATTCCCAGGAAAGAACTCAGAGCCCTTTGGAGGAGCTCAGCAGGAAGGCTCAGATCAACACGGGTGGTGTGAGGAGATCTCTGGGTCTGTGAACAGATCCAGGCTTTGGAATCCACAGAAAGCCTTCCAAGTTCAGTGTGGTGACACAGGTCAAGCCCCATTCACCAGCCCCGGAGTGTTTCCTGCTATGTGAGGCACGCCCTCTGAGGGCCACCCACCGCTTTTGCTCCCGGTTAAGTCCATGATTCAGTAACCACAGCCACAGACCAGGCCTGGCTGCCTCTTCTGGAAATCTCTGGGAAGGAAGAGGGGTTCTTGCAATCAGCCAGCCAGGATCCTGACATCCGCTGAGCTTGTGGAGCCCATTTCAATCTCAGCCTCTCCAGCCTGGAAGTAACCGCCTGCCACTCCTCTAAAAGACCCTGATGTTCCCTTCACCCAAGAAGGCTCAAGGCCTGGGTGAAAGGGGAATTTTCTGGACCTTCAGGAAGTTTACAGTCTCTAGGGAGAAACAGGCAAAACTGACCGTGACAGCCCAGGGATTAAGACCCAGGAGTCGGCTCAGAGAGCCAGCAAGGCTACTATAAGGACCGTGTGCAAAATAAGCAGAGCCCTCATGATCCAATCACCTCCCAAATCCCCCACCTCCAAATACCATCTCAGGGTGGGTTAGGTTTCAGCATATGAATTTGGGGGCCACACAAACATTCAGACCATAGCAATGATTATTCAAAAAACCCTCAGTACATTTCTATTTTGTTTTCTCCTCACTCTCTTCCCTTCCCTTGGCTGGATCTTCAGGCTCACAGGGTAGGTGATGTGGGGTAGCAGGAGACAAGGCTGGCAATGCAGATGAAAGCCGTGCCAAGCTGTTTAGATTTCATTTTGGGAGCAGTGCTGAGTCACTGGATGTCTTTGAGCAGGGGAATAACATAATCAGAGCAATGGATTAGGAAGCTTATTGGGCTGCCTGGTGTAGTATTGACTGAAGGGAAGATACCAGGGGGAGGGTATCTGATGGGAAAACAACTGGCTGACACTACAGTGCTCATCCCTATTAGATCAGTAAGGATAGGAAGAAGAGATTGTTAGGGAAATGTCAGAGCTAGTATCCACAGTTCCCATTTCAGATTGATTTGGAGAGGGCAAGTGATAGAGAGCCTGAAGAATGCCCCTGGTCAACAGGGAAATAGCCCAGGGGGAGGGGCATATCTCAGGGATGGATGGAGCTGAGTCTCTGCTTGCCTGGTGGGTAGCCATTTCTTATCACAGGCTCATCCAGTCGGAGACTACACTTCCTAGCCTCCCTTGCAGCTAGATGAAGTCATGTGACTCAATCCAGACCAATGGGAACCAGCTGGACTGCCATGTGCAATTCTGAATCGTGCCCCTAAAGGGAACCGCCTCTGCTTCTCTTCCCTCCTATCCCAGGAAGGAATGTGGACATGGTAGTGAGTCATCTTCTACCAGGGGGACAAGGGCTGAACAAGATGGGAGGAGCCTAGGTCCCAACATCACTGAGCCACCAAGACCAGCTTTGGGCCACCTTCTCCCAGTGTTATGCCCAGGATTAGTAAAATTCCATCTCATTTCAGCTCCTGTATTTGTGGTGTCTTGTTTCTGACATGTTTACGTGCCGTCCTACGTGAAGGGCAGACCCATTTGCTTTTGTTGTATTTTAAGGGACCAACAGGTTGAGAAACTCTATCTCTGGACTATAGGCTCTCAGAGCCACCCATCCTCTGCCCACAAGCTCTGCACTGTGAGGTGTCCGCAGCCCATGCCAGCCCGGGAACAGAGGCCGTTTAGGTGTGCCTCAGGCATCCGGGCAGCAGCAGACGCTTCACAACTGCTCTGGCAGGGCTGAGCCAGGACACACTCCTGACTGAGTGAGGGCCTCAGGGTCGCTAGGATTTCATAAAAGCAAGTTCCGTCGGTGGCACCTGATGGGCTTATTGGTGAAGCGGGAAAGGTGAATGTGACACGTTATTTGTTCTTCAGCAGGCTATCTCACCCAACGTCTTGTATCTTTAAGGGAAGTTATACAAAATGAGTTAATCATCCCTAGGTTCTTGTCACCCAGAGGGAGAGTCCTAGTGACATACTACTGGTTCTTAATCACTATTTGTTCAATGACCTGCTTATCAAGGTTATAGTTTACTCACAGTGGTTAGTAATGGAAGATACTTTCGATAATAAAACTTGGGAGTCGTAAAGATCTGAGAGGTAGGACAGGTACACTGAATCCAGTCGGATTCATTCATTCATTCACTCATTCATTCAATCACTGAAGGTGCTGGGACATAGCAATGAACAAGATGGACAAGGGCTCTGCTCTCACTGAGCTTGTGTTTTAGTTTGCAGTAGAAAGACAGCAAAATAAAAGAAACAGATTAATGACAATTTTTGAAGTGCTAAATGCTAGAAAGAGTGTTACAAGTGTGATGTGATAGTGACGGGAAGGTGAGGCTCCTTCTGATCAGGGATCAGAAAGGACTGCCTTGAGCCAGTGATATCTATCCTGGATGCAGAGACAGGGCAAAGAACATTCTGGAGAAGGGCAAGTGCAAAGGCCCTGGGGTGGGAGCAGTTTCAGGTGTTTCAGGAACAGACAGAAGTAGGTGTGCTGGAGTATAATGATCAAGGAGAAGAATGATGGGCAAGAAGGTGGGGCCAGCTGTTCAGAGCACTGGAAAAAGTTGAGATTCTATTCTACTTAGAATGAGAAGCTTTTGGAGGATTCTGAGGAGAGAGGTAGCATTGCGGGATTTACTTTTTCAAGACCAGGTTGACTGCTGTGTGAAGGATGACTCGTAGGAGGGCTGCAGTGGAGGGTGGTCCACAGTTAGGAGACAGATGCACGGTCAAGGTGAGCAAAATGGTGACGAGAGTATAGAAGCAGAAAGAGTGAGACATGGTGAGATGTGAGAAATGCTATGGAAGTAGAGTCCACAGGATTTGCTGATGGTTTATGGGGCTGAGAGAGGAAAGAAATCAAGGATGACTCCCAGGACCTTGGCTTGAGTAACTGGAGGGTGGTGCTGCTTCCTAAGATGGTGACTCGTTTTCTCCATCTCCACCATTAAGTTACTGGTGGTTCAAGCCACCCTGGCCCCTACCTTTACTCCCAGTGCAGTCACCTGGCTGGCCTTCCTGAGGCCCTCACTCCTGTCCTCCACAGTCTGTGATGGAGTACGTTGAGGTCAGCCCCGGAGTCCCACAGAAACACTCGCACACGCTAACGGACGGGCTGGAAGGAAATCCCAGCGTGGTTCATGCTCAGAGGAGAGACAGACAGGTGGTCACTATAAGGGACTGTCCTTGGATGGCAGAACTTGGACATGCTTCTGGCCAGGGAGGGAACTGAGGACACCAAGCAGGGGAGAAGATTGAACTGAAGAAACAAGACCAAGGCAGAAGCTCCATCTTGGAGACCAGAAGTGAGGGAAGGAAGAGGTCCTGGTGCACAGAACAGCAGCGACCAGGGGACTTCTCAGGACCCAGCAGTGACCCTGGGTCCGATCTCCACCAGACCACGGGGCTTCCTATTGGGGTACTTTTAGCTGCTGTCCAAAAGTCTATGGGGCCAGCCCACTTCTCTTCCCAACTCAGGAACAGGGACTGGATCAGATCCCAACGTTGAGGGGCCCCAGAGAGCCCAACAAGGAGAAACTAGGAACAAACAGGGACAGGAGAGCCAAAGACGACCTTCTGGTCTCTTCTAATCTTCCGGCCGTTGACCACTTCACAACGTTATTAACATGTAATTGATCTGAATTCTAAGCTCTTATTCTTTTATTTTAATGAGTTTTTTCACATGACTCGTAGACGGTGACTCACTACCAAGATTGCACTTAAGAGTCCAACGTGTAATTGCCAACGTGTAATTGCCACCGTAAACGCATGTTGCCCCCACTGGCTGTGGCATTCAAGAAAGAAGTTTCATAAACCCCTTTTTCTCATTTTCTTGTAGAGAATGTCAAAGATCCAAGTCACTGCCGAATTCAACTTTTTACTTGTTACCCTATTTTTTCAGTTTACTCAAAATTTCCTTACTGCTGCTAAGAGCCCTCACTTTCTTAGAAAGGTTCCTGTCCCTTGACTTCACCCCTGGTGCCTCCTTTCTCTCCTTTCAGTGTCTGTCTCACAAAGGGATTGTATTAGTTTCCTGTGGCTGCTGTAATGAATTACCGCACACTCGGTGGCTTGAAAAAATGGACATTAATTCTGTCATAGTTCTGGAGGCCAGCAGTACAAAATCAAGGTGTCACTAGGGCCACGCTCCCTCTGGAGGCTCTGGGGGAGGGTCCTTCCTGCCTCTTCCAGCCTCTGGTGGCTCCAGATGTCCCGTGGCTTGTGGCCACATCACTCCAACCCCAGCTTCCGTCTTCACCTGGCCTCCTCCTCTTCTCCCTGTGTCTCTCCTCAACACTTATCACTTGATTTAGGGGATGCCAGGGTAACACAGCATGGTTTCATCTTAAGATTCTTCACTAAGTACATCTGCAAAAAACTTTTCTTCCCAATAAGGTCACATTCGTAGGGGGTTAGGACATAGACATATCTTTGGGGGGGGCCACCATTCAGCTCACTTCAGGGATATGACCACTACCCCTCGTGGAGAGATACTGCACAGGCCAAGAGAAGGGGAACCCACCCAAGTCAAGGTGAAAATCACCCTGGGCAGTGGGGGAGCCCCTTCCCCCTATAGCCACGTGGCTGGAGCAATTGAGACACGTCTCAGCCAAGTTTCAAAACCCAGCCCACCAGGGGTCTTCAGGCTGCCCTCCCACGATGGAACTGACCAACATGACAGCCTCAAATGCCGAGGGTCACGTCATACCTCATTCTGCAAAGCACAAGAATGGCCTTATCTGTTGTCCAGTCAGTACACAGAGCAGAGGCCTGGTCCTGGCCTTCACCTTAGCCAGCGGCCGCAGGGCAAGACGCTGGCCAGGCTGAGTCACCGTTCCCCCACTGGTTAACAGGGATAACAGGACATGTTCTGCTTCCCACAGGGCATGGAACGGGCAGCTGATGTCTGTGAAACAGTGTGCAAACTGTCAAGGGCTACACACATGCAAAGTACTATGTACTTTAACAGGAAAACACTCTCAATGAAAACTTCAGGAGATTTTAGTCCTGAATCACCTTGAAGTTTGCTCTGTGACTTTGGACAAGTCATTAACTTGGAAATATTAATGTTATCCAAAATAAGTAATGTCACAGAAGGTAAACCTAGGAAAAGCATAAAGTACAATGTAAATGCAAGGTTCTGTCACTATTCTGGTTTTTACTATTTTAGCAAAGTATTATAAAAGACATTGCTAAAAAACTACAAATAGAGCTACCATACGATCCTGCAACCCCACTCCTGGGCATATATCCAGAGAAAACCATAATTCGAAAAGATACATGCACCCCAATGTTATATATATATATATATATATATATATATAATGGAATATTACTCAGCCTTAAAAAAGAATGAAATAATGCCATTTGCAGCAACATGGATGGACTTGGAGATTATCATACTACATGAAACAGACAAAGACAAATACCATATGATATCACGTGTGTAATCTAAAAAAATGATGCAAAAGAACTTATTTACAAAGCAGAAACAGATTCACAGACTTCGAAAACAAACTTATGGTTACCAGGGGGGAAGGTGAGGGCAAGGGATGTTTGGGATTAACATATACACACTACTATATATAAAATAGATAATCAACAGGGACCTACTATATACACAAGGAACTCTACTCAATATTCTGTAATAACCTAAATCGGAAAAGAACTTGAAAAAGAACAGATATGTGTATATGTATAAATGAATCACTTTGCTGTACACCTGAAACTAACACAACGTTGTAAATCAACTAAACTCCGACATAAAATAACATTTAAAAAAAATTTAAAAATGAAAGACATCGTATAATGTATTTACCTCTTTTTATTGGTAAAACTTTTAACATCTGCATCCATACTTATCAACCAACATTTTACATGTTCCTCGGAAAGGTGACAAAAATTCATCCTCGGAATTCATGAGCGTCATTTACTCAACAAATATTTATTCGGTGGTGTGTCAGGAATTGTTCTGAGCGCTGTAGAAAAGTAGTGCCCCAAACGGATCCAAGCCCTGCCCCGATGGAGTAGAATTCATGCTAGGGAAATAGAGAATTGGCAGGGTAAAAAAGTAGAATGTCAAAGGAACATTACATAATGACAAGGGCTTTAGAAAAAAAAATCATGCTGTGTCAGATGAGCAATGGTTGAAATGTTGGATGGGGAAAGAGCTTTCCCAGGAGAGGAAAGATCCCGCCTGGTGTTTGGGGAAGGCCAGCCGGTGCCCTGAGCAACACCAGGATTGGGGAAAGAAGAGAATCACAGAGACGCAGGGAGGCTGGGTCACAGGACCTTGGGGGTCCCGGTGGGGCCTCAAGTCACCAGGGGCCACTGGAGGGTTTCAGCTGTTGAGGGACAGGTCTGACGAATTTTTTTAAACAGCGTCCCTCTGGCTGCTGGGTTGAGAACAAGCACAGTGTTTAGGTCTTTAGAAACGAGTATAAGTCACACTGAAAAGTCACTTTTAAAATGTCAAATGATGCCAATTATATCTCAATAAAACTAGAGCGAATGAATGAAAGAATAAAATGTCAAATGGCTACTTTTTAAGCAATTAAACCAGATCAGGTGGTTCTTGCAGGGAAATAGTTGACTCATTTTTCTATACAAACCTCCAAGTGTAGGGTGAAAATAAGGGAACAAGAAGACACACCTCGCTAAGTTTCATCAAACATTCTTCTCCCTCCTTACCAAGAAACACATGTGCTAAAGATCAGAGGTGGAAGGGTCCTCCTGGTCTCTCCTCCATCCCCTACAAGGAAGGCCTGGCTGTTCCTGGGGCGTCCCACTGCCGGGAGGGCCGCTGTGAGGGCAGGGCAGATGGGACCTAGAGGAAGCCCCGTGATGGACCGTCTGGCACAGCCCAGGCTGCTCCTGCCTGGACTGGCTTTGCTTCTTCCTCTGCTACCCAGGCTGGTCCAGGAAAAGAACCTCAGGGGTCACACCCCTCTCTAGGTGTTCAAGATGCTGTAAGACTCACTGATGGGCCAGCAGTTTCACAGGTAGTTGCCAACAGAAGCCAGACAATTGCATATAATTAAATATATACTGGCCATAAAGAAAAATGAAATGCTGACACAGGCCACAATATGGATGACCCTTGAGAACAGTGGGCTGAGTGAAAGAAGCCAGTCCCAAAAGACTACATATGGTATGATTCCGTTCATAGGAAATGCCTGGCATAGGCAGACAGAAAGCAGATTAATGGTTACATAAGGCTGGATAGGTATAGAAGGGCCGACGGGGTGACAGCTAACGGACACAGGGCTACTTTCTGGGGTGATGAAAATGTTCTAAAATTGGCTGGGGTGACAGTTGCACATATTTGTGAATATTCTAAAAACCAACAACGAATTATCTGTACTATGAATGGATCAACTTTATGGTATGTGAATTATACCTCAGTAAAGGTGTTTGATGTGCGTTTGAGGAGTGTGTAGTTTGAAGAGACCAAGTCAGACTGACACAGAGGCCCAGACCTGCCTCGGGAGCAGGGGACTGACGGCTACACGTCTGCTGCGCGTTCCGTGTGACAGAAGTGCCCGCCGGCTCCCTGCACGTGGGGAAGGGCGTGGGAGAAATGTCCCACCTAGGACCGACTACATAATTCGCAGAGCCCTCTGCAAAATGGAAAAGAGCCTCTTATTTTTTAAAAGAAGTATTAAGGGACTTCCCTGGTGGTCCAGTGGTTAGAACTCGGGGCTTTCACTGCCGAGGGCGCAGGTTAGATCTCTGGTCAGGGAACTAAGAGCCCACAAGCCGAGGGGCATGGCCAAAAAATTAAAAATAAATAAATAAATAATTTTAAAGTATTAAGAATTTCAAGATGGCGACTGTCCCTTTCTCCAGGCGTGGAGGGGGAGGGGTGTGTCCCTGCTAGTCAGCTCTGCTTTGTTTTGATTAAGGGGGCACATAAAGGGATGCTCCTTTGCTAGGAGAGCTGGGGTGCCTCCTGAGACTCTTCCAGAAGATGAGCGTTGCTGGTTATCCCCCTTGACGGCTGAGAGTGGAGGGTGGGCCCTCCTCCTCACCCTCAACCAGAAGCAAAGAGACATGTTCGAGGTGACAAGTCTGGCATTTAGAGGTAAAGCAAGCATTAGCTTTAACGAAAAGAGGTGATTTACATAACGGCTATAAACAAGAGGCGCTAACAACTGAGTGGGTCTGAAATAGACACCAAAATTCATAAAAGTGAAGAAGTGAGGGAAAAAATCTTGCAGCAATTAGAAAGCCATTCCTCAAAAGAAGGTGAAACAGGAGGGGAGGGGGCAGGGCACAACCTTTAAAAGAATGACATACTAGTTGAGGATACAACATAAACTGGTTAGAACCAACTAGGTCCAAGGTGGCAGAAGATTCGACTTCCAGTGAACCTTAAGCCCCATTATACGCTCATTGTAATACATCAGCACATGCTAAATGACATGCCCACAGGCGCCATGACTGTTCCAAGGGTAACCCTAAAAGGCCGAAACGTAGGCGGTGGCCCACATCTTGGAAATCTCCACCCATTCTCCAGAATAGTTGGAATAATCCTCTCACTCATTAGCCTGTGAAATTACTCAGCCCTTAGAAACGAACCACCCCATATTTCGGGGCATCTAGCCTTCTGAGATGGTCCACACTCTGTCTGTGGAGTCTGTCTGTTTCACTCCCCAGGGCGCTTCTTGCCTCTTGAGATAGACCTCATTCTGTCTATGGAATGCGTATCTCTCTAAATACATTCACTTCTCACCCATCACTTTGTCTCTCGTTGAATTCCTTCTGCGCTGAGGCATAAAGAACCTGAGTTTCATTAAGTCCTGCGACCAGGTGTGCAATCTCAATTAAAAGGCAGTGAGTTCAAGTCCCAATCTGGGTTTTGGCTGGGTTCTAGTCCCAGCCTGTGGGCTCAACTCCCAGCTTGAGGTGTGCGGTTTCAAACGGACATCATATAAATATCCTGTTTTAATGACTTTTTCATGTGTTGCTTACGTCTGTTACATTATTGAGCTTTAAAACGCTAATCCAGGTTTTATGCTGTCACCTAAAGTGGCATGAGAATTAGCCTTCCTTAATCTTTTGCTGGACTGACAGGTACAATAGAGACTAAGTCTTCATTTGCGTGAAGCCTAGCAGCTCTGCGTCTAGTTTGCAAGGCAAATAATCAAGTTGGTGCTGGAAGCATCACTCAGCCCAGTGTGTACTATGGGAATCATTTTGTGATTCAGAAGAAGCACACACAACTCCAAAGTCCTCTATCCGTACTGGTCTGACTCACACTGCAGACACATTTATTTAGGGATTATCAATCTTACAGAATACAGCAGGTCCCTCTTACTATTTTTGCTGTTCAGACTTGCCTAAAGCATGTCATCACGCAGTTTAATATCACAGCGGATTTGGAAGGTGGTTTATATACTCCAAGAGCACTGCCTTATAAGGAAAACATGACTGCGTCAGGCAGGCAGTGGGGGCAGTAGGTCTAGACTGAGGCCCCAGGCCCACCAGGAAATAGTCCTATGACCGCTGGCAAGGAACTGATCCTCCTTGGGCCTCAGTTTCCTGGTAAAAACAGGAGTTGGTCTCACTTATCAACTCTAAAGACTTTTGCAATTTTAAAATTCAGTGTTTCATTCCCTGGTCTCCTGCTACCAAAGGCAAGAGAATTATAGTGAAACTGTGAGCTCCAGTGGACAGCGTTGGTCTTGACCTTATTCCCTATTGTGAATCAAAATCCCGCTTAGAGGGCAGAAGAAGACGGAGATCAGAGGTGGCTGAAGGGGATGGCAGGACCAACTCTCTGCGGACCTGTTGCTTGTTTATCACAACCTTAGACTTAATTATGTGCCAGGCATTGTTCTAAGGACTTAAGAAACTTTAACTCACTTAACTGTCACACAACCCTAGAAGAAAAGCAAGGCTATTATGCAAACTTGACAGAGAAGGAAACTGAGATCCAGACAGTTTAAGTAACTTGCTGGGGCCACAGCTGGACAGCTAGTGAAGGGCTGGGCTGGGATTTGACCCCAGGAAGTCTGACCCCACAGGCTGCCCTTCACAGGATAAGATCACAGGCTCTATCTAGTTATCCTGCCTTCATGCCCCAGGAAACACAAGGGACCACTGAGGCTGCCAAAAGCAGCTGAAGTTAACACAGGACATTAGGAGAAGTTTTTGACCTCCCGTGGGTAGTCCCTTGTTGGCTGTTCCGAGGAATCTTAAAGAAAAGGGTAGGGCTTCCCTGGTGGCGCAGTGGTTGAGAGTCCGCCTGCCGATGCAGGGGACCCGGGTTCGTGCCCCGGTCCGGGAGGATCCCACGTGCCGCGGAGCGGCTGGGCCCGTGAGCCATGGCCGCTGAGCCTGCGCGTCCGGAGCCTGTGCTCTGCAACG
>NC_041221.1:9406178-9440911 GCF_002837175.3 Physeter macrocephalus
GGAGAGGCCATAGCAGTGAGAGGCCCGCGTACCGCAAAAAAAAAAAAAGAAAAAAAGAAAAAAGAAAAGGGTAGAAACTACCTGCTCTTGCATAGTGTGGGACCATCTTGTTGCGGGGAGGGGGCTGGGAGGCTGCTGGATGACCCTAGCTCGGCCCGGATTCCAGGAACCAGTGCCAGCCTGTAGATGGGCCCAAAGAGAGCGCAGCTGGGTGGTATACACTCTGTGTGCATATTTGTTGTGTGTGGTGGGAGGAAATGCGGGAGGTTTTAAAGTTTAATTTCATCTGTTCCTTGACCCCAACATGCATCAGTGGAATAACTACTGCCAGTCATGACCCCGTGACTGCAGGGTGAATGGTCAGCAAAGGAAATGTAGGTGCCAGAAAAATATGCATGCATTAAATTATTTCTATCTCTAAGTGCATTTCCCCCTCCACTGCCCACCCACCTCCCAGGATTTCCAAAGTCTCACATTTGTGCATGATCTTTGCAGAACCGTGGACTTCATTTTTACTTCTTCAAGGGCAGGGACTAAGCCTTTACTCATCTGTCTTCTCAGTAGCTGACACTGTGTTTGCTAAATGAATAAATGATACTTCTCAGACCAGATGACGTCTGTTTAGCTTGCAAGTGGAAACCACCTGTACGGTTTCCACTTGCAACTGTATGTTGACTATTGATTTGGATTTCAAGATAAATACAGACGTGTTTCTAAGGAAAAGTTTTTGTTGTTGTTTGTACAGAATAACTTGGTAAGCTAATCATTTTTAATAATTACGTCTGGATTCTAAAGAACTCTTTACCTGCATTTTACCCTCTAGACATTTACTATTTATAACGCATACATTCTACTGTAATTTCCTCTTTCTTCTTCTCCTCTATGAGCTCCCCTCTTTCTTAAAGGACGAGTTAAGACTGCTCTTACACTCACCCTGACGTGGTACATTGGTCATTTCACCTGATGGGCCTCCTGACTTTTAATTTCCTTCTAACACCTTTGACTTTTGATCTTGAAGCGCAAGGGCCATACTTTTATTGGGTTTAATTTACTGGAAAACCCGATGTTCCTCGTGAATCAAGCCATAATAGTCAATGAATAATCACAGGCTGCAGCCAGGCTGGGTTTCAGTTCTGCTGAGTAACTAGGAAACCGACTAACAACAGGAAGGTAAAAAATGTTAGGAACCCTGATATGGCCCCAGAACTAGGAAAAGACATTTTATTATGAGCATGTGACCACCCAAGCATAGAGGGGGATCAGCCACCGCAGAGGACCCAGGGCAAGGGGGTTGCTTGACTGAGCCCAGGGCTCCTGGGAAGGGGAACAGGGAGTGGCAGAGACCTGGGTGGGGGTCAGGAGTACAGGCTTGTGTGTGACCCCAGCTTCCTCCCTCGCGCCTCTGCACCTCTTTCAGCTCTGCATTTTGCTCCTGGATAGATTACTTTCTGTCGGGTTTCACACATTTATATCTGAGAGGGTAGGGATGATTTTTTTTTCCACGTATATATTTTTTAAAGGATTTTTCATAAAATGCTCCCAGAGGGGAGCTTGGAAAAAGACACTTAATAGCTATATCATTTTTAACCTCTCTCTACCATGTGCTGAACAAATTCTTTACAAATTTGGTTCTGTGTCAGATGCCCATCACAGCCTGATGACATAGGTGCCATAATCACCCTTGCTTCTACAGAGGCGAGAACTGGCCCAAGGTTTAGCCAGTTAGAACAGAGGAAAAGTTGGTTGTCAGGAATGGACTGTCTCCAGACTCCAATGCCACTTCTTCTGATGTCTTTCTGCTCAGATGTGTTGGAAACGCCCCTCCCCTCAACCAGCCCCTCAAGGAGGAAAGATGTCTTCCCACTGAGTCAGTGGACCTCAGGGACTCAGGGAGCCCCCGATCACCTAGCACCGGAGACCCACGGGCATGGGAACAGGTCCTATGGACAAGGCAGCCCCACTCCGGGCAACTGAACTTGACCTAAGGGCTGTCTGTACCAAGCTTCTCAGATGCTTTCAGTAGCCTGGGGGAAAAGACCCTCTATTGGCTGAAACTGCAACCCAGATGAGTCAGTATTTTCTGCTACAGTTAAAAATAAATAAATAATACTCTTTATGTCTCCATGGTAACTTACTATGGATCTGTATCTCATTTATGAAACTCCTTCTTGACCTATCTGTGATTTCTGTTCCAGGCCTGAACGTACACGGAGAAACCATCAGAATCAGTTCAATCTGCTGGAAATATCAATCTTCTCAGCACCTGGTTGTTTGAGCCGTGTAGACCCTGCCTCTGACCCATGCAGTGGTGACACCCGGAGACCCTCAGGTACCTGGAAACATTAAGGTGCCACAGTATCTCAATTATCTGGATAACTCCTGGTTTAGGGTTGCCATGGAAACCAGGAACCTTGGTAACAGAGAAGTGAGGCCTTTCCTCTCTCCCTTCACAGCACTGCAGTCCCTGAGATGCATCAAATTTCAGCCCCTGGCCTTTTCTAAGCTGAGCTATTTTATTTTATAACCACTTTTAGGAATCTAAATATTCCTCCAAAATATTGAGAATCTGACCTGAATCTGAATAGGAAATGTGCACGTTTCTAGCCAGGGACTCAAGTATTGAATATTTCCTGCTAAAAATGGAAATGGGAGGTATGGGTGATGGTTTTGATCATAGTTAGAAGTCAGATAAACTGGAGTTTCAACCCGGAATTTCCCATTTATATGTCTTATGACTTGGCAAGGTATTTACCCTGAGGGTCAACTCCCTCATATTTAAAGTGGGGACAATAATGCCTTGGAGAATTATCATGAGGATTAGCCCAGGGAAGCTCAGTCGAGGCTGGTTACTACTAAGGCACCGCTCAACTCTAGGGGGTGCCACTCACACGGAGGCTGTAGGAATGGGGCTTCTCGGAGCAGGGGGCTCCGTGACCCATCAAAGGGCCCATTTTGCATCTTTATCATCTCAGCGTCAGCATGACAGAATGATCAGAAATAAAAATGATCAGAAATCATAAGTCCACGAGGAGGTCCAAGAATGGCGCCAGAATGACTCCCTTATGACCCCAAGCCCTGCGGCCACTCGGTGGCACCAGCACTACTCCAGTCCTGCCAGGGCACGTTTGGGGTTAAAGCCTCCGGACCCGGGGAAGAAACCAAAGAACGACTCTCCTCCTGAGCTCCCGGGACACACAGAGCACGGGGCGCCAGGCCTCGGAGTCCCCGGCCCAGAGCGGCCCGGGAACAGCGGGCGAGGGACAGCCGAGTGACCTCAGGCGCCGAGCGACGTCCCGCCTGAAAGGTCCGGCTCCGCCCCCTGCTCTTCTCCTCCCCCCTCCCCCCCGCGGCCCTCCCCTCCGCTTCGCACCCTCCTCTCTCTCCTCCCCTCCCCTCCCCCGCCCTCTGCAGTCTCTCCTCCACTCCTCCCCTCCCCTCCCCCCTCCCCCTCCCCCTCAGCCCCTCCTCCCCTCCTCGCTGCCGTCTCTCCTCCCTCTTCCCTCCTCCCTTCTCCCCCCGCTCCTGAAGAGCGCGCGGCGGAGGGGACCAGCCGGTTACTTCCTCCAGCGGCTGCGCGGAGCGCGGGGTAGCCCCAGCCCCGAGCGCCCGGAGCCCGGCCGCCCGCCGCCCCCCGCCCATCCCGGCCTCGCGGACGTCCCCCCGCCCGCGCCCGCGCCCGCGCCCGCGCCCTAGCCGGCGCGCACCGAGGAAGCCGGGCCCCGAGCCGCCGGCGGCCCTGCCCGGAGAGGCGCGGTAAGAGCGGGATCGGGCCGGGCGGGCGGCCGGGGTCCGGCGGGGAGCGTCCTCCGGCGCCGGATCCTCCACCGGGGGACCCAGGAACCGGGCGGGGGACGTGGGTGGCTCCGAGGTCCGGATCCCGGGGCGCAGCCGGGGTCCAGGCTGGGTGGCGGCTATCCGTAGCAGTCGGGGGTCGCGCGTCTGGGATCCGGTCCGCTCGGGGCTCGTGTTCCTGGGGCCGAGTGGCTTTCGGGGCGGCGGGCCGAGCTCGGAGTGGGCCCGGCGGTGACGGGCGGAGCAGGCTGCGAACTTGGGCCGCGGCCCCGGGGTCGCCGAGGTGGCAGGGGCGGGCGGGGCGCGCCGGCTTGTTTCACTTGCTTTTGTTTTAAAAGGAAACGCGGGCGTGGTAGGGGGGCTCCTGCCAGTGGGCGCCCGGCGGACCTGATTTCGCGAAGGGGTGGGGGACGCTGGAGAAGGTGTCCGAGGGCCCCCGGCGCGCCCGGGTTTGCGGGTGACTTACGGGAGGACGCCGGACCCGGGAAGATCTGGGGTGCCGGGCGCCTGAAACACCTGGGAGGCTGCGGCTTCCCGAAAACGCGCCGATCCCAATCCCCCGGTCACCTGCGCGGCCAGGTCCCGGGCCCGGCCGTGGCAGCGGGCGAGGGAGGGGCCGGGAGGGTCCTGCGGCTCCAGTGGGACCCCCGCGGGCGCCCCAGGACCTCTGGATCCGGGCCCCTCGGTCCTGCGAGGCGAACATGGGGAGCCTGTCGGAAATGGAGATGTGGGTGCGCAAGGCTGACTTTATTTTCCCGTTCGCAGAGCATTTTGGATGAAGGGGTAACAGCGTTTGAGCGTGTATGGCTTTTTTTTTTTAAGCACATGAGACTTTTATATTGGCCTGTATTCAATTTTAGGGTATCCGAAAATAGTAGTTGACCTGCTACTACTGATTTAGAAAGTAAAGAAGTGAGCAGTTCCCTTTGGAGATAGGGGTAATTTATTTTAATTTACCCGTAAGAGATTATGTTTGTTCCGTACAGTGGAAGCGGCTGTGCACTGTCTGCTTCCCACATCACCACCAATCAGAGAGATAAATCTCTGAGTTAAGGTTTATTACAATCCTGAATGATATCGCAGTACAGTAAATGCTAGCTCTCCGAGTCCTGCAGGGAGATAGTCAAACACTCATTTCTGGGATTAGTCATTCCTCTCTCTAGATCGATAACTTTCAAAGGAAAAAGCAAACCAATCTTCAAAAGTGCGTTTCAGGTTTGTTTTTCTTTATTCTTGCTTTTTAAAAATTTACCTAAATGCAAACCTGTGCTCTAATCTCACATAAGCGATCACTTGTTCCCATAAGGGTACTGTTGTGCGGCAAGTTCTGCTTGTTTTAAAATTTAACCGTTCTCGGCCCTTCCATTTCTGCCATTTTCCCTTGTTTTTGTTGTCCAAAAGCATCCATCAATAGGGCAACACGAAAAAGATCTAAGTGTGAAATTGACTTAGGTGGAGAAACTTGGCCTGTCTGCCACCTTCACAAGCTGTGTTGAGTAAAATAAGGGAACTTAAATTTGATTATTTATGTGTTTGCCAGAAACCATTGGTAGAGCATTGTGATTCTCCATGGTTTTTACAAAACAAATTGAAAGCCGGACAGCAGAAGAACTCTATTCCATAGCTAGTCAGTACAGCTCTTTATGTGGGAGTGGTAGACTGCCTTTCCTCCTGGTATTTGTACACAAAAATCAGGCGGGGCTTCTCCATCGCCTTCCACATCTATTCTCTGTCCATCTCGGTGAAGCTGAAGAATGTGGAATTAAGTCTGCAAACCAGGCGAAGAAGATGGGTAACTGACAACACCCAAGGTGTGCGTTCATTTTGGTCTCCTGTTTGAGGCTTGCTGATGTAATCATCCGGTGACAGGACTTAGTTCATCCAGGTCAGTGGCATAAAGCTCTACATTAAGGAGCATTTCACATTATGAAGCGTCTCGAGCAGGGGCCTAGTCTGATGATATCTGTGTGCCATCTCTGCTCTTTACTGATGTGCTGGGAGGAGGGCGTACGCCTCATCATTTGGGTGATCCTGGCTCCTGGAGGAGCTCAGGAGGTAGGGCCATACTCCCCGGGGGTTTGGTCTGCCCTGTGCCCCTTAGATGCCCCCGCAGTAGCTGTGTGATCCTGGGCAAGATCCCGAGGTCTCTTGCCTCACTGTAAGATGGTATAACGTCTGCCTCTCAGGGATGTCAGACAGTTGAGTGAGGTGGGAAGGTGTGGTGCCCCAGCTCAGGCTTAGCCCTTAGCAAGGTGGAATCTACCAGGTGATCATCAGTAGTGAGTATTGATTCTTGAGTGCATGTGGATGACAGGATTCACCAAGTGGAGATTCTGAGCAAACGAGGTCACTTTTGATCCAGGACAACTCCTCCCCTCCAAACCCCAACTCCCACCCCTCCACCCCCAACTATGATTTACTGTCCAAGCTTTCGCGCCTCCACTGGCCCCCAAGATAACTACCCGCACTCTGAGGGTTTTTACAGGCCTGTCCAGTGCCTCTGGCCTCCCTGGTGGCTGGGACTCTCCTCCCGTACTGCCTTGCTAGCCAAGGGGGTGTGTGTCGGTGTGCTGAGTTGTTGGGAGGTCTGTTTAGCCATAACGTTGACTATAAAGAGAAAACAAGAAAGTACAAACTCGAATTAAGTAGTTACAGGAAAATAAGCTCTTTGCCTCCGCCAGTGAGTCTGTCCATTGCACAATGTTTTAATTACTCAAGGTTCTTGGTTGTAACAGGTAGGAGCACTCAGTGGAGACCGCAGGGTGGGCAGTTAGAGGTACCCCATAAAGCTTCCTTCTAGACCTCCAGCTCAGGGTCATGAAGCAGGGAGGGTGGGTTACTGTCATAGGGGATTCCCAGGTTATGTGAAAATCAGCTTTAGTTGCTCTGTTTTTTTAATCTAACAAACACTAAGGCAGGATTATCGAAGTACCTTTCTCACTTATTAATGTTTAACTTACTCCACCAAACAATTACATTTTAGGGCCCCAGATAAGTTTTCAGTCGTTTACAGCAATCACAGGTCACATATGGAACTGTCCAAGTGCCAGTCACACATGCAACTCTTAAGTTTTCTAATAGCCACGGTAAATATGGTGAAATTAATTTCAATGTGTTTCAATTAACCTCGCACAGTCAAAATATTACATAAACATGCAGTAAATACAAAGTACCGAGATACTTCACTTTTCGCTCTGAAATCTTTGAAATTGAGAGTGTGTTTTACATGCTGAGCACATCGGAGTTCGCCCTAGCCCAGTGCCAAGCGCTCAGGAGCCCCACGTGGCTGCTGGCTGCCACGTTGGTCAGTGCAGGTCCAGGATAAGACCAGACCATCCAAGCAAGTAAGGCAGATCCATGATCAGAATTACTTCCTCTTCAAGAAATGCACAGCTGAGCAACACGCAAAGCAGACGTCTTTTGAGCTTGTGTATTCAACGCAGGAGGATCTAGACAATGCAAGAGGGTTTGAGCTCCAGCCCTGGTTCTCCCTTTTATCTGCTTCCTGGGCCTGTGCTTCCTCACAGCTTGGAGAGGGGAGGGGGCCTCCGAGGCGGGTCTCCCAGAAGGCTTTCCTGGATCTGGATCTGTCTGGGAGCTGCGGTGGCACGTCATTGCTGCGCTTGCCCTGGAGCCCCCAGGTTGAGCTGACTGTCCCCCTTGCATACGGGAGATAGCCCTCGCCCTGCCCGGCAGCCCCCCAGCCCCACACCCTGAGGTGACCTCGGAATTGACAGCGGAAAGCAGATCCTCCACTCCTGTCCTGGAAGGACCCAGGCCCTCAGCCCAGCTCACCCAGCCAGCCAGAAGGCAACTTTATCTGTATGCCTCAAATCTAAATGGAATTCAGCCGAGAATCAGCATTATTATTTAATTGCTTAAGTAACATCCCATTTGTGAGAACAATTCCTGGCATTCAGTTTTGAATGACCTGTTAGGGCTGGAGAACTTGGACCAGCTCAGCCAGAGTTAGGTGTGGATGTGGACTTGATTTGTTGCCTCTTTGACTTTCTTCATGTCTTTTCCTTTTTCTTTTTTTTTTAAAGATGAATGATTTTGGCATCAAGAACATGGACCAGGTGGCCCCCGTGTCCAGCAGTTACAGAGGGACACTCAAGGTGAGTGAACAAGTTTTAATTAAAACTTAAAAAAAAAAAAAAATTGGAAAACTCAATCTCTAGGAGAAAAAACAGTGGGTTGGGTCCCAGAAGACCGGTTCTAGCCCTAGCTTTTTAATTAACTGGCTGTGTGACTCTGGACTGTTTGCTTAATCTCTCTGGGCCTCCGTTTTCCAGTCTGCAAAATGGGTGTCCTGGTGCTTGTTCGACTTGTCCTCCAAGATATGAAACCGTTTAATGTGTAGATGGTGAGGCCTTTGTAGTTTCTTTCGGAGGCTCCTACCAGGTGAAAAATCCTTTCAATTCTCCAGAGAACAGAGCTGGAGGAGCTATCTGTTCTGTCCCCCAGGAGTGGGTGACAGAAAAGCTGTTTAAGAACTGAAATGAACGGGTTTAGAAGAGGCAGGCGGGCCCACCTGCTGCTGTTGCTCCCATCAGAAGGGTCGGCGCCCACCGGGATGCAGGCAGTCTGCATCCATTGTGTCCTTCCAGGCGCAGCTGCGCCTGTTTATGTAAACCAAAGAAAGAACAGATTAAAGATGAAAGAGCCTTCTCGGCTGGGTAATAAACATTCCGCGTAGTTTCTGTCTCAACCCCTTTGGGGAACATTCTTTAGCAGCACAAACTGATAATTTCCCATTTGCCTGCTACAAATGTGACGGCGAGATTTGATTGGGGTTTTTTCAGTGTTGAGTAGTAAACATGTCTCAGAAACAGCGATTTTAAATTGGCCTCCTCCTAGCTTGGTGTTTTGTACGATAATGTGTCTCTGGCGTGTTACATTCTTCTCAGTAGATCAGCGTGAGGTTATCGGTCTGATAGAACCGCAAGAGGCAAAAATTGGCACAGGCCTTTCTAGAGTGTCATGAAATTCATCAGACGTCAAGTCAGCGAGGTTTTCTTTTTTCTGTTCATTTTGGTCAGACGTTTTCAGTGTTGGCGTGGCAGAAACCATACAAGAAATTATGGTATTAAGTTTGAAAACGACCCCTCTAGAGAGAAGACTTCTCCTATGAACTAGAAGAGTTTGACGATGCCTGTGCCATCTCTGGGCTTGGAGAAGAAATTGTCATTGCTGAAATTTGATGTGTTGAAATACGCAGCAGGAATTTGTCTTGTCTTTTGGCTTCCTGGTTTTAAAAAAAAAAGAACAGTCAGGAGTACAGTCATGAAAGGGCAGGCATTTCTTAGTCACCTGGGCAATGCTAGTGGGAACTTTAAAAATCTATTGGCTATTTCACCAAAATTGGCACTGCTCTAAGGTAGTTCGTAAGCCGAGGTGAGTATTTCACACTCGCAGGATTGGTCTTCCCCCCGTGGGCTTTGGGCAATAGGTCATCCTCGCTTTGGGTTTTGGGGAGCTGGGCTCCAACATCATTGGGACATCATCGGGTTGAGCTCCTACTTCTTATGTAATGCGTCATTCATTGTTCTGCATTTCTAAAAAGAAAGCACACAAACTGTTTGATTTGTAAATGTGTTACACATTTTTTAATTGATGACTCAACAGATGGGTCATCACATTGCACATGACATGGGATTTCCAGCTTATGTTGGAAAAATATAACCTTTCTTCACGTTTTTCTTCAACAAGTTAGGCCATGATGAATCAAGCCTTCATCTGTTACATGTGTTACTCATAAATGAGTCTTTTTTTCCTTTTTTTGACCGCGCCATGCAGCTTGAGGGGTCTTAGTTCTTAACCAGGGATCGAACCCGTGCCCCCTGCAGTGGAAGTGCAGTCTGAACCACTGGACCACCAGGGAAGTCCCAATGAGTCTTACATTAAAGGCTATTCCATTTGTAAATGTTAGATGAGATTATTAGAAATCCTCACAGCTTCAGGCGTATCTTTCCCTGTGTATTTCTCCCCCTCTTTCCCCTAAATGAGAGGTAGTTTAACTTTAAACCTATTTTCTTTAGAAATCTTTCCTCTTAATAGACGATGGGGGAGGGGTGTCCTTTTCAATACACTAAACTTTTACAAAATTAAGTCTTAAGGAATGTTCTCATATGTATTATTATTTTCTGAACCGTTGGAATAGATGAGGAAGGACGTATAGTTTCAGTTGCAGTGTTTCATGGTAAACATTTCAGAATAAATGCTTCAACAGAAAAAGTAATGTATTTTGTTGTTTGATTTTTCATTTTCATTTAATCACTCGCCTTTCATTTTAACTACAGTGAACCAAGTCGTTTTTCTTATACACACAACAGCCTAAGCATCCCTCCCAAGTAGCTTAGAAGGCCCAGGTGTTCGGATCGCAGTGGTCTCTGAGTCTCTCCAGGCACTGTTCTAAGATTCTCTTGCTTTTAGGTTTGTTTACTTAATTTATTCATTTAAATTGGTTAGGCCATTAAAAATAAGTTCCCAGGGCTTCCCTGGTGGCGCAGTGGTTGAGAGTCCGCCTGCCGATGCAGGGGACGCGGGTTCGTGTCCCGGTCCGGGAGGATCCCACGTGCCGCGGAGCGGCTGGGCCCGTGAGCCGTGGCCGCCGAGGCTGCGCGTCCGGAGCCTGTGCTCCGCAACGGGAGACGCCACGGCAGTGAGAGGCCCGCGTACCGCAAAACAACAATAAGTTCCCAGTCATTCTGGCTCTGCGGTTGTTGACAGGCAGACCTTGCTGTGTTGTACTTCGCTTTACTGCGCTTTTTACAAATTGAAGGTCTGTGCCAACCCCGCATCGTAAGTTTATCGGCACCGTTCTTCCAACAGCATTTGCTGTCTTCGTGTCTCTGTGTCACATTTTGGTAATCCTCGAAATATTTGAAACCCTCCACCGGTGAAATGATTACAGCTCTCTGAAGGCTTAGATGATGGTTAGCATTTTTTAGCAATAAAGTAGTTTTTAATTAAGGTATGCATAGTTTCTAGACATAATGCTATTGCACAATTAATAGTGTAAACGTAACTTTTACATGTATTGGGAAACCAAAACATTTGTGTGACTCGCTTTACTGCAGTATTCACTTTATTTTGATGGTCTGGAAGCACATCTGCAATCTCTCCAGGGTATGCCTGTAAGTGATCCAGAGTAAAATCGAATCCTTCTGGTTGCTTTGACCCTGTCAGAAGTCTCCTCAGAGTACTGACTGGCTGATTCCATGCGTGGCTCTATGACTGGCAGCTTACTCAGGGTGTATCAGTGAGGCTGCCCGTGGACCACTTTGAAAATAGGTCATTAAATAAGTTTAAATGTCGCGTTTCCGTTTTCTTTCCCTCTGCTTCTGCAGCGCCAGCCTGCCTTTGACACCTTTGATGGCTCCCTGCTCGCTGTTTTCCCCTCCCTAAATGAAGAGCAAACACTCCAGGAAGTGCCAACAGGCTTGGATTCAATTTCTCATGGTAACTTGTTACTCAGACTTGACAAGTTGAGCGTGATGTCCCGAAGTAGTTCAGTTCATAGATTATAATTCATAAGTGGCGAATGTTGGTATCTTGAATGTTTGCATGAAGAGTCCAGGAGAGGCTCAGATCTGAGAGAAGACAGTTTTCCTTTTTTAATGTGCTTGGTGACTCTGAGGTCCTCACTTGCCAGACACACCCCAGGGAGGGTGGGTGCCCTGCTAGGAGCAAACCACAGGGGTCCCCCCCGCCACCAGCTTCTCCTTAGGATATTTCAACACTGCAGCCAGCCCGGGCCCCATCTCCCAGTCCCCTCTGCGAAGCAGACCGGTAGCCATTAAAATGCACCCCAGCTTTTCATGCCGGGGTCTCATCCTTAGCTGGATCTTCCTCCCCTACCCCGAGTTTTGGGGCGACAGATTATGCCTCCTCGTCTTCACCCATCTGCGTTTGCCTCCTTAGTTCTTAACGTCATTGTTCATTCTTCTTAAGGGAATAGCGCGTCAAGTAATGCCTCTGAGATTACTGTGATAGAGTTATTAGTTGGAAACATTCCAGAAATTACTTTGTCATATGAAGTAGGGGCTAGAAAATACAGCCCAGAAAATTAATTAAAACACACATGCTTGCGTAAGCGTGCCATCATGTGACGGTCATTTATCATTCTTGAAATTGCTGAGGGAATCCAGAGAAGGCTGTGTTTCAATAAAAATTGACGTCACGGGTGCTAAGTGCTGTGTGTTCCTGTTACATCTGATGTTCCTTTGCTGCCGCTTAGTTTAATGGAAGTCGCTTCCAGCTTAGCCATTTACAACCCCTTAAGGCTTTTGGCCAAAAACCTTGCAATTTCTTTCATTGTCAAAAATGTAAGAATAGTCTTAAATAGAAGCGTTATCTAGGCATCGCTGCTCTACGAGGTTTGGCAAAAAATCGAACTCGAGTTTTATTTTAGATTTTTTAAAAATAAGTGTGGTTACGAGATGTATAATATTTTCTCCACTGCAGGCAAAAAAACAGTTTTTGTTAATATTTACACTCATCTAAGGAGTGATGCAGAAGATTTGAGGTCAGAATTTCTCCCCTAGAAGCTGCCTCCCCACCCCCTCAGTCCTCCCTGTGTTGCTGCCAGCCTGAACCCCTAACGTCCCCTTGGGGTTTCTTTTCCAGACTCGACCAACTGTGAGTTGCCTCTGTTGACCCCGTGCAGCAAGGCCGTGATGAGTCAAGCCTTAAAAGCTACCTTCAGTGGCTTCCAAAAGGAGCAGCGTCGCCTCGGCATCCCAAAGAGTAAGCGCTCCTTCCTGGAGCTTTCTGTGCCTGCACTGTACTAGGCAGAGCCGTCGGGCTGCCATAGCTTGAGAAGACTTAGTTTCGAGCATTTGTTGAGGGCGTATTGAAAAGAGGGACAGAGCGGTCATTAAGCTGAGCCAGTTTTTATTTCCAAATCCAACCGACTGAACGCTCCATCCAGCACTGCGGTCAGTGCCTCAACAGCTTCCTGGGTGTCTTGTTCATTTCCCTGGACTCTAGGGTGCCCGTCCGGGCTCTGCGGGTAAATCAGGAGTGCTTCTGGCCTTACTGCCTCCTTTGCTTCCCTCCCCGGTAGATCCGTGGCTGTGGACTGAGCAACAGGTGTGCCAGTGGCTTCTCTGGGCCACCAACGAGTTCAGTCTGGTGGACGTCAACCTCCAGAGGTTCGGCATGACCGGCCAGGTGTTGTGTAACCTTGGCAAGGATCGCTTTCTGGAGCTGGCGCCTGACTTCGTGGGTGACATTCTCTGGGAACACCTGGAGCAGATGATCAAAGGTACTGGTGAGCGACTGGGCTCCCCAGGCGGGGTGAGCATAGCAGGGAAGAGTGATGCCGGGGGCGGGGGGGGGCCGTCTACGGTTGGCATTTCAGTGACGTAGGGCAGATTGTCTGAAGATGCCACTGGCGTGAGTCAGCTACGTGGCGGTGATTTATGGATTTTGACTCCACTTAAGTACGAGTGTGGGGAGCATTGGCCACAAGGCAGGAGCCTTAGTCACCAAGGTGTTCAGTGCCGCCGGACGTCGTGAGTTGGAGTTGGAGGCGTACGTGTGGCCTGGTCAGGTGAGGAGACAGCAAGAAGGCCCGTGTTTGGAGCTCACTTCACAGAGCCTTAGGAAAGAAGTCAGCCTCGGTGAAAGTGAGCCTTTGTTCAGATAAACCGGGAATTTCATAGTAACATTTCCTAAGGCCAAATGGAATCCAACAGAGAATTTTTTTGTTTTATGTTTATAAACCGATACATACAAGTAATTGATACATATTTACACACTGACATATTATACAGGAACTGGCCTTTGAGCAAAAAGAGCTCCTATGTAGAAAGTCTTGATCTAGACCTAAAAAGAGCATTGACACCAATGTTAAAGATATATTGAGTTACAAAGGAGAAACGGTATAGTGAGGGAATCCTTCAAGTTAAAAATGTAAGAAAATAAGCCCATGAGAAGAGTTCAGGGACGTATTGCTCATTTAATTGATTTTCAACTCTGAGTTTCAACGTCCGTTACAGACTCAGAATCTTAAAATGATCTCAGGGTCACCTGCCAGCTCTTCTTAGTTATGGCTTCTGAGGGCCAGGGAAACTTAAAGACCCTCAAATTTTCCCTGAACTTGGACACGTCTGGTCTGACAAGTTTCTGGTGAATCTATTTGCTGGCAAGTTAGACCTGTTTTGCCATTTCTCGCGTGTGAGTCTGTGTGGGTCTGGATTTGTGGGTGTGCATGCGGCTGTGTGTTTGTAGCACGTAAGCACGTACAGGGAATGCTGACCTTTTCCCTTTAAGTTCCTGTGCGTGCGTGTCCCCGTTCGGAGGCCCATAGCACTGCTTTGACCTCTCTTTCTGTAACAGCGCTCACCACCCCTGGACACACCTCAGGGTTTGAGGCAATGGGTCAGAAGCTTCACCAGGGCAGGAACTGTGCCATGTTACTAATCTGCTTTATTCCAGCCCCTGGTACAGGGGGTACTTCGTACGCATTTAACCCTTTGTCGACTACATAGATGAATTCAAGACACCACCTAGATCTCTCAAATTGTATACTAGGAAATTTAACTTCGCCAGTAGCAGCGCTGAGGAGTTTAGAAGACTTATTCTAGTTATCAGAAGAATACATTTCTGTCTCTAGTGCTTTTAAACGACATGATGACATGGAACACCGTCAGATTAAGTGGGAAGGGCTAAAATGCATTTTGTTACGCTGAAATAGCCATAGAACAGTAATTCAGAAAGGAACTTTTTTTCTTCTGTAGTTTAAACCTCTCAATTTGTAATCTTATGTCTCCTCTGTCTATGTTTCAGAAAACCAAGAAAAGACAGAAGATCAGTATGAAGAAAATTCACACCTCACCTCAGTTCCTCATTGGATTAATAGCAATTCGTTAGGTCAGTGCAATTAATTCTGCCCTTAAGAGCTTCTCAGTTTTCCTGTTAGATTCACGGAAGGTTCGAAGGCAGAACCTGCACTGTCCCATACGGCGATCACACACATTCAGAAATCCAGAAGTGCGGCTGGTCCACATTGAGACGTGTAGGGAGAGTATAACGCACACCCGCCCGATCGGAAAGTCTTAATATTGAACAGAGAATGGCAATACCTCCTAAATAATTTTAAAAATTCTGATTACATATTGAAATGATAATGGCTCTCTTAGGTCAAGTAAAACATTCAAATTCATTTCGCCAGTGTCTTTTTAGTTTTTCAGCGTGGCTACTAGAAAATTTAACATCACATCAGTGACTTATGTTATCTTTGCTTTGGCCAGGGCTATAAATTGGCAATTTATAACTCCAGGGGCGGAATGGAGTGAGCCAGTTGCTGTGGTCAGATTAGTGTAACAAACAAAGGTGGCAGGCCCCGGAAGTGTGTGGACAGCAATACTAAATTTGCCCTGAACTTTGGGGTTTAAATAGGTGTCATGGAATTCTGTCCCTCCTCCTGGTGGTTGACACTGGCGAGTGCAGGTTTTGGTGGTCCGCCAGCCAGAGTGGGCAGGGCAACTGGAGATACTCCCTTATGGGTCACTGGCTGGGCGGCAAATCACTTCATCTGTCTGAGCCTTGGTTTCCTCAGAAGCTGAAAGATCCAGTGACCCTGTTGTCCCAAGGCTCACATGGAAGCACTTGAAAAACAAGAGATGTAGAAATATTCACATGAGGCATTGCATCCGGGGTCCAGGGGCTGCAGGCGCTTTGGAAACGGGCTCCTTGACTGAGAAGACGAACAGTTAGAGAAGGGGAGGACACAGTAGAAAACTTGCCCACCCAAGCTCACACGTCCACTGGGGTTTTGGGGAGGGAGGGCTGGAGTGGGCAGAGCAGCTCGCGCTCCGTTTTGAGGTGTGGAGGGTCTCTGGTCATCGCGCTGACGTCGCCCGACGGCTCTGCCATCTGTGGTCCTGTTGCAGGTTTTGCCGTGGAGCAGGCGCTGTATGGAATGCAGACGCAGAGCTACCCCAAAGGCGGCCTCCTGGATGGCCTGTGTCCAGCATCCTCAGCGCCCAGCACCCTCGGTCCCGAGCGGGACTTCCAGATGTTTCCCAAGGCCCGACTCAGCACCGTCAGCATCAACTACTGCTCCAGCAGCCAGGACTTCCCGGCCGGCACCTTGAATCTGCTCTCCAGCAGTTCTGGTAAGATCCAGGCTTCCAAGTGCCCTTCTCAGCAGGGCTGTTGGTTTGATTCCCGGAGCCACGGCGACGTGAGCGCAGACATCCGGAGTTCGGCCAGTGGAGGAGGTCAAGGACTGGTCCGTTGGGTCACGGTCCAACAGTGATGCTCGGCGAGCTTACTCCTAATGTACCTCAGGTCCCGGGCACTGGGGGTGCCGGGTAAATGACACAGTCCTCGCTCCTGCGGCCAGCGTCGTCCATGCCGTGGGCTATTGGGGGAGGCAGTGTAGGAAGGTGACAGATCTCTTTGTACGGGGATGCATAGGTACTGTGCATGAAGCCCAGGTTGGATTTTTCCATATACACCCCTGTGTGACAGCCACCCAGATTGACGTGGAGGGGGTGCCCGCACCCCACAAGGCTCCCTCACGCCCCCTCCCAGTTAATAGCATCCCCACCCCAAGAGGATCTCATTGTCCTGACTTTTATCACCATAGTTTTGCCAGTTCTTGAACCTGATACGAGTTGTGTTTTCTTCTGTTTGCCTTTTGCTCACGTTGTGCGTGCCTGAGGTCCCTCCACGTTGCTGCCCTTTTCCTTGCTGTGTAGCCCTCTGCTCGGAGCTACATCTGATGCCTCCATCCTGCCGTTGATGGAAGATGCGATTGCGTAGCATATGTATTATAAGGAATAATAAGCAGCTCTGTTTCAGGGCATCGTGAAAAGTCTGGGTGATTCTGAACCAGCAGGGCGAACACTTAAAGGGGGTGATGGCGATGATGCTGCCCCCGTGGGTGGTAGCACCGGACGTTGCGTTGTCCTGGAGGGTCAGAGTCTGCTGTTGTCTCTGCCAGGGAAGCCCGGAGACCACGACTCTGCCGAGACGGGCGCCGACAGCTTCGAGAGCTCGGAGTCACTGCTGCAGTCCTGGAACAGCCAGTCGTCCCTGCTGGACGTGCAGCGGGTACCGTCCTTCGAGAGCTTCGAGGACGACTGCAGCCAGTCCCTCGGCCTCAGCAAGCCGACCATGTCCTTCAAGGACTACATCCAGGACAGGAGCGGCCCGGTGGAGCAAGGCAAACCAGTTATACCTGCGGCCGTGCTGGCCGGCTTCACAGGTGGGCGCCACCCCGGCTCCACGTCCCCTCCCCTGCGCCCGCCCTGCCCTGCGCCCGCCCTGTTTATCAAGGGCGTTTCTCGCTGGACCACATTGTGTTGACACCCCACGTTTTATGCGTGGGGTGTGATCCTGAACCCAAGCGAGCTGTCTCCCTGGATTCAGAAAAGGCCCAATTTGCAGGGATGTCCGCGGACCCAGGGCTCCGCGGCGTGGCTGCGAATCCTCAGCCTGTGCGCTCGCCTGGGATGTGCCCGGCCAGTGCCTAGAGCAGTGGCAGCGAGGGCCGGGGGCCTGTGGAGGCTTAAGCTCTGACTCAGCCGCGCCCGGAATTTCAGAGCATGTAGACTGGCTGGGGGAGGGCCAGCAGAGCCAGCCTCCAGTAACCCGGGCACTGTTTACCCTTTCTTGCTTCTCACATCCATCTTATTTGGAAGGTTTGGGTAAGAGCTATTCTAGGCCGGGGACAAATATTAAAGCTGTTTTTAGAACCAGATATTTCCAGTACTTTAGCGAAAATACCAGAAAATTTTTTTCGCTGCTTCATGTGTCCTTAAATGTGCTTTTTTTTTTTTCTTCATATTTTGAACATATGGAGGAGCCATTGGGGATTTTAAAAAAAGACCTACTTTTAAAAATCCAATAGGTTAAAATAAGAATACGTAGGCACCGATTTTTTTTTCCATCATATAAAACAAATAGCCATGAAAAAGTGTGAAAATACTCAGAGAGTGTGGAAACTGCTGTCATTTTCATACATGGGCATCAGGGCCTGATAAGAAAGTAAACAGCCATGGTGTTGGTGGTTTTCATTTTAATATCAGTTACCATTCATTGCCTGCCAGCTCCGTGTGGTTAACTAGGCATATGGTCAGTAGACGCTAGGACAGCCTAGCGTGGGTGGTAGTAACCCAGTTTACAGGTGGGGAAATGGGCTCAGAGGAAGATAGCTGTCTGTGGTCACCAAGGTCACACAGCCTTATCAACAATATAGCCACTGTGCCTTGCGGAACGGCGCTCGGATAAGCGTGTGGTCCAGGGCGAGGCACCCAGCCACTGAGCCCATCTTATCCTTCATCTTTAAAATATCGATACAGGGATACTTCACAAGGTGGCGGCAGTTCTAAGTATTAATCAAGAAAAGGTATACGAAGAGCACTTTGCAAAGCATATACCTCATCAAATAGAGGCGGTGAGGCCATGGCTACAACCCCGAACGTCCCAGTGACCACTGAGTAAACCACGTCTTGGGTTAAGCTAAGCAATTTGCTCATCGTCATCTGGCAAGAAAGCTACGCGTGGGATTCGGAGAATGACACGCCTCATCCTGTGTCGAAAGGCTGCTTCCACTGCCCGCATCCCCGTCCCACTGGGTGTTTCTAGAAATAAACTTTGAAAGTTATTACATAAGGAACAATTAAATAGGGTGAGGAATTTTGATGTCAAGAGTTGGTGGCCCAGAATTTTTTTTTTTTTTTTTTCCCCAAAAGACCAAACCCAGCAATCGAGGGCCCAGTGGCCTCTTTTTCAGGAGCAGGAGGTGTGGAGGAAACCCTCCAGGACTCTCACCGGCGCCCAGAGCCACACCTTCACCTCGGCACCCAGTCCGGAGCCAGGTCTCACATTCCTTGTTTAAGTAGGATGACTAAAGCCATGCTGTCTTTTAAATCTAGAAAAACATAACCCACCCCCTTTCCCCTCAGGAAGCGGACCTATCCAGTTGTGGCAGTTTCTTCTAGAATTGCTGTCTGACAAATCCTGCCAGTCTTTCATCAGCTGGACAGGGGACGGATGGGAGTTTAAGCTTGCTGACCCCGATGAGGTACGTCCAGAACCTGGGAACTTGCTCTGCAGGCTCTCAAAGCTGATTCCGTCACTTGGGGTCCACAAATCCAATTCTCTGGGTGCAGAAAAGGGGTCACCAGTATACAGATGAGAGCGCTTCCGCAGGAGGCGTTCCTGACTGTCGGGAGATGTGGAGCCTTGTTTCGCCGATGAACAGTTTACAGTGTCCCCTGTTTACGCACGCAGCACCAGGCAGGCTTCACCACCCCGCTCTGTCATCTGGTTAAAAGGTGAAAGCCGTCAACGGAGGCTCTCGCCTGATCATCTGAAGATGCTTTAGGAAATTTGCCTTTTCCCGTGGAGGGACTGAGCCCGCTCGCTCCTCAGCTGAGGTTGGCGGAGCTGCTGCAGCCCCACCTGGAGGAGAAAGCCGAGGGCAGGTCCGATACCAGGCCCTCGAGGACAGTGCAAGGGGGGGGGGGGGGCCTTTGTCTGTGGTACCAGTAGAGTGCGGTCTGTCACCTCCCCAGTATCCCGGGGCAGCAGGAGCAGTGAGGGATGCAGAATGTCCTGAGGTCCTGATTTCACTCAGCAGCTGTGGACATGGTGGTCAGAATTCAAACCCAGGAGGTGGGTGGGACACAGCATTTCCCTTGTCGTGGGACCTCCCTGATTCTGAACCCTTGGCTCTTGGGGGTTTTGCTGAGTGAGAAGGCCCCGCAGACGGAGCTTTGGGTGGGGTCACCTCGCTCTTGCCTCAGCACCTCCCTCCATCCCCCGAGGAACAGCCGGGGGATGCAGAGCCCTGGCACGTGCACAAAAGCAGATGACACCTCTGTGGTCCTTACGTAGTGGTCAAGTGAGCATATGCATCCGAATCGTTGTTGGGAAAGTGATGCACTTTTTCTTAATTGCCAAATTGAATGGAGCTCTTTTCCGTCCGTCCCACAGGTGGCCCGCCGGTGGGGAAAGCGGAAAAACAAGCCCAAGATGAACTACGAGAAGCTGAGCCGGGGTTTACGCTATTATTACGACAAGAACATCATCCATAAGACGTCGGGGAAGCGCTACGTGTACCGCTTCGTGTGCGACCTCCAGAACTTGCTGGGCTTCACGCCCGAGGAGCTGCACGCCATCCTGGGTGTCCAGCTGGACACGGAGGACTGAAGCCTCGCGGGCCTGGAACTGGGGCCACGGGGACCCATCCAAGGACCCTGAAAGGCGGGATCTGTGCATCAGGGAGCGTCTCCAAGAAGCAGTGGCCTTATTTCATCTGGTACCGCGGTTCTCCGCCGAAAGCGGCACGGTTTCTCGCTTCTAACTCCCGCTGCCAGGAACACGCAACTTGAGATGCTGTTACATTAGAACGGCCCAGAAAGAAGCGCCAGGCAGCCGTCCTGGCTCTGGGCAGGCTGTGTCGTGACAGGATCGTTCGGGCTGTTGGGTCTTCTCAAAGGAGCAAGCATGTTGTGGACACACACTTTTGGATTTTCTTTTGACTTTTGCAACCAGGAAACGCCAATGCCAAAGAGGTCTCTGGTTCAGAGGGGGAGGAGAGTGCAAGGAAACAATCGTGCCATTTCGGAAGTTAGTTTGTATATATGACTGTAACCTTATAATTGTTATCAAAATCCCCTAACAGACCTATTTAACAGAAATTGTATATTGTAATTTAAAATAATTATATAACTGTATGTGAAATAAGAATGCAGACGGCATTTTGCAATGTATTCCAGTTGTCAGGAGCACAGGTGGCATTTTGCAAACATTTAATCTGCCAGGGCAGACTAAGAGAAGTTGTAAAGTGTGTATTATTTACATTGACTATACCTACAGGAATAAGGTCTAAGAGGGTTAATTCCTGGGTTTTTTTGTTTTGTTTTGTCTGGGTTATCTATGGCAAGGACTTTGTACATTTGGGAATTTTTATAAGAAACTTAATGTTATTATCTGGGGGCCCATCTGGCCTCTCTGCTTCTCCTTTAATTGTAATGTAAAAGCTATAAAGCAGTATTTTTCTTGACAAATGGCATATGTTTTCCATTTCTATGCATGCCTTTAAGTCAGTTTCTATACAAAACTTATTTTTTAGTTCAACTGTTTTTCCCCCCAACAGCTAACCTCCCCTTGACCAGCCATTTCCTTCCCGTGCCCCAAATTATGCTGTTTGATTAAAATAAGAATACTATTTTTGGAAATATGCGACTCCTTTTCAGAGATCAGGAGGGATTTATGTAGCAGCTATTTTTACTGCAAAAGTAATTCACTGGAAAAAAAATGTAATTTGTAAAGAAAGTTTTATTTTTATCTCAGCTCCATGTAAAGTTGACATACAGAGCTGAAGGTGCAGGGGGAGGGGAAGCTTTATTAAACCTCTTGAACGTGAGTAAAGCCTGATTTGCCCCGTCTTGTTTAACCTGTCGAGTCTTGGGCTTTCTGGATACCAAGCTGCTCCTTTCTGTTTAGTGTCCGCAGTTTTATTTTCTTGGACGCAGAATGCCCAGAGGCAAAAAGAGGGCCAACAAGATGGGAAAGAGAAGGGATTGGGGTTGTTCCTGTGAAGAAAACATCTTGATCATGATGGAGACTTTTGTAGTTGTTTCAAAGGAATCCCTGGTTCAGCCTGTGCCTCCTGCCTTTTGTAAATGATCAAGTCGAGTTGGTTTCAAAGTTGGACAACCTTCACTAGCAGCATGAGGAGATACTAGGACCATCGGTGACATCTCTAAAGAAGAACCGTCCGTGCAATGAGACCAGGAGCTTGGGTGGTAGGGCGAGCGGGGGAGAGCAGAGCTGGAAGGGGCACCACACGGTCTCAGAACCCACACAAGACTGTATTCCAGTATCACTACGCACAAGGTGTTTTTCTCAAGCAGGACCTGTTTATCTCTCAGACATCGGTTTATAACATCAACAGACATGGGACTGGGAACATCTTGCTGCCAAAAAGAAATCTTAGCCACCGGCTGGCTCATTTTCTATGGGCTTTGACCACACGAAATTGCCAATGTTTGTCTGTTTCGCCTACAAAGTTGGCAGCTTTATGTGGCTCGACCCAATAGTTACGGAAAATCAAATCCATGGTAAACCTTTGGCGTGGTAATGAACAGGACTTGAGTACAAAAGTTTTGTAATTTGGCCTTTTCTTTCTCAAATAATAAAGTATTTTGTTCATATAAACTCCTCCTTGTAAGGGTCCTCATTCTTCATCCCCACCGACCCCCCCGGCATGGAGGCGGTGGAGTCAGGATTCACACACCTGCTCAGTCCCTCAGAATTACATCTCCCTTTGACTGATTTCACACACCCATCCCCTAGTAAATTGGGACCAAGCTGGAACCAACTGTGAGCACTTCCTGAAGGAATTCCCCAAAAGTGTTCCTTAAAGCAAAACATTTTCAAGAAGAGATTAAAATAGCAAAATCCAGGGGTCTAGTCTTTGTCAGGGGTTTGGCAGAGGTAACAGAAGAGATTTTAGGATGTTTCTAATAAGGGCATTGGGGTTTGAAGTTCAAGGGCTTTTGTAACTGAGGCCTTGACTCCCCTGGACTTCTGATGTTGCCGAGATGACTTATCATAGATGAGGTTGGTGGTCCCTAGGACACCTCTTCTCAAACTCATTCTTGGACCTCCTCTCTACTCTCCAAAATAAGTGAGGATTCTAAAAACTTAGGTAGATTGTATCAGTGGTGTGCTGAAGCTGGCTTGCCACGGGCTGGCCAGAGCGGAAGGTGAGGGCCTCTCCCCAACTTTGTATCAGCGAGGTATTAGTAGCTCAAACTTGTTTGGGACGAGAGTAAGTTACACCACTGAAACCAGCAAACGCTACAAATCAGGGCTTCCCCCACCAACCCTTCTCAGGGAGCAGGTTATTAAACATTTACTAGCACACCACTCGTCCTCAATGTTAACCATATTGGAAATTAAAACAAGTTTAAAACTATGATTCATTTTTGAAATTACATCTATATTAATATTTTTATAAAAAATAACTTTTTCCCGAAAAGTGAGAACAGCACTATTTTACGTGTTTTTAAATCTCTTTGATGTCTGGTTTAGTGGGAAAGAGCTGGATTCCTATACTGGCTTCTGCATCAGTCTGTTGTGATACATTTTGAAGAAAATCAGGCCTCACAGGGATCTGTAATTGGAACAGGCAGGTGTGTTTTATAGCGGTTTCACATAACCGGATATTGTTTTATACTACACCTAAACTGACAAATGGTAGTTTCTTAAAGATAAATTCCAGTTGGCATATGAAACCATATCAATAAACTTGCCTATGGTTACAGTAAATTCCATTGGTCCGTCTTGCACTTTGAATGGATCTTTTACCCATGTGTGGTTTTGTAACATGCATTAGTCATCGGAAAACACTGCTTCAAAATGTTGACTCATTTCGACATATGATATCAAACGATCACATTAGTTACTCTCACCACCAGTTTCACCAGAAAAGTCCTGAGAAGCTATCAAGCTCCCAGTGGCAGATACAAATTTTCAAAAATTCAAATTTTCACTTGAAAGCTCAAATTTTATCATCAGCAACAAATATTCAAAGTTGTTCTTTTGGGAGTGACAGACTGATTTCATTTACTTTTGGGGAAATACCTGCCAAATACCCAAGTCTGAAGAAACATCATTTGTCAGTTGGTCTTTCAAATACAAATGGCCCTTATGAATGAAATGGTTAGTTTAGCTTGCAACTCAAATCCACAACTGCATTTCCCAGGACAACCAATCTATCTCAGCACCAGACCTTCTGTGTACTTTTCCATGTTGTTACCTACCCAGAAACTAAAAAGATGTGTCTTCGCTTATTAAGAAACTTAATTTTTACTGCTTCATCAAGGACATTTTTTAAAGGAAACTAGTATTTTTTTCCTGCAAGTACATGATGAAGAATATCGTGATTGCTAGTACAGTTTAGTGCTAAGGCTCCAGGAGTTTTAAGCACCATCAGGGCAAATGTCAGCACAGTAAAAAAGGTGAATGTTTTAATATTATTATAAAAATCATTTTGCCCTTGAGGATCCCTCTGAAAGGGTGTTGTCTGTGGACCTCACTTTGAGAACTGTTCTAGAAAGAGGAGAAGCTCACCCAGAATAAAAGGGGTGGAACTGGGGCAGGGAGGGGGGCACAGGGAGGGAACATTTTCTTTTTGTCCCTCTAATTCAGTGTCTGTGTTTCCAATCTTACCCTTTCATAGCCAGTTAAGATGAAGCATCTTTTATTTAAAGCAAATAGAATGGTCTAATGTCTGATGATAAGGAAAAATTCGTTCACCCAGGCTGAGATGGATCCTTTCAAAGTCCTTCTATTAGCCTCACTCTTTGTCCTTTTCCTAGTTCCACTGAAATTCCAAACCTTTTTTTAAATGTATATTTTACCATAATATTTTTTAAAAATTATTTTTCCTAACATAGTCAAATCTGAGGTCATACAGAGATGAGGTTCCTGTGGCCTGTCTTCCAGCTTTTCCACAAGGTGGAGAAGAAGCAGAACTAAGTTCCCTTCCGCTGCCCCCTCCTCCCTGTGTCCCAGCTATTCCTCATATCAGGGGCCTGAGAGCTGCAAATGGTGGACACTCACAGCGGATAGGGACTGGGAGCCTGATGGGTGTGTGAGGCACAGGATGTGGGGCCGGAGGAGGTGGTCAGGGTCCAAGGAGGGGGGCAGGGTGGGCTGTTTCATCATCTCTTTGGAAACATCAAGTTGGCAGTAGGGTTTATTGTGCTTAGGAGCCAGACCTCAGCTTATCACTCTTACCCGGCCTTTGTGACCGTGGGCACGTGACTTACTCCATGCCTCAGTTTCCCCTCCACAAAATGAGGTCCCTGGTGGATGTATCCATGGTTGGTTTAAGACTGTGGGAAGTCAGTGGCCTGGGGACTCCACTGAAGTCTTAACCAAAGCCTTCCAGCAGGGGTTCTGCAAAGAACAGACGGCCCCTCACAGTCAATGTTCTGTTTCCAGAAGCAGCATGGGTGCAGAGTTCAGCGATAAAGCTGACACTGAACAGAGCCAGGCCTCAAACCCAGGTCTTCTGTTTCCTGACGTTGTTCTCTTGCCAAGATAACCAGACTGAGTTTTGTTGATGTCATTAAAACTGCTACCCAGGGGCTCCCCCAGGCTTCTGTGCACTGCCCTTGGTTTAGAATTTTAAATTATCCAGGAACCTCCTACAAGAGAACACAGAGTCCTTGGACGCACAGCAGCTGGCGGCAGCTCCGTTCTCTGAGCAGATGAGAGGATCCCATAACCTGGGCCAGAAGTTAATCTGTCTTTTCTGTAAGAGCACAACAGAAGGGTGAGACTCAAGCAGGGAAAGGGGAAACCCCTTTTTGCGTAAACTCTTTTGAAACTCCTGGGCAGGTTTAGAACATGCGATGCTGCTTGAAATCTAATAGTAGGGAAAAGACCATCTTTGGTCACAGCTGGTGTGTTGACACCTTTGCAACTGGAATTGGCATGACCTTTGTCCATGTGCTATGAGTAAGTGACCCCCTCCTTGCTTACCGAATTCATGTTCAGATGGCAAAACAGCCCCAGACTGCCACATCTGACCCCCATCACTTGTTTCTGTGTCTATGGCTTCATACGCTGAGTGCATATAACCAGGGCTCAGCACACGCCTGTGTGTTTACGTGGCTGGGGGACAGACAGGCTGATTCAAGGGGGCCTGTGGCCTGGGCTGGCTGGAGGATGGAGATAGAAATGGAGGGAGAATGGTAAATAGAAAATGAACAAAAATATTGTGTATCAGCCATGATCCATCTCCTTGTACAGCCCTTCAGAAACAATTTTGCCATTTGCTGGTAAACTCCACCAAATTGGGTATTGAAGAGGTTATTTTTCATCACAATGCAAATAGGACAGGGCCCCACCACTCTGCACTGACTTGTTCTTTTGCACAGAAAGGACATGGCCTGACCCTGCTCTGACCCCCTAGGTTTGCTGTAGGGCCAGGTGGGGCCTAGAGGGGTCCAGCTCCAGGCCATGATCATCACTTTCCACCTCCCCCAAGGCCTGTATAAGTGATTAGATCACTTTCTATTTCAGAGCAATTAGGGAGAACTGTTTCCTAGAACCTGGCTGGCCTCCCCTTCCCCAGCCTAACGGATCAGCCCTGGTTGTCAGGCACTTGTTTACCTTGGAGACAGAACACTCTACAGGGTTCTGAGTGGTCAGTTGAGACCCAGAGGACACTGGCCCTCAGAGGCAGATCTGTGGAGCCCGCGCAGCCATGGAAGGTCTGCCACCTGCTCCCTGGTCCACTTTCCAACTGATCCTGGAACACCTGTGGGGTGCTCTGCTGGTCATTCCCCAAAGCTTGACGCACCTCTCAGGTCTCCCTGCGTTTCCCTGCGAGATCCTGTTACATGCTGTGCTGCTGGTTCTGATAGTAAAGAGACGGCACACTTTAAGAAGTGTGAAGTTCCGAGGGAAAAGGTCTTCTGACCATGATGAAGTCTGTGGAAAATGTAATGAGAATATTGGACCAATAGCTCAGGCTGATGAAGCCCTCAGGCCACCTGGTTGGAGGCCAGTCCTCCCATGTTACAAACCCTGTGCTTGTCGGCAATGAATGCAAACCTGAGCAGGTCATCATTTCTGGACACTGTGGACTTTCTGGAAAAGGTACACAACAGCCAGCCTCCTCAACTTTCCCAAGTTACTGATGGAAAACACACCTTTAAATCATGAGAGGAGGATGGAGAACAACCTCAGAAGAAAGAAACAGATGATCTGAATAACAATGTTGATTTTCCAGAAAGTCTAGAACTGTCTGACCAAGAAATTGAGAGAGAAAAGTGGCGAGTCCAGGAAAAGGAGGAGCTGGGAGGAAGCCTGGAGCAGTCGAAGGCATGAAAGGAGCAGGTCCTGAAAGATAAAGTCAGCCGATTAAGATCCATAGCAGAACACCTGCTGACAATCTTCTCCTCACCTGACCCCCTTAGAGATCACGTGGATGAAGGGAACTCAGACATCCAGCCAAAGAAGGAAGCAGAAAATGGCCATTGCCCTGTCCATGGGTCAGAAGTTGACCTGAAGGGCATCATTGATGACGTTGACTGCAACGTGTCCCTGCCACGTCCTGAAGAGGAATATCAAGGAACAGCCAGACAACTGAGGGAAGAAAAGCAAATGATCGAGGAGCTTACAGGACAAATCACGAGTCTCCAAACTGAGGAAGCATCTCTGCAGTGTGAAACTTTACTTCTTGACAGTGAGATTCAGCTGCTGAAGCAGAAACTTCAAAGTCTGCCTGATTTACATGACGACTATGTGATGCAAATCACAAAAAATTGTTTAAGGAGGAAGCACGCTGCTTAGGATTGAAGAAACTTTTCAATGTGTGTAGAGCCATGAACTCCATAATGAGAACCGCAACCTCTCCAAGAAGATAGCCAAAGACATGGGCAAAGAATTGGAGAGAACCACTTCCTACTATCACCAGGAGACCTGCCTCCATGAGAAAAAAGCTCAAGAAAGCTGGGTGATGGAGATGGAGAGAAAGCTCAAGGAGCCAAGGCAAGAGACTGACCAAACCAAGCAGATGCTGGCCAAGGTCAAGTCCAACATCCAGCCATTCCCAAGGGCCCGTTGTGCCCCTGCTGTTCCACCACTGGCCACAGAAGCCCGGAGGTGTCGGGGGGTCCCCTGGGTCATCAGACACCACCCCCCCGGAAGGAGGAGGATCATGCCATGAGGGCTCAGGGACCTGGGGTCACTTGCAGGTTTGACTCAGCTCACAGCAGCCGGGTCTGGACACTCACAACCAGGACAAAACATCTGCGTGTGTTTTCCTTTCTTAGAGTAATTTTGATTTTTATCTTTTTAGTTTAGCTTCTATTACATAATTGATTTTTTACTCACACAGATAAGGCATTATAATTTGTAAGATTTTTCAAATAAAGTTTTATTTAATACAATTCTTATGAATAATTTATTTGTATGTCTTGCACCGTCTAGAACATGATAGTATAAAAAATGTATTTTAATTTAAATCAAAAGTCACTATTCCTTAAGCCATCATTGAAGTTTAACATAGAGAGAGATGTTTGAAATAATAAAGACCATTTCTGTATGCTACGAACTGTTATTAGAAATCTGTACAGGTAATCTAAAATTTGCCCCCAATAAATTAGGTGGGTTTTAAAACACAATGCAAACAAACAAACAGAAAAACCCTTGAATACACTACCACTGAAATGTCATAATTTTTTGTTAAATGGTCTAAATTCATTGAATAATTTAGAGGAGTTGACATCTTGAACTCATTTTTTGTTTTGTTATATTTTTAACCTTTGTTATTTTGTTTAAAGTATTGTTTGTTGTTCAGACATTTTTCAGTTTTATGAAGTGAAAATAAAAGTTTTCTATTGTCAAATCACATATGCACGCACACACATACACAAACATACAAAGACTACAATGTGAGTGTAAGACAATTTATTTGTTATTTCAGTACCTAAGGAAAATGTAAAAATAAAGAGAAAAAAATTTTAGTTAAAAAAGGAAAAATAAAAATCACACATGTGCAATTTGTGTATATAGGGCCAAGATATCTAAATCTTATACACGGAAAAGATAGTTATTAAGAACAGGAGACCGAGGTAGTAATTTTACCGGCCACTCCCACCTGGATGATGGCGTGGCCTGGTTTCAGGGCTGAACGATGCCAAAGGACATTGGGAAAAGGGACTTGTTATTTATTGTCTCTAAGCTGTGACGGTGAGGAAGCCAGGAAGTGATGGCAGGAGGTGGAGGGGGTGGGGTTTTTAGTAAGGACGATGCTGCCAATGAAATGATAAGCCCACTTTTCACGTCGCCTTCAGCTCAGGAACAGGGAGACAAGTGCGGAAAGTCTGGGCTCCCCTGGTGATAGTCGGGTCGCTCTAAAGATGAGAACGCTCACGGAACGAGGTGAAACGACAGGACCCTGGGCACCGACACCCCCGGTTTGGTTCCTGTGGGACTGGGGCCAACAGGTGACAAGGGGGCTCAGGATCCTGTGTTGAGAGCTTCAGGGAGGAAAAGTGCTGGCCTGCAGCTGGGTTGTCCCAGGTGCTCTGGGGACCATGACACCATCCCTGGTGCCACAGCTCCTGGCTGGTGGCGGCTGCTGGCACCTGGTCCTGAAGGACCAGGATGGGTTCAGAGTGTAGAGCAGGTGGAGGACAGGGAGCGGGTTTCCATGGCAACACACCAACTGAGCTCAGACACTGAAGAAGGTTCTGTCCTCGAAGCTCAGGTGAGCAGCAGCTCAAGGCGACAGACGACATCAGGCCCACGTCACCTGCGTGTCCACCGTCCGGGCGCCCACCTCCCTGTCTACACGCAGAGGGGACCACCCTCACGCCGATCCTATGAGGTCTGTGTAGGGTCTCCAGTCTCCAGGTGAGAAACAGGTCAGATTCCGTAGCTGGCGAGGCCAGAGCAGGACGTGAACCCGAGTCTGTGAAGAGCAACGTCTCTGCCCCTTCCTTCTCTGATCCGCCCGCTCCGTCTTTGTCTCCAGCTGCTTCCCGCCTCCCCTCCCTTCCCCTTCCTGCCTCTTTCCTCTCCTTTCCCACCTCCATCACTCCTTCCCTTCCTCACCTCCTCTTCCCACCTCAATCCAGGCCATCTGCCCGACATCCATCGCAACCCCACCCAGACTGAGCACGTGATGGGCGCCAGGCACTTGGAGACACATGGAGAAGTTCTCCCCACCCGGGGGCACTTGCAGATGTGCTCATGAAATTACAGGGGAAAGGGTGGCGTTCAGTGTTTTCCACTGAGAAAGCAGGTGAGCTGGATATTTTACTCATCTCTCCTTGGCTGGTTTCCATTTCTGTGCAACGTTCAATAACCATTTCAAGTAAACCCTGCTGATGCGTGGCTCAGGGAGAGGCGCTTCGGGGTGGGGAGAGACCTGCTGGGCAGCTGAGGACCTGCCAGGAACCACCAGGAAGGACAGGGGAGGGGAGGGGAGGGGAGAAAAGTCAGCATCTCCAGCGGGAACTCAGGCTTTCCCGGATGCTCCCGTGATCCTTCAGGGAAGCAGAATCTTCTTCATTGAGAAATCGCTCCCGAGTTTTTGGGTTCATTGTGAACTGAAATCCTCTCTGAGCCATTATTTATTCACTGTCAATCATTATGAGCTTTAACTATGAACTGGGATTTTCCAGTTTAAAGAATAAGAAAGAAACCCTCTGGGTGGGTCAAGTTCTCTATCATCAACAGGGATGGAGAGATCTTGGTGGAAGAGTGAAAATATCACCTCTCTCACTGACCAGAAACTGATAATACTATTACCAGCCTAAGACATTGCATCTCCTCTTTATTGTTTTAAAATTTCTGATGACTCCTTTTGAAAAATATACCTAAAATCAGATATCTAAGGGTAGGTCAGATATCACAGATAATAATATTTTGGGGAACCCTGCAAGGAGTGTTTGGGAAACAAACCAAGGGTCCCCGGGCATAGCCTGAGGCAGATTCTCTTATTTCCACCTGTCCTCCCTCAAGGGTGTGCCTTCTAAGGCCCCGCCTGTGCCCACAGGCACCTGCTCTGTTCATACCTTCCTGTGAACCTGGTTGGAGGATGCACTGGCTTTGGGAACAGGTCTGACTCCTGCCCCCTCCCTGCACCAGAGCTTGGCCATCACCTGAGTCAAGGAGGTGAGGTAGCTCCCTGCCAGACTCTCTGGAGTTGAATTCCAACTCTACCACTTACTGACTCTGAGTCCTGGGGGAATTTATCCACTCTGTGAGCCTCAATCTTTTCATCTGCTAAATGGGGGAATTCTTCATCTCTACCTCATAGTGTAGTTGTGGACCACAAGGGCTCAGCCTTCACCAATGACCCATCAGACCCACAGCAGCTCCTCCAGGGAGCAGGGCTGGGGCTGGGGGCTCCCACTCCGGTGTGTATAGGGAGCACCTCCCGGCCAGGGAAGCTTCTGGGGAGGTGCTGCCACTCTCCTAGGGGAGGAGAGGCCACAAGGGGCGAGACCCAGGTATTCCATCCCTAGCAGTGGTGGTGGTGGTGAAGTGCTCTCTGGATTTCTGAGTGAGGATTACTCCTGGACCTTCGAAACCAGACCTGAGGAAGAGGCAGAGGCTGGTCCTGATTGGAACCCCCATCCTTAGACCCCTAGAAGTTATCAGCAATGCCGGAAGACAAGGCACCTAATCGGACAGATCCATGGAGCTCTCATGTCATCCACAAACACAGTTTTTCTGCCATTTCATCCCATACCAACATCTGACCTCAACCTTGGCAAATACTCACTGATGCAATTTGGTCAATGAGTGTCAATGATGGCCAGTTTTCTATTTGAACGTTCTCTCCTGTTCCCACTCCTGATGAAATTTCAAGTCTGAATCATGAGGTCAGGATGAACAAAACCTGGGAGATTCGAGTAGTTGGAAGATTAGAACTAGTGGGCGGGTCTATATTACATGTCTTCTGAGTATCTCATTTCAGGCATCACACAGAATCTTTAAGCTGAAATAAAATCTCTACCCGCCATTGGACTCTCTGAGTGGGAGGAGACAATAAGGCAGCTCCTACCCCATCTATTAAGATTTATTAAAAATAGGCTGCAGATAAATGAATAAATAAATAAATATATATATATATATATATTTTTTTTTTTTCCTCCTGGGCAAAGTTAATGCCAAGCCATATCAACTAATTTCTGAGACAGAAAGGCGTAGGGAACAGTGTTTGTGGAATTTGAGACTTGAAGGAGTTCCCTTGACCGCCCCCCAAACACAGACTACATCACTGCAGCCACATACCCTGCTAGAGAACGACCTATGAGGTGCAAACCCCCCCATCCAGTTCCCAGGTTCATAACATAATGGTGAGGATACTAAATCCCGGAGGCTTTGCCATCGATTGGCACAAAACTCCACCCAGAACTCTTGCCTGACCACTAAAGGCTAACCCTCTGTGTGAACTACTGTATTTTGAGTTAGGCCCAGAGGGTCCTCTACCCATTGCTAGGGCGACAAATCTGCGCCCTCACCCTGGGCTCACCCAGGCAGCCACCCTCCTGGAAGGCGGCCTTTCCTACCCCCTCCCAGAGCTACAAGCTGCTCTACAGCCCCATCATCCCTGGACCCCAGATTATCAAGGGAGGAGGGAAGGCTGCTGACCATGCACAGACCCCCCTGTGGGGGGGGGTGGACTGTGAATGACCCATGGAGGTAAGGCAGGACCCCCTGAGGACTGGGGGGACCATGGTAGACGTGAGACACGATCACCATGGCAACCTGCTCGCCAACCCTTGCCCTCCCCGCCTGTGCTCACGACGCAGTTTTTCTTCCAGAACGCTTTTCCTGAGGTTGTCTGCAGGATGTGGTCTTTCCACCCATCTGCAGTGTGAGGTGACTGATAGACACATTTGATGCCTGTGCTGGGTTGAACAGCATCTCCCCAAATTCACGTCCACTTGCAACCTCAGAAGGTGACCTTATTGGAAATAGGGTCCTTGAAGACGTCATTAGTCAAGATGAGGTCATACTGGGTGAGGGTGGGCCCCCACTCCTGCATAACTGGTGTTCTTATGGAAAACAGACACAGACTCACAGGGAAGAAGGCACGTGAAGACAGAGGCAGAGACCCAGATGCTGGGAGAGGGGCCTGGAACGATTCGTCCCTCAGGGCCTCCAGAAGGAACCAACCCTACCGACACCTTGATTCAGACGTCTGGTCTCCAGATCGGGGAGATAATAAATTTCTGTTGTTTTAAGCACCCCCCGTTTGTGGTCATTTGTGTTTTGTTGTTGTTTTTTTTTTTAACATCTTTATTGGAGTATAACTGCTTTACAATGGTGTGTTAGTTTCTGCTGTATAACAAAGTGAATCAGCTCTACATATACATATGTCCCCATGTCTCTTCCCTCTTGCGTCTCCCTGCCTCCCACCCTTGTGGTAATTTGTTATAGCAGCCACAGGAAACGAATACGGTGCCACATGATACTTCAAAATGGAGGCCTTGCAAAACCTCTAAGCTGGGATTCAACTGGCCTGAACCTAGGATAGAATGAAAAATGTGTCTGATATCTACTCCTTATACTTTTAAAGAAACAGTAAAACAATACAGAAAAATAACACTCATGTGCACACGCGCGCGCGCACACACACACTCATACACACACACACACACACACACACACACACCTTAGATATTTTTAAAGTAATCTTGTAGGGAATGTCCTGGGATTGACACAAATTCGTCATGAACTCGACCAATGACCTTGAGTTCATAGTTTGCACCTGCGTGTAATCCTGCAAATGCTCCACGAAGACAAGTTCTGTTCTGTTTGCTGTGCTCAGCTACTGGGAGGCCTGCCTCTGCCCCAGGACGGGCAGTAAGGACAAGTGGGGAGAGACAGTCCTGAACAGTAAAACAATACAGAAAAATAACACTCACGTGCACACGCGTGCGCGCACACACACACTCATACACACACACACACACACACACCTTAGATATTTTTAAAGTAATCTTGTAGGGAATGTCCTGGGATTGACACAAATTCGTCATGAACTCGACCAATGACCTTGAGTTCATAGTTTGCACCTGCGTGTAATCCTGCAAATGCTCCACGAAGACAAGTTCTGGTCTGTTTGCTGTGCTCAGCTACTGGGAGGCCTGCCTCTGCCCCAGGACGGGCAGTAAGGACAAGTGGGGAGAGACAGTCCTGCTACATCTGTGACCTCAATCATGTCCTCCTAAAGGTTCCCTTGTTGGGAAGTGTTCACAGTCTGTCTCACTGAGTCTCTTTCTGTGTGGCTCCTCGCCTTCCCTGGGGGTGAGAGAAGAGGTGGCTTTAAGTCAAACCTACCAGGAAAAGGCGTTCATGGACCTGCCTATCCTCAAGCCCTGTTACGTGAGCACTTCAACTGAGCAGCGTTTCACATGCGTGCGCAGTGATGGGGGAGGTACCAGGACATTTCCGATGTGACTCCACCCTCCACTACCGGATGATCCAATCGGACCCAAAATTCCAGCCCGTGGGAGACCATTGGGAAACCATTGAGTCTTTCCCAGGGACAGTCTGAGAGCAGCAGACATCATCCCAATACCAAATAGGAAACATTCACCTGCTTTGAGACCAAAAAGTGCTGCCTTAGCTTTCCTTCCTTCACACCTGTGATCCTGCATCTGCCGGGGTCCTATGCATCACGGGGCAGGGATGCTTTCCTGTCAGAGATGTGATGGGGGTCCTCGGTATTTGCTCCATTAAGGTGGGGCTTGGGTTCACCTAGAAAGACCATGGCCCTTGTGTTCTCCGCCTGGACCCACGATAGGACCAGCTGACCCTGGGGAGGCGCCACCTCCAGCACATCTGCCTTCCAGTGAATAGGACTGGCCTCCATGGTCATCAGGGCAGGACTGGCATCATCCTGGGTCCTTGGTCCCCTCAGTATGAGTCACACACACACCCCACAGGTGTCACCTCAAAACACATCTACATCAGGGATCAGGCCAGGGCTGTAGCTAGTGTCCTCAGCTTTGGTGGGGACGGGGAGTGGAGGGAGAGAAATGGCTTACTACAGAGGACTTTAGTACATTCTGAAATGTTTGTTCTTTTTAGGGCGAAGCTTAAAAGATATTACAGTGTGAATTCTAGTTAAAACTTCGCCATTGAGGATGATGTTGGCTGTGGGTTTGTCATATATGACCTTTATTATATTGAGGAAAGTTCCCTCTATGCTTACTTTCTGCAGGGTTTTTATCATAAATGGGTGGTGAATTTTGTCGAAAGCTTTCTCTGCATCTATTGAGATGATCATATGGTTTTTCTCCTTCAATTTGTTAATATGGTGAATCACGTTGATTGATTTGCATATATTGAAGAATCCTTGCATTCCTGGAATAAACCCCACTTGATCATGGTGTATGATCCTTTTAATGTGCTGTTGG
>NC_041221.1:9442306-9466306 GCF_002837175.3 Physeter macrocephalus
TGTTGCTTTGTGACCACCTAGAGGGGTAGGATAGGGAGGGTGGGAGGGAGGGAGACGCAAGAGGGAAGAGATATGGGAACATATTTATATGTATAATTATTCACTTTGCTATAAAGCAGAAACTAACACACCACTGTAAAGCAATTATACTCCAATAAAGATGTTAAAAAAAACCAAAAAAACAAAAAACTTCACTCTGCAGTGGCCACTGCTGGTATTCAGGTTCAAGTCCAAAAGGGTTCCCAGTCTTTCTTTTCTTTAATCTTTTTCTTTTTTATTGAGATACCACACTTGCACTGTAGGTGTTCAAATCTTTGGGGTACCATTCAGGGACCTTTAACATACGTCTCCAGCATGGGACACCTCCCCGAGCAATATGCAGAACTTTCCAGGCCCCAGCAGCCCCCCCGGTCAATAGCAATCCCCAACAATAATCCCCACGCTGGAGGTGGCTGCTGTCCCGACCCCCAGCCCCACGTGTTGCTGAACTCCCTGCAGGTGGATTCACACACCACACGCGCTGGGCTCTTCTTCTTTCACTCGACACTGTGTCTGTGACGTATCCTCTCCTGGAACAACTGTTCGTTTGTTTACTGTGTACCGTCCCATTATGTGAATATAGCACAGTTGATTCAACTTGTCCTACAACTGATGACCATTTGGGTTAGTTCATGTTTGGGACTATTATACATAAAGATGATTATGGACATTCTCACGAGTGTCTCTTGGTGGCCCGAGCCCCCATCTCACCTGGGTGTACACACACCCAGGAACCGCTGGTCATGGAGACACGTGTGTTTACCTGGAGGGGACACGTGTGTTTACCTGGAGGGGACACAGCAGAACAGTTTCCAAGGTGGTATCACGCTGCATTTCAGCCACAGACGTCAGAGAGCCCCAGCTGTCCCACCATTGTCACACTGGTCAGTCTCTGGAACTTTAGCCATTCTAATAGGTGCACGAGGTAATTTACTATGGGTTCGGTTTGCATGTTCCTCTTGGCTAATATCTTTGGACACCTTCTCATAGGCTTAGTGGGCTCTTGGATTTCTTCTATTACAGGATCTGCAGATGTTTCTGAAAGGGGCTGAGAGTGAACATCTTGGGTTTACAGGCCACACGGTCTCTGCCCCAACTTGTCAGCCCCGCTGCTGTAGAGAAAAGCAGCCCTTGACCACACGGGAGTGAACGGGTGTGGCTTTCTTCCGATAAAACTATTTATAAGCCAGGCTGCGGGGGTGGGGATTTGGCCTGAGGGGCCTTCATTTGTGGACCCTGCTCTACTGTAAAGCACGGGCTCAGGACTTTTGCCCATTTTTTCATTGGTTCGCTTGTCTTTTTCTTAGTGATTTGTGCAGGTTCTCTGTAAGTTCCGGATCCCAGCCTTGTGTTGTTAATCGTCGATCATGTTCTGGAAATTAGAAGAAATGATGGTATTGTGTTGGACCACTGCTCCAGCCTTGCCCTCGAGGTTTCTACCACAAGGCCCCCGGGGGATGAGCTGTCCGTGGCCGCAGGAATCCTCCCCTGGCACGTGGACCCGGGAGGGCCATCCTCTGCCAGAGCCACCCCGAGGGGCACAGCTGACGCACAGCCGCCCGAGCCCGGGTCCCCCCACTCCTCTCGCTGGTCTCTCGGAGCCAGGACGGGCTGCGTGAAAAATGGCCCCGACTTGTTCAACTGGACACAGTTTCCAAAAGGAACACAAGCTCAGCGTGGATAATGAAAGTATGTGCCACCAGGAATTTTTTTCTCATTTGAAGGAAATTTTCCAGTTCTTCAGACCACAGATGTTCAGAATGAGGAAGAGGGTGGGACGCCTTTTCCGTTCTGAGCCAAACCTTCTTAGGCTGGGCCTCAGCTGATGGTGCGATTGGAGGGAAATTGCCCACTTTCTGGGTTGCTTCACTAGCAAAATGACCATTGTCTTTGCCCTGCAAAACCTTTTTCACAGGTAAGCTCCCCAGGGGATCTGCGGCCAGGTACCAGGTGTGAGGGCACATCAGGAGCGGTGTTGCTTTGCCTGTGGGACCTCAATTGAACAAACACTATCATCTCATTTCGCAGCAAGAAAACTAAACTCAGAGAGGTTAAATGACTTGACCAAGATCAGAGATTCAATAACTGAGCAACCCAAATGCTTTACTTCAAAGCCCAGCCCTTCCCCACTGGACTGTTCTCAGATCTCCGCTTACAAAGATCGGGCTGGAAGGGCTGTTTTGGGAAATGTGGTCGTTTCCGCCCAAGATGAATGAGACCTTGAGGTCTAAAGGGGGGGGTCAAAGGACTCATCACTCAGGGTCCCCAGCAAGCTAGCTGCAACGCTGGGATGAGAGACCAGATTTTCTAAGTCCAAAGCTTTCCTCACATATTTTTTTTCTTATTTAAATAATTTTGATTTTATGACATCAACCACAATGTAAGCTGCCTAAAAACAGCAATCTAGTTTGTCTTTTTCTCCACTGTACCTAGTGTCTATAACAGCATTCATGATTGAGACGCTCCATCTCTTGAACAAATGGACCATAAAAAAATAAGTAGTAAGTGGTTTGTTTTCGTCCTGCAAGAAAGTTTTGATGCTGTTCCTCCCTCTGGCTCCCTCTCAGGTCTCCACTCAGACAGAGAGGGTGGCTGGATGCCCAAACATCAGCCAGCACCCAAGGCCAAAAGGAAACTCACATCATCAGGCCTCTTTTCCTTATATCTTACTAAAATCGTAAGCATGCAATCGTTCATTTCCTTGACAGACTCTCTCATTACAGAGATATATAGAAATATGGAGAATTCTGCTTGTTTCATCCAAAGTGGCTTCAGATGGCCAACTATTCTTCCTTTCATTTTACCCACTCCAAACATACAGCTCCTTAGGAATGTAGGAAAGCTGTTCACACCCTAAATGTGGGACTTATCAACTCGTGTATTGTTTATTCTTGTGCAATTAGCAACATCATTTCTGAAAAAAGGGCTGAATAAACCTATGTATGTCATTTTCCGAGCAGTGATTCTGCTTCTTTATGACTGCTCTCATTTCATACCAAACTTGGTTTATGGGAAGTTTGGGTAAACAAAGCTCTTATGAGTAATTAGTATTTAATTAGGCTAAGTTTCCTGTCTGTGTGAGTCAAGGCCTCCTTTTCCAACCTCCGGGACGAATTAAGTATGTCAGGCCTCTGTTTACAGAACAAGGCCCAAGACTGACTCCCCTGGGTATTTCCCAGGCTGCTGTTAGTAGCTAGACCTCTAGGTTAAGCTACTAAGTATTTTTCTTGGCTCTTGCTGCTGGTGAAAGGGCAAGACTGGTCACCCAGTGATCTAGGTGCTTCTCCTCTGCGTTTGTCTTATAGGAGGTTCCACAGCCCACCAGCATCCCCACCACGAAGCTTCATCCTGACACACAGGGACCGTCACAACACCGCCCTCTGGGAAAAAAGGTCAGGACACCGTCCTTCCCGCCATCAGCCTATTTCAAGTGAAGAATCTGGAGTGAGAACCTCTCTGCTGACAAGTATTTATGCCGGATTTCTTATTCCCAATTTCACATTATGAACATGTTCGAGTACACAGAAAAGGGAAAGGAAGAACACAATGAACATTTGTACACCAACCGGTGAGATTCAAAATCTCAATTCACCAACCATCAAAATTGTGTTTAACCATTTGAAAGTGAGTTGCCCTTCCAATATTTCTGCATGTATATACTAAAAATAAGGACACTCTTCAATACAACCAAAGTAATATTGTGACAAAAAATTATCATTTCATTTAAGTTATTAAAGTAATTGGAGTAATATTGCTCATTTTTTTAATCCTTTTAAAGCCTATAGTGTCTGTAGTGATGCTTCTATTTCATTCCTGAAGTGGTAATTTGTGTCTTCTCTCTTTTTTTCTGAATAAGTCTAGTTAAAGGTTTATCAATTTCATAGTGTATTTTTTTTTTCAAAGACTCAACTCTGGGTTTCATTCATGTTGTTATTTTGTTGTTGTTTTTCATTTCATTGATTTCTACTTTTATGTTTATTATTTCCTGCTTCTGATTTTTAGATTTAATTTGCATTTTTTTCTTTCCTAACATTTTAAGATGGAAGTTTAATTCATTTTTTAAGCTATACCTCACAAATTTTGCTGGTATTTTTATTCTTGTTTAGTTCAAAATATTCTTAATCCTCCTTGTGGTTTCTTCTTTGAACCTTGTGTTATTTAGAAGTATGCTGTTTAATTTCCAAATGTTTGAAGATTTTCCAGATATTCTTCTGTTGTTGATTTCTTACTAAATTCTGTTGTTAAGCAAAGGATAAACTTTGTATGATTTCAATCGTTTTAAAATTTGTTGGGCCTCCCTGGTGGCACAGTGGTTAAGAATCTGCCTGCCAATGCAGGGGACATGGGTTCAAGCCCTAGTCCAGGAAGATCCCGCATGCCACGGAGCAACTAAGCCCGTGCGCCACGACTACTGAGCCTGCGCTCTAGAGCCCACGAGCCACAACTACTGAAGACCTTGTGCCTAGAGCCTGTGCTCTGCAACAAGAGAAACCACAGCAATGAGAATCCCATGCACCGCAACGAAGACCCAATGCAGCCAAAAAAAAAAAAATTTGTTGAGGCTTATTCTATGACTCAGCATATGGTCTATCTTGGTGTATGTTCCCTGTGCACTTGAAAAGAATGGTTTATTCTGCTGGTGTGGGTAGACATTTTTATGTCAATTAGGTCAAGTTGGTGAATCATATCCTTACTTAGTTTCTGTTTATTTGTTCTATAAATTATTAAGAAAGGAATGCTAAAATTTCCAACTAAAATAGTTGATCTGCCTAGTTTATGAGGCCTGTTAGTTTTGTTTTTGTATATGTACACATTTAGGATTGTTATGTTTTTGTGGTAAATTGACCTCTATCCGTATGAAATATTCTTCTTTACCCATATTAATAATTCTTCTTCTGAAGTCCATCTTCTCTTAAAAGTTAATAAAGCTACTCTTACTTTATTTTGTTTACTGTTTTCATGGTATATCTATTTCCATCATTTTATTCTTACATATCTTTTTCATCACATTTAAAGTAGATTTTTTGGAGATCACACATCGTTTTGTTTTCCGCTTTTTAATCTTAGAATATCTGTCTTTGGAGTGTAGACTATTACATGTGTTATCATTATCATTATGGTTAAATTTAAATTGGTCATCTTGCTACTTTTTTACATTTGTCCCATCCCTTTTTTATTTCATTTTTTCTCTTTTCTTACTTTCTTTTGGATTAAATGCATAATTTTTTTTACCATTCTATTTATATTCACTATTGCCTGATAGGCTATATTTTTTGTGTTTTATTATTATTATTATTTTTAAAAAAATTTTTGGCTGCATTGGGTCTTTGTTGCTGCACACAGGCTTTCTCTAGTTGCAGTGAGCAGGGGCTACTCTTCGTTGTGGTGTGTGGGCTTCTCATTGCTGTGGCTTCTTTTGTTGTGGAGCACAGGCTCTAGGTGCATGGGCTTCAGTAGTGGCAGCACACGGGCTCCGTAGTTGTGGCACATGGGCCCTAGAGCACGTGAGCTTCAGTAGTTGCAGCCCATGGGCTTGGTAGTTGTAGCACACGGGCTCTAGGGCATGCAGGCTTCAGTAGTTGTGGCATGTGGGCTCAGTAGTTATTGTGCGCTAGCTCTAGAGAGCAGGCTCAGTAGTTGCGGCATGTGGGCTTAGTTGCTCCACAGCACATGGGATCTTCCCAGACCAGGGATCAAACCCATGTCCCCTGCCTTGGCAGGCAGATTCTTAACCACTGCGCCATCAGGGAAGTCCTATTATTATTTTTGAAGTGGACCATTTTTAAAGTCTTTATTGAATTTGTCACAATATTGCTTCTGTTTTATGTTTTGGTTTTTTGGCCCTGAGGCATGTGGGATCTTAGCTCCCCAACCAGGGACTGAACCCACACCCCCTGCATTGGAAGGCAAAGTCTTAACCACTGGACTGCTAAGGAAGTCCCTTATTATTTTTAAAGCGATTACTCTAAGGCTTACAATATTCAACTTTAACATATCACAGTCCATATAGAAATAATATTATGCCACTTCATGTACAATATACAATTCTTAAAACATTATACAATACTTCTATTTTTTTCCTTGCTCTTTGTGCTATTTTGTTATTGTCACATTTTATTTCTCACATATTAAATCCATAATACATTTTTTACATTTTGCTTTCAATATTCAATTATCTTTTAAAAGATTTTTTAAATTAGGCAAAAAATTTATATTTACTACATATTTGCCAATTTTTTGCATTCTCCATGTCTTTATATAGGTCTAAGCTTTCATGTGGTCACATGTTTCATAGTCCTGTGATACAAAGAACTTGGCTTCAATTTATTGTAGAGCTGATCTCCTAGAAGTGAATTATTGCAGTTTATGTTTGTCTGAAAAAGATTTTATTTTACTTCCATTTTTAATGGAATAATAACTTCCATTATTTTCCCTGAATATAGAATTATAGGTTGACAGGATTTATTATCTATCATCTATCTCTCTATCTATCTATCTATCTATCTATCTATCTATCTATCATCATCACTCTATCTCTCTTCCTTTAATATATCATAATTTTGTCTTCTGGACTGCATAGTTTCTGACAAGAAATCTGCAGTCATTCTTACCTTTTCTCCTTTGTACATATGTCCATCTTCTCTCTCTGCTTTTAGAATTTTTCTGTCACTGGTTTTCAGCTATTTTACTGTGATGTTTTATGGTGCAGTGTGTGTGTGTGTGTGTGTGTGTGTGTGTGTGTATCCTACTTTGGATTTGTTGAGCTTCTCTGGCTAAATAATTTTCATCAAATTTGGAGATATTATTTCTGCAAATAATTTTCTGCTTTCTTCTCTTTCAGAGATTTCAATTACCATCATGTAAGAGGGCTTGAAATTTTTCCACAGATAAATGAAGTGCAGCTCTTTTTTTTTTCAGTTTTTTTCTCTCTATGCTTCATTTTGTGTAAATTCTGTTGTTATATCTACAAGTTCATTGATCTTTTCTTCTGAAGTATTTAATGTACTATTATTATTCTTTCCACTAATGCTTTTTAAATTTCCTCTATTGTATGCTTCATCTCTTTAATTTCCATTTAGTTCTTTTAAATGTATTTCATTTCTCTTCTCATTATATTTTCCTTTAAATATTAAAATCTAGTTATGATTCCTGATGTAATGTCCTTGTCTACCAATTCTATCATCTCTGTAATTTCTGGTTTGCTTCTAAAGACTGATATTTCTCCTAGTTATTGGACTTTTTTTGGATTTTTGTAATTTTTGCAGGATACTGTAAATTTTATGTTTTTGTGTCTAGATTTTGTTGCTTTCCTGTATAGAGTGATGGACTTTGTTTTGGAAGGAGAAAAGTTACTTGAAGATCAGATTGATCCCTGTGAGCTCTGGTTTTAAGCTTTGCTAGGGAAGGTCTAGAGTAACTTCACTCCACAAAGAGTTCAGTCCTACTGATATGGTGTGACTACTCTGGGGTCTTCAATGAATGCACCAGGTTGTTACTGAGGACCCTCCACTATGACTGGTCAGAATTTAAATAGTCCACTTCCTTCCCTGTGTGACTCTGATACTCTGTCAGCTTACAACACTTGGTCATTCTTGGCCTATCTCTGTCAAGGTTCACTGTACCCAGAAGCACTCTAATACTCAGCAAACACCTAAGGAGTCTCTATGTAGATTTCTGCAGCTCTTTTACTGAGTAGCTCTTTCCTATTTGGGAATCTGCTGATGACTTCGTGTAGCCCCAGCCTCCTTAAATTCTGATCTCTATCTCTTCAACTCATGAGGGCACTGGACTCTATCTTGGTTGCCCCTCTGTCACCTATGGTCTGAAAAATGTCTGGAGGTAGAAAGCTGGGGCAATAGTAAGGCTTATCTTTTTTGTTTTTCTATTAGTAGGGATCATAGTACTATGCTATCTATTGTCTAATGTCTGAAAACAGTTGTCTAATCTATTTTGTCCAGTTTTCAAATTGTTTACAGTGAGAGGGTAAATCTGAGCCTTGTCTTCCCTCTCGGCCAGAGATAGTTCTCATTATATTTTAACTTCCTTGGTTTCATTAATTATTTTCCCCTTGTCATTGTGTTTATAATTGTGTTTCTCCCTTTTTTCTTAAGTAGGTGTTGTCCACTTTGTTCTTTTTTTTTCCGTGAACTACATTTGAATTTATTATTTATGCTTTTTTTTAAGTTTCTATCTCATTAATTATTGCTTTTATCTTTATTATTTGCTTTCTTCTGCTCTCTCTTTGTTTGTTTTTTGAAAACTTTTTAATTTGGAACTTCCATTTCTTATTTTCTTTTTCAATTCATTTTTTAGCTGAAGCTAGGACTGTACTTCATGCCATGAGCATATCATGAATAAACTTTGTGAAATTCAAATCTCATGCATTACTTTTTTAATAGATGGAATTCACATACCACAAAATTCACCTTTTACAAGCGTATAATTTAGTGGTTTTTCATATACTGTACAGTCGACCCTTGAACAATGCAATGGTTAGGGGAGTCAACCTGCTGCAACTGAAAATACATGTACAACTTCATAGTCAGCCCTCTGTGTCTGCAGTTCTGTTTCTGTGGATTCAACCAACCGTAGATCATGTAATTCTATACCATTGAAAAAAACCCATGTAGAAATGGACCCACACAATTCAAACCCATGTTGTTTTAGGGCCAATTGTACTCACAAATGTGTGCAGCCATCACTGTTATTTTGAAACATTTCCACCACCCTCAAAATAAACACTGTACCCATTAACAGTTTCTCCTTTCTCCCCTCCTCCAAGGCCCTGATGACCACTAATCTGTTATCTGTCTCAGTGAATTTGCCTATAATGAATATTTACTATGAATAGTATCATACAATATCTGGTATTTTGTGACTGCCTCCTTTCACATAGCATAATGAGTTCAATATGCATCCATATTCATGGACTTCCCTGGTGGTCCAGTGGCCAAGACTCCACACTCCCAATGCAGGGGGCCCGGGTTCAATCTCTGGTCAGGGAACTAGATCCCACATGGCTCAACTAAGAGTTCGCATGCTGCAACTAAGAGTTCGCATGCCACAACTAAAGATCACATGTCCAGCAACGAAGATCTCACATGCTGCACCTAAGACCCCGCCAGCCAAAATAAATAAATTAATATCTTTTAAAAATGCATCCATATTCTGTATGTATCAGTACTTCATTCCTTTTTATTTCTGAGAAATATTCCAATAAATATTTATTTATCCATTCATCAGTTGATGGATATTTGTGATTTTCTATGCTTTAGCTATTACAGATAATGCTTATATAAACATTTGTGTATAGATTGTTGTGTGGATATATGTTATCAATCCACATGGAGTAGGTCCTCGAATTGCTGGGTCATATGGTAACTTTCTGTTTCAATTTTTGAGGAACTGCCAAACTGTTTCCCAAAGTCACTGCCTTGCACTATTTTAAAATACTACCAACTAAATTATACTTCAATTTAAAAAAAAGAAAAACAAAGGAAATCAATAAATGTAGTTCACTATTTAAAAAATTAAAAACAAAACACTACCAACTATGAAAGAAGGTTCTAATTTCTCCAAATTCTTACCAAATTCTGTTTTTTAAAAATTTTAGCCTTCCTACTGTGTGTGACATGTGTCAAATTTTAGTTTTGATTTCCATTTCTTGAACAACTAATGATGTTGAACATCCTAGGCCATTTGTATATTTTCTTTGCAGAAAAGTCTACTTAAATGATTTTCCCATTTTAAAAAATTGGATTATTTTTCTATTATTGAGTTGTCAGAGTCTTGTATGTATCCTAGATACAGGTCCATTATCAGATATGTGATTTGCAAATACTTTCTCTCATTCTGGGCTTTTTGTGCTTTGAAGCACAAAGTTTTTTTCTTAATTTTCATGAAGCCCAATTTATATATGTATTCTTTTGTCACTTGTGCTTTTGGTATTGTAGCTAAAAAACTATTGCCAATTCAAGGTCACAAAGATTTACTCCTGTGTTTTCTTTTTTTTTTTTTTTTTGCTGTACGCGGGCCTCTCACTGTTGTGGCCTCTCCCGTTGAGGAGCACAGGCTCCGGACGCGCAGGCCCAGCAGCCATGGCTCACGGGCCCAGCCGCTCCACGGCATGTGGGATCTTCCCGGACCGGGGCACAAACCCATATCCCCTGCATCGGCAGGCGGACTCTCAACCACTGCATCACCAGGGAAGCCCCTCTTTTTTAAAAGTTTTATAGTGTTAGCGCTTACATCCAAGTCTATGATTCATTTTGAGTTAATTTTTGTGTGTGTTGTGAGATAGGGTTCCAATTTTATTCTTTTGCATGTAGATATCCAGTTGTTCTAGCACCATTTGTTGAAAAGTCATATATCATTTTTGTCAAGAAAGAAAAAACACTCTTCTAATATGTAAATGAATGACTTTCAAATTTCATAAAGTCATAGGACATTATCCCTAGAAATATACTAAGAGGTAACTTAGCCTTCAAACAAAGTCAATTAATTTACTCAAGGCCATCCTTGCACCAATTCTGTTTCCAGCTAATGTATCCAGGATCTGTACCAAACCAGAAATGGTGCAGCTGGTCCACTCCTATGTTATGGTCAGAATTAATTTCTCCTTTTTATCCCCACATATTTATAGTTCCACCCAGAAAATGAAAGTCTCAAAAGAGGTTTTGAGGAGGTTTGTGGCATGGAGGGTTTGGGGAGAGATAGCTGGTAAAAAATTTCATTTGAGAAAATAAAGTTCAGGGGAAGAAGATTCAAGCAGGAGAAGCCCTAGAGTTAGTGTGAGAAGGAACTGTAGTTTTTTCATATCTTTTTTGGTACAGAGTCCCAGGAAATCAGTGGTGTATTGTGGAGACCAGTCCCTATGCAGCAAAACCCACAGAGATGAAGACTTCCTGGATCTGGGATTGTGGCTAGACGTGTTCCATCTATCACTAAATTTGTTTAGTGCAGTAGATTTTTCATAGGTTCACTCAAATGCCATTCCTACTGCCTTTTAGTGAGCCTTTCAGAATTACAGATGCTAGGAAACTAAAAACCTCATTTAGAAGATCCAGGATCGTGTATGTGACTTAATTTCTGACAAATAGTTACCTGCATGACACTAGAAGGATGACAGTAATGTGAGGCAGTGGCCAAGCACAGGGAAATTAGGGGTTTTCGCAAGCAAGGTGATAGGCACATTGGTTCTCCTGGGGCAGCTCTGGCAGAGTTTCTGAAGTCTGGTTCCTAATATCTTAGGTACTGAGCAGTAAGTGGTGACAACAGTGAGGTTTCCACTAGAAAAGTTCCATACACTGTTGGTCATTTCCCTTGGTTGCCACTGTTTCTGATTGTGTAGCAATCAAATCTCATGCCCTGGGTCTCACTGAGATACTGTAAGCTTCATAATACCATCTGATAAATCACTTTTTATGCTAACTAGAATGCATTCTATTATCTGTCACTATGAGCCTGTACCAATATAACCAGCAATCTCATCCACAATGAAAGGGCAGTTAATACGTTTTTCTGTAGGCCATCCTTAAGCCTAAATAAATGTTTCTTCTTGGAAGAGTACTTCATTTCTAAAAGAAAAAAATCGATATGGTACCAATTTGAATAAAATTCAAAAAAGTTGAAAGAAACAACAATCCTGAAGACCCAGAGGAGGATGAAGAAATTTCTGTAAATGATTTACTACAGAAAAAAGAAATGTTATTTTGGAAATAGTTTTCTATCCTTGGTAGAATACAACAAGGTGGTACCTCCATGAAACAGGATCAGAAAATCAAAATCTAGGAACAGGCTAGGGTGAAAGGGTAAAAACAATGAGCATTAAAAACAGAAAGACAGGACATCCCTGGTGGTTGTCCAGTGGGTAAGACTCTGCGCTCCCAATGCAGAGGGCCCAGGTTCAATCCCTGGTCAGGGAACTAGATCTCGCATGTCTACAACAACTAAGAGCCCACATGCCACAACTAAGATACGGCACAGCCAAAATAAATAAATAAATAAATAAATAAATAAATAATGAATAAATATTTTAAAATAAATAAAAATAAAAACAGAAAGATGGTAAGTAGTATACTGTGTGAGAGGCAAGTTTTTCACCAGCTCCACAAGAGTCTGTGGCCCAATGAGTCAGGGGAATAGTCATTGTAATGTATGAGAGCTTTGAGGAAGGATTAAAATGTGTGAAAAATGGCCTGGATCTCGCTCCGTGGGTCTGACGTGGTGAACCCTGGTCCAGGGTGTCCTGCACGCATGTGGCACCATCTTCCTGGAGCACCCATGGGACGTCAGATCCAATCTCTACTTCTATAGAAATCGTGGCAAGATGGAAAAGTTGGATGGACCATCCAGCTCCCAAGTTTACTGCTCCTCCACCCAAGGTGGCGGGCTGGTCTGAAGGTACATGGTTATCCTCTGTGCCTGTCCAACAGTTCCCTACTGACGACTAGAGCACCTGCCTACCCCTGAAGACAGGGCTGCAGTGCAACTGAGTGGTCCTCGCTGCTCTTCCACAGACAATGGAAATAAAGTTGATGAAAAATAAACATCACTTTCTTAAAAAGAAAAAAAAGTAAGATGAGCCAAGACTATAAGATGAGGAGATAAACAGATAAACAGGTTTGGTGAGATAAGGAAGGAGTCTAAGGAAACTAAAATTGCAGTAACATAAATACGTTTGGGAGGAGGAAAAGATTACAGCCTCAGAGTTGATGTAATTAAATATGTACTTGATTCTTTAGAAAATATAATAGATAAACTCTAGGCAAATATAATCAAGAAAACGGGAAAATGAGCAAATATAGAAATGAGAAAAAAGTCAAATAAATAAATTTCAAGCAAATATAATGAAGAAAATGGCAAATAAGAAATTAGACGTGAGAAATTTCAAGGCAAAGAGAGTTGGAGGGAGAAATATATAATCAAAGAAATGTAGGAGACTTATCAACAAATTGTAAAGTATGGACTCAAACAAATCATAAACATGCAAAAGATAATTGGAGAAAGGTGAACACAGAATGGATATTTGATGATAGTAAGAATTATTGTTTATGTTTTAGGTGAGTAGTAATATTATTATTTTTTAGAGTCTTTGTATTTTAGAGATAAATGCTGAAAGAGCTACAGATAAAATTATGATGATAAGATTTGTTCAAAATAATGAGGGGGAGGGGGCAGTAGGTGAGCAAGTGAATGAGAGTATCGATGAGTATCCATGAGTTGATCATTATTGAAGCCAGGGGGTGGAACGGTACTACATTGTAATATTCTCTCCAATTTTTTTATAATAAAAAGGTTTTTAAAAATGAAACTGAGGTGAAAACAAACCTGAAAGAAAATTATGATATTCTATTCCATGCAAAATATAATTGAAAATCTTTAAAAAGGGGAGGGGGCATAATTTTGGGGGCTTATTACCAAAATTGACCTAAGAAGAAATTTTAAATGTTAATAGATTACTACCCACAGAAGAAATATAAAATACAAGTTATGCATCTCAAAGGTTTCTTTTAAATTTTTAAGGAATTAGGTCATATCAAGTATTCCAAAGCATAGAGGAAGATAGAAAGCTACACGATCTATTTCATGATGGTACATTAACCCTGATTCCAGCACCTAACAAAGATAACACAAGAAAAGAAATCTATAAACCAGCCTCACATAGGAGTAATTTAAAAATCTTAAATAAAGTAGCTTCAAAATAAATAGTATCTTAAAGGAATTTTCTATCATGATCAAGGAAAGCCTGTCTTAGCCTGGGATTGCAAAAGTGTTCACTATTAGGAAATTTGACATTATAATACTTTATGTCAGTAGCACCCCCTTTTAATAGTGGCTTAAAGGGCATAAATAACACCTAAAACACATCCCCAAATTATAAAATATCCCTAAGGGAAAAATAGGGCAAAAGGATGCTTCTTTAACACCATAATAATTACATAAACAAATGGCCAACATCTTACTTAATAGTGAATCACTGAAGGTATTCCTATTAAAATCAGAAACAGGGAAGGCATGGCTGCTTCAAGCATTAGTATTTCATGTTGCTTAAGAAGATCTGACTCATGTAATAAGATCTGAAAGAGAGCTAGAAACTATAACTGTTGGGAAGGAGGAGACAAATATTGCAGTATATACCAGCGATATGATTAGGTAACCTAAATATCTAAGAGAATCAACTCTGAAACACTTGGAACTTAAAAGAAAGCCTAGCAAAAGAGCCAGATTTTTAAAATAATAAATGTATAACAGTCAATAGCTTCTACGTATACCAACAAGAAGCTAACAGAAAGCGTACTGTCATGGATGGAAAAGATTTCTTATTAACAACATGAAGAAAACAACAAAGCTTGACGGAGATGCAACACAAACATAATGGACAAAAAGCACATTAAAACAAGCACAACCATTAAAAATCTGCAATGATGTGTGAAAATTGTTCTGGAAAAAACAAAACTGAATAAATAAAACCCAGAATCCGTAAGAGTATATTCACTGTGATTCCTTTCTGTAGAATAGAGATGACATAAAGTCCCAAGAAAATAAAAATAAAAAAGATTTCAGATAAACCTAAGAGATTTTAATAATAATTATTATTTTTATGGAGGTAGATTTTCAGATCATTTTCATTTTCTCTGTACTTTTATGCTCTATTATCTGCAACAAGAAAATATGACTTTTGAGGTCTGAAAAAATTTTGACTTGAATTGAGTTTAAAACCAATCAAGTGAAATATAATAAATTTGTTGGCTACTTATAATTTTCAAGATTCAACATTATGCTTCTCTGAATCAATCTGAAGAGCTTCTCTAAAACATGGGATAATACCCAAAAGCAAAGAGTCTGGGACAAAGTTCAAATGGATGAGTGGAAATATTTCTCTGGCTTTCCCAAGCTCGCCAGTCTGTCTAGAAACTAATTTAAGAATATGAAATGACATCATTGCAGGTGTTCTTTCAAAGTAGTACATACATTTATAATGCTCTGGCTGACAAACTTGGAAGGGAGACAAGATTTTAAAAGCCTCAGATATTCTCTTTGTTAATGCTAACCATCTTTATCTTCAAATAAAAGTATTTCTATTTCTTCCTTCTGCCCTTTAGGCTCCAGTTCTCAGTTAAGAAATGTCTCATAAACTTCAGAATAGGAGAAAAACATAAGATGTTTGTTAGTACATAATGTTCTCTTTTTTAAGACTATAAATATTTTAACTTCTAGAAGAGACCACCTATCATGAATACTTCAGATCTTCCTAATCTTATAAAGATTAACTATAAAGTTTATTGTAGTTTCCAAACTCAAGTAGAATATTCAAGATTGGCTTAAAACATTTGGAAATAAATGCACTGAATGTTTGCCAAAGGTCAAGATACTGGAAAAGATTAATGTCAAATTCAAAAGCTGAAAAGTAAAAGAAGCTGTTAATCAAAAAACTAAACATATAAACTTGACTTAAGCTTATTTTAAGAAAATCAACAAGTTATACCACTATACTATACAGGCAGAGCCTAGCACTTGCTGACAATCGAATAAATATTAAGTACCTGCTACTGACAAAGAATTGTGGTGAGCACTGTAGAGAGAAATATCTCTCTACAGTGAGATAATATAATCCTTGGTAAATATCTCAAGGAATTTAGAGAGTAAAGAGGTAAAAAGACAAGTACAGAAATAAATAGCAGAACTCCTACAAATTAACATGAAAACCCAAAGCACTTAATTTTAAACATAAGCAAAAGACTTGAACAGACATTTCACAAAAAAAGATATATGAAAGGCCAGTAAGCATATGAAAAGTTACTCAACAGTATTAGTCATCAGAGAAATGAAAATTAAAACTACAGCAAGATGTCATTTCACACCCACTAGAAGAGCTAAAATAAAAAAGACAGACAATGCCAAATGTTGGCCAGGATGCAGAGCAACTGGAACGCTTGTACATTGCTAGGAGAGAATGAAATGGTACAACTGCGTTAGAGATCTGTTTGGCATTTCCTTTGGAGTTCAATAGTCATCTACCCTGTGAGCCAAAAATTCCATTTCTAGGTACTTATCCAAGAGAAATGAAAGCACGTCTACAGAAAGGTATATGCAAGAAGGTTTATTTACAATAACCAAAAAAGTAAATGCCCATCAACAGGAAGATGGATAAACAAGTTGTGGTATATGCATATAGTGGAATATTACTCAACAATAAAAAGGAACTGATAGGTGCAACTACATGAACACATCTCTAAAACGCTGAGTGACGGAGTCACGCACACAAATGCATCCTGGAAGAATCCAGTTATTTGAAACTCTAGAACGGGCAAAGCTCATCCATGGTGACAGAAGTCAAAGAGTGGTTACTTCCAAGGTCATGAGAGTGGGCCAATAACTAACTGGGAAGGGGCAGAAGAGGACATTCTGGAATGGTGTGTGTGCTCTAGATCTTGATAGAGATGATGGTTGCACAGATGGACAATAGTCCAAACTTATTGAACTAAACATCTAAGAGCTGTGCATTGTATTATACTTCACTTATGCTTCAATTTTTAAAAAATGGTCAGAAAAGGTAAAAATAGAAATAGTAAACATTTGTGAGTTTGCATAGCAAGGACTACAAAAAGCCTCATACTTGCTATCTTAGTCAATTCAGGCAGCTATGACAAAATACTATGGACTGAGTAGCTTAAACAACATGTATTTCTCACAGCTCTGGAGTCTGGAAGCACAAGATCAAAGTGTCAACAGATCGCATTCCTGGTGAAGGTGACCGACTTCTTTCTGTGTGCTCACATGACAAGAGAGGAAGTTCTCGTGCCTCTTCCTCCTCTTATAAGGACACTAATCCCATCATGGGGGCCCCACCCTCAGGACCTCATTTAACCCTAATCACCTCCCAAAGGCCCCACTTCCTAAGGCATCACATTGTGGGTTGGGGCTCCAACATGTGAGTTTAGGTGGAGCACAAACATTCAGTGCATAACACTTGTTAATATCACTACAGAGCACAACTTCACCAGTAAAGTGTCCCTCAGTCACATGAGGAGGTCAGGAGCCAGCACTGGACGATGAAGCCACAATGAGGCCAGGTGTTGAGGGGAAGCAGGAACCACCTCTGGGGACCATCCCTGCAGGGTCTGAGACTCAGAAAAATATAACTCACCACAACTCATGAACCTCTACAGTAGCTGGCAAATGCTCAGAAGGGGAAATCTACATCCCAAAATGTAATCACTGCAAGATAGAATGTTAAAAACACCAGATGAAGCCACAGAGAATGTTTTCTATATGAGGTTTAAAATGACAGAGACATCTCACCTCCTGAGGAACAAAACCACATTAACTAAGATATTTACCCATTATGTAATCACCACCCCTCAGAGTCTAGCTCCATCTGAAAGTGATGGAGTTTACATTGGTTCTGTGATCTGAAATGGACACGTGGAAAACTACTGGAACACTTAGTTGCTTCGTTAAGATACACCCTTAAGAGCCTTTAAAAAATTATACCACATTGTCTAGTATATTTCTGGTCGGGATACCTTGTCGGAAGATAAATGATAAAAATAAAGAGTTGCCCTAGAAGAGAGTTTGCTCATAGCAGACAAGAAGAGATATTAGTTAATTTCAACGTGTTACAACATTGATCCTCAACCCCTTCCCTGCCCTCACGCACCAGGAGTAAGACACATCATTGCCCATCGGTACTGATGCCTCCTTAAGACAGTGGTGTGTTCTAAAGAGGGGAGCCATGCAAAGAGTTTCCAGGGGTCGGGGGTAGTTATGATATACAGCTCCCCTCCCCGACCAGGAGAGTCACTGATTCCATCAGGGATTAAACTAATCCAACACCATTTGCCTATCATATTTTTTGCTCAGGCCCATCCTTGATTCTTCTCTTTCTCCCCAGCACCCCACATGTCTGGCCCCATTTCCCCTCTGCCCCAGCATCCCACTTCCTCCCTTCCCTCCAGCTTCCAGCCACACTGGCCTCCTTGTTATTCCTTGACCATGCCCAATGCTCCTGCCTTAGGACCTTTGCAGTGACGGTTCTATCTGCCTGAACACTCTTCCCCAGATGCTCCAATGACTAACTCCTTCACCTCTTGCAAGCCTTTTCATAAAGGTCATGCTCTAAGTGGGGCTGACCTCTGTGCTCCTCCAGACAAGTTCTTTGCCCTCCTCCCATGTTCTCTTTCCTTCTTTCCAGTACATTTATCACCTTCAACATCCTGTGATATTGGCTCATTTTATTATATTTATTACCTTACTGTATTACACTTATTATTTATTGTATTACTATCTTACTATATTCATCGTTTGTTGCCTGCTCTCCCTGTGACAATGTAAGTGCCTCATGGCAGGGTTCTCTGTTTTATTCATTGACATCTTCTAAGAACTTAGGACCCTACCTGTCTCAGAGCAGGTGCTTAAAAATATTTTTCAAGTGGATAAGGGTATATTTTTCTATGCTCCTCTAGCTAACATAAATAATGACTCTAACGTTGCCCTTGTAAGAATTTATTTCATCTTTTCCTCTACCTACCCAACCCTCCACTTAGGGGAGACTTATAAGGACTGTGCTGAACATCAAAGACAAGACTAGTGAACTGAGTGGTCTGAAAGCCTGTGATGGCAAACAGAGGGGAAAACAACTCAGAAAACAGCCCCAATCCCATATTTTTCTATCCCATGAAATTTGTGAGCAGTTGCGTCTATCCAACAGCAGGGTCTCCAGCCCTATCTTGTGATCTCCTTCCCCTTCTGTTTCTCTTACTCCAGTACAGCTCTTACTCAGCCAACAAAGTAAGGAGATGGAGCAGAAAGCATCTGAGTGATTCTCTTCTTAAACTTGGACTCGAATCATTCTGAAAAGTCAAGTAGAATATTGTCACTGGCATTAGTTTGTCATGTGTGGTAGATAAAGTTTCATCTCATTTGATGGTAAGGAAAAGACTCATTCAGTTCACCTTAAGAACTGGGGTTTTACGGTATATTTAAGGAACCATCTGGTGATAAGGGATACAAGGCGAGGACAGAATCTAATGTACTACTAGCCCCACAGAGGATGAACCTGGGAAGTTGTTCAGGACAGAAGGTAGTTCTGGGTTCCATGTTGTCTTGTTGCCCCAGTAGCACCAGGCGTTCTTGCATCTTCACTATGGCGCCCCCTTTAGCCTGGATCCCCTACTGCCAATTGGTCTCCGCTTCTCTCTGGAGGTCTCCTTGCTTCTCCTTTTGGTACCAATTGACTGATTCCATCTATGTCTCCATGAAAGAGACCATAACCATCCTTGCTAATTACTATCGTCCCTACTTAAGGCTTTTATCCTCTACTCCTTCATACGTCATTACTCAGCCCACAAAGTGGCCGCCCTTGGTTTGGACAAGACCCTCAACCAACTCAGTCTCTCCAAGGATGGGAATTGTGGTTTGGAACACTGTGATGGTTAATTTTATGTGTAAACTTGATTGGGTCATGGGGTGCCTGGATATTTGGTTAAACATTATTCTGGGTGTTTCTGGATGAGATTAACATTTAAATCAGTAAAATGAGTAAAGCAGATTGCCCTTCCTAATGTGGGTGGCCCTCATGCAATCAGTTGAAACCCTGAATGGAACAAAAAAGCCAAATAAGAGGGAAACTCCTGCCTGACTGTGTGATTGGTCTTTTCTAGCCTTTATGCTCCACTGAAACACCGGTTCTTCTGGGATCTCAAGCTTGCTGACTGCAGGTCAAAGGATTTCCCAGCCTCCATCACTGCATGAGTGAATTCCTTATAATAAATCTCTGTACATAGATACAGATACATATCCTATTGTTCTCTGGAAAATCCTGACTAATAGAGACATGGTCACCCATGAATAAGGAACAGATTAGAGATGCTTCCCTTGGCTTAGCTATGGGCTGAGCCTTCTTCACCTTCAGAAGGGGCAGCCATGGCAGGTGTGTGAGTCATGGCCTCAGCACGGTCCTCCTGACTGCGTGAGCCAGATGCGGAACCAGTGGGCTTCTGTGTCTGACCACGGCCATGGCCAACCATTCTCCTCAGGACCTCTGGGATTATAGTAAGCTCACTACACTGCCCTAGTGCCTGGGGCCCCAGACTCTGAGTCTTCAGCCTCCACTCAGGACTCATCGTTCTCACTCCCCGTTTCTAACTCTGCAGTCCTCAGTTTGGGAAGGGTGTTGACAGCTTAAAACAGAGCAGCAACCCTACAACGCAAGCCTGCTGGTGTCCAGTAACTCTCCAGCTCCCAGACTATGGCAGCTAGAACAACCCCAATCCCATGTTTATAGGGTCCAGACTGGATTTTGATAAGCACTGAGAAGAAGGCATATATCATATGATATCGCTTACGTGTAGAATCTTAAAAAATGATAGAAATGAACTTATCTGCAAAACAGAAATAGACTCACAGACATAGAAAACAAACTTATAGTTACCAAAGGGGATAGTGGGGGGAGGGATAAATTAGGAGTTTGGGATTAACAGATACACACTACTCTATATAAAATAAGTAAACAACAAGAACCTACTGTATAGTACAGGGAACTATACTCAATATTTTGTAATAACCTATAAAGGAAAAGAATGTGAAAATGAATATATATATGTATAACTGAATCACTTTGCTGTACACCTGAAACTAACACAACATTGTAAATCAACTATACTATATAAAATAAGTAAACAACAAGAACCTACTGTATAGTACAGGGAACTATACTCAATATTTTGTAATAACCTATAAAGGAAAAGAATGTGAAAATGAATATATATATATATATGTATGTATGCATAATTGAATCACTTTGCTGTACACCTGAAACTAACACAACATTGTAGGCCAACTATACTTCAATAAGAAAATGTAAAATAAAATAAAAATTATAAAATAAAATAAAAAGAAGGCGGCAAAAAGGACACATAGGCTCAATGTAATGTCCACATGCCCCAGGGCTCCCCTTAGAGAAACCGAGGAGGGTAAACGAAGTGACCACGTATTGGAAAGAAAAGCAAAGTTTCCATGGATAGAAAAGGAAGACACCAAGTCTAGAAATTCCATGGCATGTCGCCATACCCACAAATATTTTGCTTTGGGAAAATTATAGGCATCAGGCTCATCAATTCAGAAAACGACCTGCTGGCTGCCGTGGCCATGCGTTCCCCACACTGGGCAGCAGGGGCAGAAAACTGCTGGGAATTCATAGGACCCCTCAATGTTTGTTTTTAGCAAATATTTGCCGAATGCCTACTATGCCCCAAACTTGGTGGTTAAGAGCAGGCCTCCTCCTGTTGGTGTTTTCATTTCAGTCTCTGAGCTCTGTCCTTAACTTGCTGGAAGCTGCAAGGAATTTACTGCTCTCAGGGACAGGTCCCCACACGTCCAGTGGACTCGGCTGAGTCTCTGATGCACTCTGGTATCCAAGAATAAAAATAGAGGCCAATCCATTAAAACAATCCTGGGAGATTAAAGGATTTCTAAGCCAAAACAAGACCTGAGATAAACTGCTTACATGTGAGCAGGGAGGCAGCATCGGGTCCAGGATGCCAGCAGCGTCTGGGAAGGGCCCCCTGCATCCCGAAGAGACTTGTTCCTGGAGCCTCTTCCCTCCTGTCCTGTCAGATCTGCAGGAGGGGGTGGCAGGGCGCTTAGGCGAAGCCCTTCAGGCCACCGGCATCCCTGTCCAGGGTCTCTGCTCCTGTCTTTCTTTCTGGGTCATTTCCAGTTAAAACTCATGTTTGCATTGTTTTAAAGGTCTATTCCACTCTTCACAAGTGCCTTTAGTAACCAAATCACTCTCCTCCGTTTGCCGACCCTGGATATCTCCCTGTCCCCTAGGAGAATTGGACTGGATCATTCCTCGGCTTCAACACAGATTTCTGGCCTCCTCAAGGGCTCACACAGCTTGGCCCAGAAAGGAGTGGAATGCTGACACATGACCCAGGATACCTCCACATGAGGCGACCGCTAGGGGAGGGTCTTCCTGGAGCATGTAAAGGGCCACACCAGTGCTGGGTCCTATCCCCTGCATGGGGTGACCTGCACACGCCCCCAGATAGCACATCAGGACTGTTTGTCCACAGCCAACAAACAGCCAACCGTGTGCAAAGATGGGAAGACAAATAATAAACCTCTTTGCATTTATTTCCAGGTCTGGAAAAGTCAACTACTCTATGGTTTTGCTTTAGAAAGACGCTAGATTTGGAGCTGGAGGACACGATTTCTAGTCCCCCCATCTGCCCTCATTATCCACGTTACCTTGGAAAATCACTCTGGACCTCAGTTTCCTCACCTGCAGCTCCTGGGAAATACTTGCCCTCCTCACATTCACAGGGCTGTCGCGAGGATCCAAACGAGATAAAGCACTTGAAAATGCTTTTCAAGCCTACAGTACCAAGTAAAAAGGAACTTATTGTTATTATTATTATTTTTATTACTATTATCATCATCACCTTTCACCCCAAATGGACAGCTTGACCTTTGCCTTAGGGAAATGGTTTTAAATAAAAAGGGACTGTGTTTTATGAATATGAGTGCAGTGGAAATGGAGGTTTTTGTAACTTCCATCAGGAGGGAGGAAAAGGGTCAGTGGCCTTTTATTAGATCACAGGTATGGAATGTTCCAGCGGGAAGGGACCTCAGAACCTCCCTGCCCAGCACACAGGGCTCCCCGTACACAGAGCCCTCCACAAACACTCAATATTGGCGCTGATGCTGATAAAAGCTCCTGGGTATTGAGCGCTTGCTGTGCACCTGCCTGTCTGCTAAGCGTTCTGTGTGCTTTATCACAAAAATGCTCAGAACAGCACCAAGAGATCACAGTACACAAATGTCTCCACTTAACACGTGACAAGACTGTGTCTTGACAAGGTAAGGCCTTTCCCACAGTCCCACAGCCAGGAAGATGGAGGACGGGAACCCAGGAGCCCCCATGCCAACCCTGGGCTGGTTGCTGCCCACTAAGGAATCAATGACTGAACACCCTTATCACACAGGTAGGGAAACTGAGGCTCAAAGAGGAGAAATGACTTGCCCATGTCACTCTGGAAACCAGCTAGCCTGAGGCCAGTTCCAATTCCCAGACCAGGCTACTTGTACCTTCTCAAGAAGAAATTCTGCTCGAATCAACCCTTCCAAAGTGCAGCCCACGGCGTGTCCCCGGACCGTGCTGATGCAGCCATCTGGTCTACCCCAGTCTCTCTCTCTTCACATCAGGTGACTTTCCCGACTGTCTGCTAATCTCACCTTTCCTGGACTCTCCCTTTCTTGGCCCACATGCTGCCCGAGTGACACGCTCAGTGCTATAAATGAGGGTGTCGTGGTGTGTTTTCAGGTCTTACTGGAAGTGCAGCTCTTAAAAAACAATCTAGTAAACAGCCTGCCCAGCCAGTACACGTCAGCAGCCCTGCTGCGAGGCTCCGATGTCAGCTAAGGCGGGCTGAGGCCTCAGGCCAGAGCCCGCTCCAGCTGCCATGCTGCCCTCAGGCCAGCCCCGCCTGCCCACGCTTGCGGGATGAAATTGGCCGGCTCCTGGCAGTGCTGACCCCTCCCTCGCTGGCTTCTGGAGCGCCCAGATTTCCTGGGGTAAATGGCTCCATGCTCAAAATTGGGACCTGGGAACTGCTCCTGGGGCAACCACATTCAGCTGAGCAGGAAAAGTGAATCAGAATACGGATAATGATCGGATCACTGAGTCTATAAACAGAAATTCCATGGATTGGTGGATTTCTGGCTAGAGTGTGTATTTTGTGCCTCAGTGACCCGGTGGTCCCATCTGGGGTCTCCTTGTCAGTTCTCGACAAATGAGCACTGTTTCCTTATAAAAAAATCACAGCTCAGCAAGAGGTCATAGGAGGTCTAAATAACCTATTGGAAGAAAGAAGTGAAAGCTCCTCATTAGAAACATGAGGATGGTGGGGGGGTGGGGGGGGTAGTGGTGGGATGAATTGGGAGATTGGGATTGAC
>NC_041221.1:9466422-9471739 GCF_002837175.3 Physeter macrocephalus
ATTGACATGTATACACTAATATGTATAAAATAAATAACTAATAAGAACCTGCTGTATAAAAAATAAATAATAAAAAAAAAGAAATATGAGGATGAAGACTCAAATTGGCTTCTTTAAAATATCAGTGAAAAAGAAAACTATGGTACAAAAGCATTAAGGCCATTACAGTGTTTTAGTAAAGGTGGACAGGAGGCTTCTTCTCTGGATCTAAAAGCTCACCATCCTTCACCCCTGCAGAGGACGATGCTGTTGGGTAACCAGCCATGAGTAGGCATAGAAGTGGATGTATTGGTAAGTTCTGAATCCAACCGTTAAGAACAACAGGAAGAATAAAAGAGCTACTACTTATTAAGCCTCAGCCTACCAAAATGTCAGCTCTCAGGGGCAAGGATTTTGTTTTGTTCCCGTGGTATCTCTAACCTAGAACAGTCCTTGACACATAGAAGCTCAATATATGTCTTTTAGACAGATCTGTGCGGGCATGAACCCAGATGTGTCCGACACTGTATTTCGCACTGCTTTTGTGTTACTAACAGTCTTTTCCACCCCTATGAAGCAGGTCTAATTCCCATCTTACAGATGCACCGGGAGGCTTGGGGAGTTTGAACGTGGGTTTGCAGCTGAAAGTAGTAGAGCTTGGCCAGAAAGCGGGGTCAGTCCTCCCCCCGGGCTCATACATTTGACCACCGGGCCAAACCTCCTCCCTGTGCACTGCATCTTCACCCTGGGTCTCTGGACAGGTCCCTGGGCCCCCCAACCCCAGTTCCCCCTTGAATTGTTAAGGGTAGCTCAGCACCCCTGAAAATGTATGTAAAGTGGTGTGTCTAAGGGCCTATCTACGCTAAACAGAAGGGAAAGCCCATGGCCTTTAGATTCTCAGGGGACTCAGGATCCAAAGAGGTGTAAAAATCACTGTTCTAGACCCTACCATAGCAACTAATAAGGAGGGGGGGGACCAACGGTCAGGTCTGCCAGGGTCTGTGCTGATTTTAGCGCTGAAAGTCTCAGGCCCTGGTAACCCCTCATTGGTAACAGGGCACGTGGACCCCCCAGGAGGAGAGGCAACGTGGGCCTGGGTCCAGATTCCTGGCCTTTCTCTTTCTCAGCAGGGAAGAAAAGGCCAGTGGGGAACCAGGGATGTGGGGAGCAGGTACAAAGCCTGGAAACTGGAAGGCCTGGGAGGGGTTGAGGGGGGAAGATGAGGTGGTTGGAGCATCAGCACGTGGACGTTGGGGGGCAGAGGTTTGGACGCCGTCCCCCTGGGTCTTGGGACCTGCCCGCTAGCTCTCCCTTCAGCGGGCGCCGCCTCGAGGCAAGCTGAGGAGGAGAGCCCAGCGGTAGGGATTCTGAGGAGGGAGTGCAAGGGTTGTCAGAGGCACCCCTCACTCCCCGCACCCGAATTCTGCGGCTCATGTCTGTTTGAGCTGTGCAGGGCAGTGGCGGCTGGCATTGCGCTGGCACTGTTCACATTTCGGAGAGTAACTCTCCCCTTCCCAGATCCACCTGTGGGGGGCAGGTCCCAGGAGCCCAGGAAGATGGACGAGCAGTTCTAGATGTAAGACTCAGGCCCACGGAGAGCGGGAACGTTCCTGGACGCATCGCAAAGCCAGTTCGGTGCCAGGAACGGGAGCCATGTGTTCACGGCTAGCGGGAACCGCAACTCGGAGCAGAAGGGCCCAGGCCTGAGGTCTCCGTCACAGGTGATGGGACTGCATCACCCGGCCTCGGCCACGCCCCCAGAGGGCCTGCGTCTGACAGCTGGACCATCAGCATTTACGGCTCAGACGCGGGGCTGACACACATCTCCATCTCGCACTTGCTCTTAGCGATCTCCCAGGGGATCCTGGGCTTCCCGGATCCGTGTGTTCTAGCAGTCGGTTTTAGGATCGCTCGGTCTTTGCCTAAGGATTCCTCTCTCTCCTGTTCTTTTGTTTCCTGAGTTCATGTTGGGATGCATGCTTCTGGTCCCCAAGTGGCTGAGCTCCAGCTAAGGACCAGGCAGCCCTGGGCTCTGCATGACTGGCATTAGGGAGTCCTCTGTGTGCACCCTGAGATGCACGGTTGCCCCAAAGCCAGCCTCCCTCCTTAGGAAAAGCAGCCACGCTTGTCACTCAAGCCCAGCTGGGCTTTGCCTTTTATTTGCATCAAGCGTGGCAGGGATAATCTTATCCAAACAATTAAGAGTGTCACCTCGCCTTGGCCATCTGTGACTTCGGTACTTAAGGACTTATGGGTCAGAAGGCACTCCCCTTAGAACACTTGCCCCTACAGAGACGGACCTGGGCCTCAGGATCACCAAATCCACCGGGGTCAGTAGGAAATGACCACTGACCTCGCGAACGCCACGGACCAGCTCCAGTATGAGCAAGGCCGTCCACCTCACACTGGCCGCACGCTTTGCCTGTGGAAGGAAGCCCAAGGCAACCTGGGTGCAGGAATTGCCAACTGTGTTAAATTAAGTGGTTTTCAGACCCGGGACCAGGAAGCAGCCACAGGGCTCCCGTTCCTCCTCCCAAAGTTCTTAGGGCGCAAAAGGCAACCTCGCCAACCAGCCGCGCCAATCCCAGGCAGAGCCCGGCCCTGCGTCTGATCCATCATCCAGGACACCGGGCCCGGTGTTTCGGGAAGAACCCAGCTTTCAAAGTTGACTTCAGATTGCTATGAATCACCCTATCTGATTCAAATGCGGGCTTGGGTGGACTTAGAGATAGCTGATTGCCTCCGATTAATCCACAATTGCCTCAGCAGGTAATTTACCTCTGGGAGTTCCAAGGACTGAAAAGAACAATGCATTTGCATAAACAGTCTAAACTCAGAGTTCAGGCAGGCAGCCTGCCCTTCTTCGGCTGGCAGCACCCAGGGATGGAGGAATCCCGGGGTTCCAGGCCTCCCCCATCCTCTCCCCCCGCCTTCTCCCACCCCCTCCCCACCATCTATATCTCATAAATGAAAAGCATCCTCCAAGTCATGACCGGGTCCCCAGCCACTGCCCCTGATAAGCCGGCTCCTCACCCCAGTGCTCCTAACCAGGTGGTCTCTCTCTCCATGTTCCGGTAACTTTTGCTGCCACAGAATTCTTCCTCGCCCTGGGTAGCAATCCACCACCTCATGGCTCCAGCCACCCTCCAGGTCCGCATGGCAGAAGTCACCTCGCTTTGTCATGGGACGTTCCTTCACATTTGTGAAGTGCGTTCTGGCTTCTCTCTGCACACCAAAGCCCTAGACCTCCTAATGCATCACGGTTCTGGAAAGCTCCACCGTCCTGCCCATCTTCCTCCCCATCCTCCTCCAGCCTTGCTCTTCTTGGTGGCCTCCCTCTGAGAACGTGGCAGCCGTACCAGGGGTGGTCTCACCAGGGCCACCTCCCTTGTTTCAGCTACTATACTCCTGTTAATATAATCTAAAATCACATTGGCTCTTTTCTGGCAGCTCAACCCCATGTGGCTCTTAATAAGATTTGTTTAGAGTCAGCTAAAACCCTTTTGTAGATGAGCGCTGTTTGGCCTCCTTTCCAGTAGCCCCAGCCAGTAGCTGTTCTGTTGGGTTTTGGCGCTAAATGCCGCACTTTATATTTATTCCTGTTATATTTCATCTTTTTAATTTGACCCATCATTCCTTCCCTGTCATTCACGGTAATCTTCTGTCATTTGGAAACCTGTTACAAAAGCGCCTTCTGTGGCTTGACCCGGATTATCATTTAAAAAGCAGTTTCAGTTATGGACGCACTTAATCACGTCAGCCTGCAGCTTGCTTTCCTCTACCTTTTTCAGAAGGTACTATGTTAATTGCTTTCTAAAATATCTTAAAATGTCAGAGCCAGATGTTAGAGGCCATGTGGTTCAAGCCCTTCGTTTGACAGATGGAGGAACTGAGGCCGGGTGAGGTGGAAGGATGCTGGGGGAGCACGCAGCTCCCCATCCGTGGCAGAGTCAAGCATCATGACTCAGATATTCTAACCCAGGTATCCTTCGCTTATGTGCTCAGCAAACAAATGACGTGCACATTGATCCAAGTCTACTGGAAGTTTCTAACAGTGGACAGCAAAAATCCTGCCCAAAGCCACAGCAACCCATCAGCTGATGAATAAACAGACATCATGGTCCCTGGCCATTCCATGGAATATCATCCAGCCCTGGAAAGGAAGGAGACACTGATACATGCTGCAGCATGGAAGAATCTTGACAATATTGTGGTAAGTGAAAGAAGCCACAAAAGGCCACACATTGTGTGGAAGAAGTCACAAAAGGCCACACATTGTGTGATTCCAGTGATGTGAAATGTCCAGGAGAGCCAAACCCACAGAGAGAGAAAGGAGTTGCCAGGGCCTGTGGGTGGAGGAGGAGACCGGGAGTGACAGCTAATGGTACAGGATTTCTTTGGGGCGTCATGAAAGTGTTCTGAATTAGTGCATAACTTCGTGAATACACTCAAAACTACTGAATTGTGCACCTTCAAATGGCGAATTTTACGGTGTGGGAGTTATATCTTACTTTTTTGAAAAGGAGCCACAGGGGCCTTTGCCCTCGTGGACCCTGAGGCAGAAAGGAGGTGCAGAGGCAGTGAGGGTGTCCAGGGCCAAGCCCGGCCTCTGGTCCCAGCGGCCTCGCTTTCCAGAGGGCGGGCCGGCGGGGAGGGGGCGCTCCGGGTGGGGACCGCGCGGGACACGCCTTCCCCGGCCCGCAACATCAGCTCCGAGTCTGTGGGAAGGGCCGTCCTCTGCCCTCAGATGCCCCATCTTCCAAGCCGTCCAGCGTCCGAGGACAAGGCTTCCTGGGGAAGAATTCGGGCGCAGCCACTGCAGCATCCGCGGGGAGTGACAGCGGCGACCCGCCAGCTCACGGGGCGGCCAGAGAAGGACGGGGCGGGGTCAGCACTGATAGACCCTTTCCCGGGGCGGGAGGGGGATGCTGACCAAGGCCTGCAGAAATCAGGAGGAAGACAAGAGAAGCAGCACTTGGGGCGGGCGGTGGGGTGGGGCTTAAAGGAAAAATGAAAACTCTCTGTCTCTTGGAAGCTAATTCCTTTCACGTTGGCCCGGCTGACCCGCGTGGGCGGCGCAGCGCTGGCAGCGGGCCTGGAGCAGGGGCGGCCTTAGTTCCCGGAATAAAAGTTCAAGGCCACGGAGCAGATCACCTAAGGCGGCACGCCCCTCCCTGCCGGCCTCCAGCCCCACTTCCCACAGCCGCCCCCCGCCCCGCGCTCCGTCCTCCCTCCCTTCCTCCCCCCCCACCCCCCCGCCGCGCCCCGTTCTCCCCCTACACCTGCCGTGGCAGCCCCGCCAGGCCAGGGTGAGGGAGGGGGCACGCCCGGGGGCGGA
>NC_041221.1:9472338-9505369 GCF_002837175.3 Physeter macrocephalus
GTAGATAAGATACTGAGAAAAAAAGGTCATTTAACTTAAAGAGCAATAGAAACTATTCAAATAAAAGAATTCGCACAAAAAAGGCTAAAAACCAATACATTGAGTCTCAGTGACCTGTGGGGCAATGTCAAGCAAACTAAAATGAATACAATTAGTGTTCCAGAAAAAAGGAGTGTCAGGAAAAATATTAAAAGATATAATGAGAAAATTTTTCCTTCTTGATTAAAACTATGATCATAGAGCTCTGTAAAGCTAAAAGAATCTAAGCAAGATACACACACACACATACCACACACACGCAGGTCCACATACACCACACACACACCAAACACACACACACCACACACATCACACACACACACCACACACTCACACACCCCCCACACACAGAAACACACACATACACCACACACACGCAGGTCCACATATACCACATACACACACCACACATACATACATACACACATCACACACACGGGTACACACACTACATGCACACACAGATACACACACAGCGCACACCACACACACATCACATACAAGCACACCTCCCCCCCAGCCGATTGCATTCCTCAGGAATGGGAGCAGCTATTTGACTTCTTTGAGCCTATTGGGATTCGGCTTCCCCCAAAGAAGAAAAGAAGGGAAAACACAAAAGTCCACTCTCTCTACCAGGAAGACCAGCCCCCGAGGTCTTGTCGTTGTCAGCACAGCAAGAAGCAGCGTTTGGGGAACACTCGTGTCTTCAAAGAAAGAGCTTCACACACATTCACTAATTCCCCCCCAGCCCCGCCCCACGGGCAGGGTCCGCAGAGGGGACAGCAGCCTTGGCTCCTGGCTCTGGGAAGACCAGCCGGGAAGGAGGTCAGCCGGGGCCAGAATGCAGGGCCCAGCTCTCCAGGAGCTGCAGAATGAAGGAAGGAAGAAGAGGGGTGGCTGGTGACGTGAGGTCACCTCTCGGGACACCCCGCCCTCTCGGGGGCACAGTCTGCCGGCCTCGTGCCTGTGACCCAGGGAGCCCAGTGCCGTGGCCGCGCACAGCTGTGAGGGGGTTGCGGTGGGACCCCAGCTGCCAGCGTGGCAGTGTTGCAGGGTAGCAGCCGCCTCTGTGCCAGCAAAGGAAGGGCTCGGGGTGCATCCGCTTCTGATTCATGATGACGGTATCAACACGTCTCACTCCCAGGTGGGAGCCTGCAGTGCCCCACGCTGATGAATCTTTCCATATCTGAGAACCAGTTCGCACGCTGCATGAACTCACCAGTGGGGAGATGGTTATGATGCTCGTGGGATGGAAAAGAGAATTTTTCTCACGTGAAAGAGCTTCAAAGACCTGTATTCCTGTGTGTGTGTGTGTGTGTGTGTGTGTGTGTGTGTGTTTCTGGAAAGCTGATCCTGAGCAGCCTCTCTTCTCCAATTTAAACCCCTATTTAGAAGCAGACATCCTTCCTCTCTGAAAAGGAGTGACAAACAGCGGGACTTGACATCCAAAGGCCTGGTCCTCAGAACTGGAAAGACGTGCTAAGGTCACTGTCTCACTGTGGATAAGAACATCACTTGGTGGAGGCAGCTTTCTGTGACCCCATCGCTCTCCAGATCCACACACTGAAAAAAGAAGTTTGAAAGAGGGACCATTTAACTCAGAGCCAAGGGCAACACAACGGAGACTGGCTTCTTTATTCATAGTCTGGGCTAGCTGTTTGTCCTAGGGCTCAATGATTATTTTAGCCCATTAAGTGAAGGACAGAAAATTACACTCACCTCTTTTTTTAAAAGGCATTAAAGAGAAGATAAAGAAATCTAAAGCTGAAAAGAGGCACAGCGACAGAAGCATCTAGACACAGCCTGTAGAACAGCTTCAGAAGAGAGAATGCAAATTATTATGACCAGGACTTTATTCTGAGCCCTTCATTGGAAATCGTACCCATTTTTCTTAAACTGGGATTATTAACTGATACAAATTTCTAAATGCTGCTGTGGACATTTTCAGTACTAGGCTCCTAGGAGCTCGGGGTGTCCTTTCAAAAACACTGTTTAACCAGGCGCATTGTATTTAGGTCAAAGTGATTTGAAGTGCTAGCTTGGAAGGACCTAGATGGATTGTTTTTTTTGTTTGTTTTAATTACTCTTTCATTGTTTATTTTTTTTGCTGCACAGCCTTTGGGATCTTAGTTCCCCCAGCAGGGATCGAAACTGAGCCCCCTGCACACAACCAGGTCGATTTACGTGTGAAGGTGTGTGTTGGGTGTTTTTTGGCAACTGGTTATAGTATCAAGAGTTCAAATTCTACCTCTGCCATTTACTAGCTAATTAACCCCCTCTAGATTTGGTGTCCCCATCTCCAAATGAACGATGGTAAGAATACCTCCCTGGTAGGCTGTTGTAAAGATTCAGTGAGAGGTTGTATGCAAAATTCTGGCTTATTGTAGGCACTTCTCCTTGCCCTGGATTATTTTTCCATAATAAGTTTCATGCACCTGAGAAAAATCAAATGATGACAAGTTGATTCTAACGTTTATATGGAGAGACAAAAGACCCAGAATAGGCAATACAATATCGAAGAAGAACAAAGTTGGAGGATGAATGCTCCCTGACTTCATGACTTACTATAAAGCTACAGTAATCAAGACAGTGTGGTATCAGAGAAAGAGCAGACAAATAGATCAATGGAATGAATACAGAGCCCAGAAGTAGACCCGAATAACACAGTCAACTGATCGTTGACAAAAGAAGCAAAGGCAACACAGTGGGACAAAGATAGTCTTTTCAACACATGGTGCTGGAACAACTGGACAGCCACATGCAAACAAATGAAGGTAGACACAGACCTTACACCCTTCACAAAAATGACCTCAAAATAGATCATAGACCTAAATGGAAGACACAAAACTATAAAACTCCTAGAAGAAAACATAGAAGAAAATCTAGATGACCTTGGGTATGGCAATGACTTTTTAGATGCAACACCAAAGGCATGATTCCTGAAAGGAATCATTTATACTCTGGATTTCAGTAAAATTTAAAACTTCTGTTCTGTGACAGACAATGTCAAAAGAAAAAGAAGGCAAATCACATACTGGGAGAAGCTGTTTGCAAAAGACACATCTAATAAAGGACTGTTATCCAAAATATATAAAAACTCAAAACCTCAACAATAAGAAAACAAACAGCTCAATTGAAAAATGGGCCGAAGACCTTAACAGACACCTCACCAAAAAAAGACATACAGATGGCAAGTAAGCATAGGAAAAAATGCTCCATGTCATATACCATCAGGGAAATGTAAATCACAACAGTGAGATACCATGATGATTTTGTTATTTTAGTTACTGGAGTTAATCAAAGGGATGCCTATAAGGGTGTTGAAATTTGCATTTTTGTTTTCTAGCTCTTTTAATTAGAAATAAGGATTGATCAAAGGAAGAAAGGGTGGGAGGGAGGGAAGGGAAAGGAAAGGGTGAAGGAAGGAAAGAAGGAAGATGACCTTATGTTAGCCAAGCAAACATGACTCCTTAAAATAGAGCTGCCCCATCTCATCCTCACCTATTTATCCACATGTGAATCAGAAAGAAGTAAAAGGCCTTCCCTGCCTTCTGCTTCATCAACAGAGGTGCTGCAGGCACCCCTCACCCCCAGCCAACACACGCCAGGGCCTGTTGCACCCATTTATGGACACCTTCTTTATCTTGACACAGTACACTGAGTAAACGCTCCTGGAGTTAGAAATGTGTAAAAGCATCTGAAAAGTTTGAAAAAAAAAGCACACAATAAAAAAGGAAATGCATTATACACAGTCAGAACTAGTTCAGTAAACATTTGTGGAATGAAGGAATTCTAGCCCCTAATGATATTCTTGAACATAATGCATTCTACTTTTCTGTAGGCTTGGCTGCAAAAACGGTCACCCCATTTTAGCTTCCTGAGTTAGTGTTGGTTGTCCTTGCCCAGACGGGAACTGCTGTTTCATGTCACCTGTTCTCTAGGATTTAGAGTGCATTTGTCAGACCACTTGCATCACAGCCATCTGCTAAAATGGTATATTCTAGGCCTTTCCAAATGCCCTAAGCTAGGAAATTCTGAAGAGAGGTAGTGCTGTGCAATTAACTTCTTTGGGAAGGAGGGGGAGACGTCTGGCTTCTAGAGAGGGAGCAAGTGAGAGCTGATGTGGGTTCCAAAGCCAGCGTGATACCTAGGGTGGGTGAGGGGTGGGTGGAGAGAGGCTGGAAGGAGTCGGGGGGAGAAGTGAGGAAGGTCAGGACACTAATGTATTTATCCTGGCAAGTGAGGGCCTAAGAGACCCTTGAAGAGGCAACAAATCCATTATTTTAACTCACAAAGTCACCCAGCTGAGAAACCCAAATCATGTAATAATTATATTGGTGGGAGAGAAGAAGAGAAGGACGTTTTCATTTCCCATGACAAGTCTATAGGTATTGCCAAAAACGGGTCTTTTTTTAAGTGGTATACATATTTTACTTAGCAACCTGGCAGGATTACCATAGGACTAGGAACAGACAGAGTTTAAAATTTCATTTAAAATGGTTATTTCTGTAGAGCTAGACCACAGTGGAGAGGGTAGTGCAGGGAACTCTTGTTTTCTAAGATAATCCTTTCTACACTGGTTGGTATTTTCCCCTCAGCCATGTCTCACTTTAAAAAGAAAGGTATGATTTGTGTTTGAAGAGCCCTTTGCCCCCCACACCCACAGTGCTGGCTGTGCTGTCCTCTCTGGTCGGGGGACCCAATGACAGTGCACCTCAAAAAGCTCCCATGTGAGCCCCTGAACTGCTGCCAGGCCTCATCAGCACCAGGGAAAATTGTGACAGAAATGAACAAATGCATAAATAATGAAAGAAAAATCTGTCTGATAACTCCTTTATTAGAAAGTCAACTCAAAACTGACTGTTCAAGGATTACAGAGTCATGATATCACTTCTCTGCGATACTCCTCCTTCTCCTCTTCCCCCTCTATTTTTTTAAACATATTCTAATTTTTAAAATAAGAAATTAAAATATTGAAAGATGCATCATATACAAGTCTTTTCCCCAAATGTCCTCGGCTGACGCCATCACCAGGCGTTCCCCAAGGTGGCTAGATGACCATTTCATGTAGACCCCTCAGCCATCCCCACCAAGGACAGATGCCTCAACCTACAGAACTTTCCAGCAAACCTCCATCCCTTAAATCAAGGTCTCCAACAGAAAAGGCTGAGACAAACAAACACAAAACAGATTCTGGTTTTCAACCAAGCTCAAAGAGCCTTTTTTCAAAGCAAATCAAAGCTCTCCCGGTAGCCAGCTCATTGTGTTTAATCATCAACTGCGCTTATCAGATCTTGATTTGTGAGTTCCTTGAAGAAAAAAAGGTGCAAAAAGAATCCTTTTGTGCTTTGGAGATTGATTTCAAAGCAGACCTTGAGGTCACCTGCAGAGATGCTTTAGGTGGAAATTATAGGCAAGAAACAAAATGCACTCATTTGATTTCATAAAGTTGGACAGAACCCCTGGGTTCAGACTTACCATTGGAATCTAACCATGGCTGAAGCACCAGTCTGCACGTTATTTTTCTTTTGGGGAGAGGGGGAGTAGCAACCATGCAGGTTGGGGTCTGCTCTGACTCCCCTGGATGTGCTCCTACATCCTGATTACTGGGCTGAGACCAGAGGAGACCTGTCAGGTTTACCTGCTAGAAACAAATGCTCGTCTTGCTGTCCAAGACCTCAGAAAAGGGGATCCCTTGGATTGTCTGGGTTTGGCTTTCCTTGGCTAGTTCTCCACTATAGTTTAGAGACTCTGGGTCTTTAGGTGGCATTTGACTCAATCAAGGTGGCCAGTACTCAGATCTATGGTTCCAATTCCAATATCCTCTCCTGGGGAGAGCAAGCAAGAAGACCTACCTATGGGTGGATGATGATAAGAATAATATTAAACAGTATTGTTATCAGTGAAACCTGCAGTAAGTTGGGTTGATCTGCTGGCACCCCGAAGCTCGCCATGGTACCGTGTTTGATTCAAAAACCAAACAACCCAGCAGGCAAAGAATAAAGCAAAGAGCAGATGAAGTCTCTGGAAAGGCCAAAGAAAGATTCCATCACCACACACAGTGCCACTTCTTCCTACCTTGCTTCTCCATTCTTCTCTCTGTGTCTCACATTTCAGTTCTTTGAGACTCTCTCTCCTGCCCAAACAAACTCTGCCCCTCTCTTCCAGGAGGACATCCTCATTGCTTTCCCTCTGTCTTTTTTGTGCAACAGTAGCTCTCGAACCCTTCTGCTGAAAATTCTACCATTTTCTCCTTTTCCCTCTCTTTTATTTTCCCTGTACCAAAAATATCAAGACTAAGCTGGCATTCCAAAATGGGGGGACCCTGGGGGTGGGTTGGGGAAGAGAGTCTAGGATTATTGGTGCCTTTAACACTAATAGTGCCCAAAGCACTAGTGATACTCTATTGATTACGTACTATGTGTTGGACATGATATTAAATTACTGAATTTAACAGGTATCTAAATTGGGGTTTTCTTAAGTGCTTTCTGAGGATACTGTGTTCCTTGATAGCAGGGTTTGATGATTAAACACATTTGGAAAATGTGTTGTCTCTTATCTGTCTCCCTGAATTCCCAATACATATTAAATTTATGATAATTCCTACAGCAAATATGCATATTTGTCATTGGTTAACCCAGGATTTCCCGAATTTATTTGATCACTAAACTTACCTGACCGTGGAAAAAGAAGAAGCTAATGTCAGCAGCACATTTGGCCCACACAGATCTAGAAAATGGAAGTCACCAAAGCACACTTGTTCTGTTGTTTGCAGGTCCTGGAGAACCTCATGGGAATCCGCCCTGATCTACTGGGGGGTGTTTGTGGTGATGTAGACATGGGCTTGTTTATTCTTGACACAGAGGTTTTGTCCCCGAGGCATGGGGGATGGGTAAGGATGAGCCAATGAGACAATTCAGCGATGGCTTACACACGAGACAGAAGTACAAGATGGCACCTAATCGTCTTGGTGGGGAAGGAGGGGGGGCGGGTGCCTCGGAGACCAGGAAGTCCAACCCTAACCCAGCAGCTATCACTGGCCCACAGAGTGGCACACATGATGTAATTCTGCAGCAACACACTGAAGCCCTAAATTTAAGCTTGCTCTAGACTTAGGCTGACAACTAGAAACAGAAAAATCAGTAATTCAACGTGGTGCTTCCAAATGGGATTTATTTTCAAGCATGGTGATGGCTTTTCAAAACACCTAGATCCTTTTTGTGTCCTTTGTCACGCTCTCCTTCTTCGCCAAGCCCCACCCTTCTCCCTCAGCATCATATTTTTCTAAATCAAAGAGAGATTTAGCATGATCCTCACGCCTGAACAGCCCAAGGAAAAGCATCCCCTCTGGCCACAGCCAGCGCCTGGTTTCTGGCATCAGAGCTGCCATTTTGAAGAGCTGCTGTGAGATCCAGGCATTTTGTTATTTTGCTGTTTGCTTTTGGAACTTCTTTAAAACAAACCTCAAAGAAGAGCAAACTCCTGTCTGAAACTAATTCCTTTAAGAATCCAAGGAATGACTCACAGAGGCTGTTTTGACATCTGTGTTCCCTGTTGAGTTAATATGATTAGACTCATACATTCTATTTTTGAAATGTAGGCTCTGTACCCTGAATATGCTTCCAGAACAAAAAAGAATAGGGGGAAAATGACACCCCTATTTACATACGTGCTGTTTGCCCCACTTACTTTTGTCTTTCATGGTCTAGTTTTTTCCATCAGATTAAAGAGGTTGGACAAATTATTCAGGTAAGTTGCATAATGCTCTTTGGAATAAGTCATGTCCCTCTGCACAAACTAATAATATGAAAAGTTCTGTTTTCACCAGATGACAGATGAATGGCTAAGCACACATGTAGTATATCGACTCAATGGAACATCATCCAGCCTTAAAAAGGAGTGAAATTCTGATACGGGCTACAACATGGCTGGACCTTGAGGACATGATGTAAGTGAAATAAATCAGTCACAAAAAGACAAATACTATATAATTCCACGATATGAGGTCCCTGGAGTAGTTAAATTCATAGAGAAAAAGGTAGAATGATAGTTCCCGGGGGCTGGGGGAGGGGAAATGGGGAGTTAGTGATTAATGGATAAGACGTTTGAGCTGGGGAAGATGAAAAAGTTCTGGAGACGGATGTCATCCTTGCAGTTCAACAATGGAAATGTAGTTAATACTATTGAACTGAGCACTTCAAAATGGTTAAAGTGATCAATTTTTGTTATGTGTATCTTACACTCCCCCCTGACAAACACGCCAAGTTCCCTTTTCTCTGGAGCAGACATTGAGCAATGCCTGTGTCCCAAGCTTCCCCCTGCTTGTTTCTGATCTTACCAACCCTGCTGCTCCAGAAATAGCCGTGCTCCTGGTTCTTCAAAGCTAAGGCATGGCAGACCTAAGTCCCCTCTCATCCAGAACTGGCGCAGTTCCAGCTGAGGGAGGTGGTTTTCTTATACTCTGCGATGGATGGTCTTAGCAGGGGGCAGGTGCAGCCAGCTTTCCGGGGAAAAAAGTCTCAACTGTTGAAATTTGATGGCTCCTGAGATTTGTTCTAAGTCACGGTAGTCGTTAAAGTAAGTTAAGGCTGGTACCCTTTGTTCTTGTGTCATAAACCATCTGCTACAAAGCGTTCAAAGACATACAGCCCTCCAACTTGGCCATAAAATTAACCCTAATCTCCAGACTGCTTGCTCTGTGTGTCAACTGTGTGGCCAGCCCAAGTGCTGAAGCACTTTGTGTGTGAGATAATTTTTGATAAGTCCCATAAAGCAATGTTGCTCCTAATAACAGACTTCCTGTGTGCCCATTAAGATCAACGAACTGGGCTAACAACAAACCTCAGAAGAAGTATTCTGTTGTTTGAGGCTGAACGAAACAATAAAGATCTTTTAGTCTTGCCACTAGAATAATGGTCTGTTGAGAACTTCATTTTTGAAAGCGTCTCTGGCATGACTGCAGAGGTCATAAACACCCATATCATATGTATTTTCAAGTTTTCTCTTTAAGGCACTCACACATTTCAGAATGACATGTTAAAGGATATATAGAGCTGGGGGAGTGACCAGTCATAACATTCCAAGAAAAATCCCTGTTAAATATGTTATAATCTTTCTTGGCTAGATTTGCTCTGAACATCTTATTCGTTGTACGGAAAGAGCTGCTTTCCTCTCTTTACAATGCACCTGCATGGACTTTGGAGAAATAAGGATGGATTGTACCAAATAAATACCCAATTGTCAGATAAAGTTTACAAATAAAAAGTCTTGTCACGTGTTTTTCACATGCAGATCATTCTCAGTTTCTTAATTGGGGCTAATTTGGAGTGATATTAACACACTCGCTGGTTGGCCTTAACCCCTCTCCTTCATGTTTCTAGACCATAGCAGTGATGTACCCTAGGGGCCCCAGGGTGGGAAAGATGGATAAGAACTCAATTACCACCAGTTTCCAGCACCCCTAATTAGGAAGGTCTCTTTCTGGCCAGAACTGGGGGAGCAGCCATATAATACAGTTCAAATACAGTGCCAAGGGCAAGGGGCTTGGCTGGGTCTGGTTGTTGCCACTTGAGATGCCAGGCTGGGTACCATATTGCACCAGCCATGACAACAAGCTCTTAACAGGGCAGGAAAATGACTTAGGCATGGTTCTTGCCAAATCCCCTCTGTTGGCCTTTCCCCCGCAACTCTTTCCTGCCCTCCTTTAAAGTCTGGGCAGAAAGAAGGATGAGCTTTCTTCTGGGGGTCCTAGGATAAGCCACAGGAGAGCCCCTGCCAACAATTGTGCATTTTGTGGTCATGGAAGGCAGGTGTGGTCGGAGCCCTGCACAGAAATTAACAAGCCCAACACGGACCCCAGAGCATGCTGGGAAAAGCCCTCCTGGTGCTCTGAATGGGAGGATGAGGATGGGGAGTGGAGGATGTCCCTTGCTCTGAAATGGAGAGCAGAAGCTTGTCCTAGGCTTGCAGAAGCTCTGTGGACTGTAAAGAACCAGAAGGGAGGAGGTAGGCAGGGGCAACCCCTGGTGAAGCTTCAAGCCTCCGTATCTCCGTCTGCAGATAAGGACAATGCTATGAAGAAAATAAACAAAGTGATGTGCTGAAGAGGGCCGCGGGTGGTTTGGTTTTTGTTTTTTTTTTTAACTTTTTACTTTATATTGGAGTATAATTGATTAACAATGTTGTGTTAGTTTCAGGTGTACGGCAATGTGATTCAGTTATACATATACATGTGTGTATCTATTCTTTTTCAAATTCTTTTCCTATCTAGGTTGTTATATAATATTGAGCAGAGTTCCCTGTGCTAGACAGTAGGTCCTTGTTGGTTATCTGTTTTAAATATAGCAGTGTGTACATGTCAATCCTAAGCTCTCTAACTGTCCCACCCCCGCCACCCTTCCCCCCTGGTAACCACAAGTTCATTCTTTAAGTCTGTGGTGGTAGTTTTAGGTGGGTGGTCAGGCCACAGCCAAGCTGAGACCTCAGAGATGCCAAGACGCCAGGAAAGCAAAGACACAGGAGGAAATCTCTGTATAGAGGTGGAGCATCAAGTGCAAAAGCCCTGTGACAAGAAGCATCTGGGGTGTTTAAGGAGCAACAAAGTGTATGGCTACAGTGGAGGGAGGGCGGGACCTGCTGGAGGCTGAGTTTACAGCAGTGGACGGGGTCCCTCACTCAGAGCATCAGTGAGGAGAGTAAAGACTCCACGTGTCCTCTGAGGGCGCTGTTCTCACCTGCAGCCCCAAACCACCCAGGGGGCCAGTGGAGGAACCATCTGATTCAACACCCAAGGAGGCTGGCCTCCTGCGCCCCTTACATATGGCTGATGGGGCCACTTACCTTCTCCGCTAGTCCCTCCATCCACCTTAAATATTCCAGGCCATTATCCACACACCACGCACAGCTTATTGTAGTCTCAAACAAAGAGGGCAAAGCCAGGACATGGGTGATTCTTTCCGTGCATTCTGTTTTTCTCAGTGGTTTATTCAGACCAGTCCTTCTCCCCCTGGGGGTGATTTATCCCCTCAGAGACAGTGGCCAATTTTTTTGGAGACATTTTTAGTTGGCACAAATGGGGCGGGGTGCTACTGGTATCTAATGGGTAGGGGAAGGGATGCTACTAACATCCTACAGTGCACAGGATGGCCCCCTAACAACAGAGAATTATCCCATTCAAAATGCTGATGGATAGATAAGAAGAAAGACCATCCCACGGGGTCTACTAAGGAGGATTTTGTGCCAGAAAGAAAATGACCCATAGGAAAGCTGGCTCAGCTCCCTTCAAAATTAAATACCTCTCTCCTTTGTTACACATTGGAAAACAAATGAGTTTCTATTTCAGTCTGTGGGGTGGGTTTTCCGTCTGTTTGGCAGGCTTTCTGGCAGAGGCCGGGTGCATGGTGGACAGCCAAGTGTGGTTTGCAGTGCATCAGGAGAAGTCTCGGGATGGGCCAGAGCCATAAACACGGGCAGGCAGACCACCCTGGGCTCTGAGGCTGCTTGGAGCTCCCAGAAGCTGGAACACACCCAGCTGGGTCCTCCCTACGGGAGGTGCCTGGATGCAAGGCTTAAATTAGCTGTAGGAACTTGCTGTGGCATCATGAGTTTTCACTTTGAGACATTTCCGCCTTTTATACACAGTCATTAGAGCTCCTAAATTCAAAGCAGGGGTGTGCCTAAAAACATCCTTACGTAGATATGTCAGTAATGTCATCATGCCACAGTTGCTATGGGCTGAACGGTGTCCTCCTCAAATTCTTATGCTGAAGTCCTAACACCCGGTACCTCAGAATGTGACTGTATTCGGATATGGGGTCTTCACAGAGGTAATTAAGGTCAAATGAAGTCATATGGTGGCCCCTAATCCAATATGACTGAGGAGGAGATTAGGGCACAAATGCCCACAGAAGGATGACCGTGTGAGGACACAGGGTAAGATGACCATCTACAAGCCAAGGAGAGAGGCCTCAGGAGAAACCAACCCTGCCAACACCTTGATCTTGGGCTTCCAGCCTCCAGAACTGTGAGACAATAAATGTCTGTTGTTTAAGCCCTCAGTGTATGGTGCTTAGTTTTGGCAGCCCGAGCTGGCTAATACAACAGTCTTAGGGCTGGGAAGGGTTCAGGAGTCCTCCCATGTGACCTGCCAGCCAGAGCCACCTTCTCCTTTATGGACACACTCTGAGAAGCAGTCTGGCCTCTGATCACCATCAGAGATGGGGACCTCGTTACTTCACAGAGAAATTGTTTAGCATGAGGTATTAGTTTCCTCTTGCTGCTGTAACAAATTACCACAAACGTGGGAGTTAAAAACAAGAGCAATGTATGCTCTCTCAGTTCTAGAGTTCAGAAATCCAAAACCAGTTTCACTGGGTTGTGCTCTGTCCCGGGGGCTACAGAGGAGAATCTGTTTCCTTGCCTTTTCCTGCACCTAGAGCTGCATCCCCTTGGTTCCTTGGCTGGTGGTCCCTTCCTCCACCTTCAAAGCCATCGGTGTAGCATCTTGCTTCCCTCATCACATAGCCTTCTCTTCTGTGTCAAATCTCCCTCTATCTTTTGTAACACTTGTGATGGCATTTAGGAGCCATCCAGATGATCCAGGATAAAGTCCCATCTCAAGATCCTTAATCACATCAACAAAGTCCCTTTTGCCGTATAAGGTAACCTATTCACAGGTTCCAGGGATTAGGACATCTTTGGGAGAGGGACATTATTCAGCTCACCACATGCCTTAGGACAGAGTTCTTGTGTCAGGTCACTTTACTGGCCACCAGCCAGCCTGGAGGACAGACCACATCAGTGGTGGTCAGAGTGGCTAAGTCACGGGACACAGGCTAACTTGGCAGCCTGTGCATTAGGAGGCTCTCCAAGAGACACTGGGGTCTTGTAGACCCTCTTGCAAGAATGTTTTCCCACGGACGTTTACATTTTTGAAGATAGTTTTGGATTAAAGGAATAAAGGTCAAATGACAGAGGCAGTGTTAAGGATGAGCAGCTGTCACCTACTCTGTTAAAAGAAACAAGCCACATTCAAGCAGACAGAGACTTGAAAACTCCGGAAGGGGCAGCATCCCTAAGACCAGACCAGATGCTTCCTTCTGAGGTTGTGCAATACTTTGCTTATGGGAAGTGAGGTCACCCGTTTCTCTGTCCCTTTCTCCAGAGCACAGCAGGGTACGATGTGTAAAGTTTTGTGGAGGTTTGGCTAAGCTCATTTTTTTTCCCCAGCCCAGCAGGGTTTTTTTTGAGTTTTTTGGGTGTTTTTTTTCCTAAAAAAAAAAGCAAGCCTTTAAAGAAATGGCCCCCGAACAGTCCCAGGGAACTTAAATCCTAACAAACACATCATTAAACGTATACGACTTCCTTCCAGTACATTCCATCCAGATGCCGAGGACAGTTAAGGCATTTATTTTCAGACCACCCTCATTATTGTTCCCATCCACCCTTCATTTGATTAAATAGCCGCCAGGCCAAAAAAAAAAGTCATAAAGATCTAAGTTGCTGCTTCTCCTTTTCCTTTTTTCAATTAAATGGGGCTAAATAGGCAATAGCTGGTTTCAGAAAACGACCGAGTACATTTCCTGATTTTCTCTATTTTGCAGGTCCCGAGAAGGTGCCACCGCTTTTTAAGGGTCTGTGAGCCCAGCTGATTTGCTCCCAAGGGAAACCTCCTTCCTTGAGGAACAAACGCTTTCGAGAAACCTCACAGCTGGCCGCAGCCGGTCACCCACCTGCCCACTGCTCCAGAGGGGGTCAAAGGGGCGCCATCAGTCAGCACAGCTATGTCAGCACTGGGCTGAACTGTGTCCCCCAAAGAGGTGTGGTGAAGCCCTAACCCCTGGTGCCAGCGGATGTGACCTTTTGGAAATGTAATCAAGTTCACATAGATTAGACTGAGTCAGGGTGAGCCCTGAAGCCCTGACTGGTGTCCTCCTAAGAAGACACAGGCAAGAGGGTGAGGGAGACACAGGGAGAGCCCGGGATGGACACGGTGCTCTCCGAGCCTAGGAAAACCAAGGCTGGTCGGCGACCCCTGGAAAGTAGGGAAAGGCGAGGAAGGAGTCTTCCTCTGAAACCCCAAGAAGGAACCAACTCTGCAGACACCTTGATTTCAGACTTCTGGCCTCCAGAACTGTGACGCAATCATTTCTGCTGTTCTAAGCTGCCCCATCTGTGGTGCTCTGTTACAGCAGCCCTAGCACACAAACGCACTGAGTCAGGCCCTGAAACGCCCCTTTGGTCACCTTCATGCAGACGCGGCTGTCTGGCTCTGTTTCGAATCCCTCTCTGTTGCTTCTCATGTCTGCCCTGGAGATTTCCTAAGCCTGGTCTGGGCTTCAGACGTGAGGAAGGACCACCAGGGCCCTCTTCGGGATTGGGATATGACTCCAAAGGGAAGAAAATGGGGTGTCTTCTCCCCAGCACCCTCCCCACAAGTTCTCTCTCTCTTTTTCTAGATTATTTACGTAATTTTATTTTATTTTTAAATTTGATTGAAGTATAGTTAATTTACAATATCGTGTTAATTTCTTATTATAGCAAAGTAACTCAGTTATACATATATATATATATATATAATATATATATATTCTTTTCCATTGTGGTTTGTCACAGGATATTGAATTTATTTCCCTGTGCTTGTTGTATCCATTCTATGTATAATCGTTTGCCTCTGCTCATCCCAAACTCCCAGTCCTTCCCTCCCCTCCCCCCCTCCCCCTTGGCAACCAGAAGTCTGTTCTCTACGTCTGTGAGTCTGTTTTTGTTTCATAGACATATCTGTGGAGCAAGTTCTCTTAAAGCAGGGTGGAGCAAAACGAACAGAAAAGAATGCCATACACGCGGTCTACAGGGCTGATGGAGGGGAAGGAAGGAGCTAGCCAGTGCTTGCCAGGGGCTCTGCTGGGAGCCGTGCGGAGAATATCTCATTCTCGCCCACCTGAGCTGAGGGCCAGGGCTCCCATCCTGCACGTGCTGTGTGCAAGCTGGATCCCAGCCGAGGTCTCCTTGTTCCAAAGGTCACAGAGATTTGCCCCACAGCCCGGTGTCTCAGAGTCTCCACCCAGGGTCTATGTGGCTGCTCAGTTTAAACTCAACCGCCCAGCGTAATTATATAACTACAGCAGCGGCTCTGAAACTTCCAGTGGCATCAGAATCACCCGAGGGCCTGTTAGAACACCCATACACCCATCTCTCCCCTGTCCCCCACCCCTGCTCCAGAGTTTCCGATGCAGTGGGTCCAGGTGGCCGCGAGATCCTGCACTGCTAACGCGTCTCCAGGAGGGTGAGAGGTGGGTCCGGGTTCCAGGGTTAGGATCATTCATTGATTTGAACGTGGGACGGCATCAGGTGCGGGCCGAGTCCTGGGCCCCCCGCCCTCACGTGATGGGAGGCGGAGGCGTGGAGCAGTAGGACTTCCCTTCGTCACCGCCCTCCCCTCCCCTAGAGCCTCTCCTGACCTGTCCTTCCTCGCCATCCACCTCCGCGGCGACAACTCAGCGCTCTAACCCACACCCTCCACAAGCCTCTATCCTTCTGTACCCAGACAGCTACTCCCTGTTTGTCCTCGGTCAGTGGCTGATTCTTGGGATGAAAGGTCACTGACCTGGCTCACAGGACCACACGTGCCCACAAGGAGATGCCATCCGTTTCCCCACCTTTCCCTGACCACGTTGCACTTTCCTTTTGGAATTATTTGGCTATACGTTGTGCCGTGGGCCGAACTGTGTCCACCTAAAATTCATATGTTGGATTCATAGCATCTGGCACCTCAAAATGTGACTGGATTTGGAGAAAGGGATTTTAAAGAGGTGACTATAGTTAAATGAGGTCATTAGTGTGGGTCCTACTCTGACATGACAGGTGTCCTTTTAAGAAGAGGAGATCAGGACACAGACACACACGGAGGGGCGACCATGTAAGGACACAGGGAGGAGACGGCCGTCTACAGCAGGAGAGAAGCCTCGGAGGAACCAACCTTGATCTTGGCCTTCCAGCCTCCAGAACTGGGAGGAAATAAACCGTTGTTTAAGCCGCCCCGCCTGTGGTACTTGTTACAGCAGCCCAAGCAAATGAATACACGGTGTTTGCATTTCTGTGTCTCCAGTGGATTATAACCTCCTGAGGACAGAAACTGTGTCTTTTCACCTTGCGTTCCTGACACTTAGCATGTGCCTGGCATAATAATAATGATGATAATAAAATAATAACTATCATTTGTCGAGCACTTACTATGTGCCACGCCCTGTGCTCAGCACTTCACATTTAATCCTCAGAACCATAATGAAAGTACTATTATTATCTCCATTCTAAAGCTGAGGACGGTGAAGCACAGAGAGGGGAGGAAACTTGCCCACAGACACACAGCTAATAAGTGGTGCATGTGATGGGCTGAACACTGACACCCAAAGATATCCACATCCTAACTCTTGGAACCTGCAAATGTTACTCGAGAGACTCTGCAGGTGTGATTAATTTAGGGATCTTGACATGGAAGATTATCCTGGATTAGCCGGATGCACACTGAATGCTATCACATGTCCTTGTGAAAGGAAGGCGGAGGGAAATTTCACACAGACAGGAGAGAAGAAAGCAATGTGATCACTGAAGCAGATGTTACACGAATGACCTTGAAGATGGAGGAAGGGGCCATGAGCAAAGGAATGCAGGTGTCCTCTAGAAGGTGGACGACGCAAGGAACGGATTCTCCCCTAGAGCCCCTGGCGGGAGCACAGGCCTACCGACACCTTGGTTTCAGCTCCGTGACGCTGATTTCTCAGCTCCAGAACTGTGAGAGAATAAATTTGTGCTGTTTTAAGCCAGTAAGTTTGTAATAATTTATTACAGCAGCCAAAGAAAACTCCTAGAGACAGGATGTAAACCCAGGCCGTCTCTCTTCAGACCCTGCACTGTTGTTTTGTTTTATTAAAGTGTTTTAAAATTTTCTTCTTAAAATTTTAAGATTTAAAACATTTTTCCATCAATCCAGTCTCTGTTCCAAGGCAGCCACTGTTCCGATTTCTATCACCACAGGTTAGTTTTGCCTGTTCTTGAACTTCCTATAGATAACGCATAGAGAATGTTGTGAAACTGCACACCTCAGACTGGGACTTGGACCCACGGGCTGAGACTCGAACCCACTCTCTTTTAATTAAAATCACTCACCTGGTGTCAGGACTTAGTGAAGCTCAGGTTCTTTATGTCTCAGCACAGAAGGAATTCAGCGAGAGACAAAGTGATAGGTAAGAAGTAGATTGATCGATCGATCGATTGATTGATTATTATTTCTAGCCGTACCGCACAGCATGCGGGATCTCAGTTCTCCCACCAGCGATCGAACCTGTGACCCCTGAAATGGAAGTGCGGAGTCCTAACCACTGGACCGCCAGGGAAGTCCCAACAAAGAAGTAGATTTATTAACACAGGACGCTTGTGAGGGATACAAGGAGGCAGGCATGGGGGCTCTGCCCTGAGAACTAAGTGGGAAAGCAGGTTTGTTTAGAGAGATACACATTCCGTAGAATTTGGTCTGTCTCAACAGGAAAGAGAGGCCCTGAAATATGGGATAGTTAGTTTTTATGAGCTGGGTAATTACATAGGCTAATCAGTGGGAGGATTATGCCAACTATTTTGGAGAAGGGGCAGAGATTTCCCGGAATTGGGCCACCACCCACTTTATGGTCTTTTATGGTCGGCCTCAGAACAGCCCTGGAGCCTGTGGGTGTGTCATTTAATGGGCTGATGCGTTACAATGAGCGTACACTGAGGCTCAAGGTCCACTGGAAGTTGAATCTTCCACCATCTTGAGCCTAATTGGTTCTAACCTGTTTCTGTTGAATCCTCAAAGGCTACATCATTCTTTTAGAGGTTGTCCCCTGCCCCCTTTCCTCCTGTCTCAGTTTTGTGTATTTGGAGTTTCTTTTCATTCATCCATGGTCTGAACGTCCCACAATTTATTTGTATTTTATTGTGTCCCTGAGAGGAAATTTTGAACATCTCCCGCAACGCACAAGTCAAACTAGAGATGAACACCAGGAGAGATGCAGACACCAGCCAGGAGGGTCGTATGGGTGGGGTTTGTCCTGTGGTTGAAATGGGACAACGTCCCAAAAGCCCCCAGCGTGGTGCCTGGCAGGCACACAGTTAATGCAGCAGAAATATTCGTTTCCACTCTCTTTGCTAAATGGGAGTTCTTTTGTCTTCCAAGTAAAGCAGCCTTGAACCGTATGGTCACAAAATGATACTCTATGAACTGCAGGTCAGGAAAGACTTTTCCTCCACCCTCCTAGGTTTGACAGCTGGGTCTCTGAAATAAATTGACAGCAGGCAGACTAAGAGTAGAAAAGGTGTACACATTTATTCATTTTTAATATTATGTGTATGGGGACATCACAGGAAGAAAGGGTGAATACTCAAGAAATTGGTACAATTTGAGAGCTTCTATACCATCTCAACAGGGGAAGGGGAGCGGGCATGTAGCCAGCTCAGGGAAGAGCAAATGACTCTTAGGAAAGATGAAGGGACACTTAGAGGAACATATGGGAGATATGAGTTTGTGAGGACGTTTGTCTGGGTGTGGTGCCGACTTCTGGTCTCTTTCTCCCGGGGTAACGGTCAGTCTTCCCAGCTGACCACACTCCTGCGGAGGGGAGACGACTGAGCTCCCTTTGGAGAACGTGTCTTCAGGCAGAGAGGGGGAGTTCAGGGAAAGCCTCTCCCTGTGTTTGCTGCTTTTCCAGTGGCTTCAGCTCGAAATTATCAATGTGACAAAGCGGCATATTTTGGGGTGGCGTGTCCTGAACTCTTTTAAAATCGTATTTCTTTTCCTCTCGCTGAAACTTTTGAGTTGCTGTTTATGTCCCCTTGCTACACAATGACAACGCCTGGTCTCTATGTCCTCTTGCTACACAATGACAACGCCTGGTCTCGGAGATTCTAGTCCCCAGACTCTGCTAAGGACACAAAGACCGCTTAGAGAAGACCAGCCCCTCTCTCCCCCCCAATCCCTCTCCAGTCTCAGCTTCACGGAAAGGGGCTGTCAGCCCCTCCTCATTGGAAACGCGTAGACCTACAGTGTGCGCAGTATTGCAATAAACCCAGTGAGCTGCCCGCGCATCACAAGACCCAGAGCATTAACGGTAATTCACATCCACTTTCATGTCCCTCCCCCTTTAGAGGAACACTTATATCTTGAAATTTGTGTTTAGCCTTGTATTTTTTTTTAAAGATGCATAATTGTATCATACACGCATATTCCTAAAAACATACTCTTGAGTTTTAGTCATTTTTCACGTTGACCAAAGTTTATCGAGTTGAGTGAAATTTTCTGGGGTTCATATTTTTCACTCGATGTTTTCAGTCGCCAAGATGTAGTCATATGATGGTGGACGGCTGTGGTTAATTCTTTCGTACCACTGTTATCACATCCCGTTATGTGACCTGCCACAGTCTGTTTATCCACTCTCCAGGTTATTTCCAGGTTTTTGTTATTCCTAACCGTGCTGGTTTGTAAAGATTCTTCTGCATGTTTCTGATAGATTCGGGCAAGAGCTTCTCCTCAGTATGTGCCTGGTATGAATGTTCAACTTTACGAGATGATGACAAACGTTTTCAGAGTGTCTCTGCGCAGTCTGGTCTCCCACCAAGCAATCTCTAATTCACTTACCAATAAAGAAAATAGGAACTCAATGAATGAAGCTGGAGAAAAATATTTTTCCACATGGAAGAAAGGAAATTGTGCCCTTACCTCACACTCTTCACACCCCTCCAGGCAGCTCAAAGACTGAATGAAATTCCAACAGCGACATTTGCAGTAGAAAAGTGAGGTGAGTATTTATCCTAATGTGGGTAGGGAAGGATGTCTTAAGTCACAATAGGCATACACCGTAAATTAAATGATTGACAATTTTGATTCTTTTAAAACTAAGAACTTTTGTTCATCATTTCAAAACTTGAGGACAGTGAAAAGACAAGATGATACTTTTGTAACAAAAAAGGGGTTAGAATCAAGAGTAAATATTGAATATGGAACCTAAGGAAAAAAATGGTTCTGAAGAACCTAGGGGCAGGACAGGAATAAAGACGGAGACGTAGAGAATGGACTTGAGGACACGGGGAGGGGGAAGGGTAAGCTGGGACGAAGTGAGAGAGTGGCATGGACGTATATACACTACCAAACGTAGGGTGGATAGCTAGTGGGAAGCAGCCGCATAGCACAGGGAGATCAGCTCGGTGCTCTGTGACCACCTAGAGGGGTGGGATAGGGAGGGTGGGAGGGAGACGCAAGAGGGAGGAGATATGGGGATATATGTATATGTATAGCTGATTCACTTTGTTACAAAGCAGAAACTAACACACCATTGTAAAGCAATTATACTCCAATAAAGATGATTCACTTTGTTATACAGCAGAAACTAACACACCATTGTAAAGCAATTATACTCCAATAAAGATGTTAGAAAAAAGAGTATATATTGAAACTAACACAATACTGTAAATCAACTATAGTTAAAATTTTTTAAGAGTATATAAAGAGACTCTATGAAATAAGAAAGCCCAAATAATCAGTTAAAAATGGGCACAATATATCATATAAAAGTGGGCAATATATATATACAGTAGTTCCCCCCTTATCCGTGGGAGATACATTCCAAGACCCCCAGTAGATGCCTGAGGCTGCAGATAGTACTGAATTGAAACGTATATAGACAATGCACTTTCCTTACATACGTGCCTTTGATAAGTTTAATTCATAAATTAGGCACAGTGAGAGATTACAACAATAACTAATAATAAAATAGAACAAATATAACAATATACTGTAATAAAAATTATGTGAATGGGGCCTGTCTCTCAAAATAGCTTACCTTCCTGTACTCACCCTTCTTCTTGGGATGATGTGAGATGATGAAAAAAGCCTACATGATGAGACGGAGTGAGATGAACGATTCGGGTATTGTGATGGTGTGAGGGTGCCACTGACCTTCTGATGACACGCGAGAAGGAGGACCATGCACCTCCCGGATCCTGGATCATGGGGCCATGAGGATGTCGATGGTTGAGGACCCCACACAGAACCGAGCAGGACAGTGTGTGATGTCACCATGCTACTCAGAATGGCAGGCAATTTTAAACTTACGAACTGTTTACTTCTGGAATTTTCCATTTAATATTTTTGGACCCTCATTTGACTACAGGTAACTGAAACCTCAGAAAGTAAAACTGCAGATAAAGGGGGATTATTACATATATAAGGGGAGACACCTCATCTCGCCCCTCTCAGCCTCCCCAGGGCACGTGGACCTTCACACCCCCTCCCCCCACCTGGGAGTCGGGTTCTGAGCACGCGCGCACACACGTACACACCCACACACTCACCGCCCATTGTGCACTTCATATACTTTATCTCTTTGAACCCTCATAACAATCCTTTGACGTTGGTATTATTACCCTCCATTGTACAGATGAGTAAACTGAGGCTCTGGGGGCTGAAGTCTTATTCTGAGGAATCAGCTCAGGATGGCAGAGCTGAGCTTCTAACACAGGGCTGACATTCTCGTCACCTCCAGGGCACTGCAGCCTCCTCACATCAACCCCAAGAAGGGCGGGCAAGGCCCACACAGACCCCAAGACCAACTTCGAATCACCACACTTTCTATTCACCTGTCGAGAATTGAGTCTTTACCCTCTCCTTCAAAGCGAGGAGGTAGAGGATGGGAAGTTGGCGTTGCATATACATATTTTTAAGAGCCTCCTTATTCTCCTCATTGCAAAGTGAAAAATGTGGGATGGAACGGGCTGCTGTAGCCCAGCTGGTGCCTTCGTCCCTGTTAGGAAAGTCTCCCCTTTCTCCAGGAAGACCCAGGTGCTCATCAGGGCTCATGCAAGGAGCACAGGTGGGCTCAGCCCCTTGGAGCCCTCCTTTGGATGCCTGGTGCAGCATGCAATCTGTGCAGCTGTACCCGGCAGCCCCGTGACAGAGGGGAGACAACCTCAGGTGCAGTGGCTGAAGGTAGCTTTGGCTCTGGGCTGGTTTTGCCAAGCCTCCTGGGGCCATGCTCAGCGCAGTCAGGAGGGGAAGGGGAGAGACAAGCCAGCCTCCTCCCAGCAGCAAATCTGTCCCAAGAGAAACGTGCCTTTTCCTAATGTCACCAACTTCGCCAGAAGTGATTCTCTTGGTGTGTCTGTCTGTCTCTCTTTCTGTTATTACCTCTCTCTCTCCATGTCTCTGTCTTACAGAGTCTATTTAAATTTGTTGCAACAAATAGATGCTATGTTCACGTGGGTGGCATTTCAAAACCATGGAGAACATTAGAGAAAGTGCTTCATTCAGGTAGCAGGCCTGAACCACACCCGGGATTGGCCAGGACACCGTTGCCAGGGCAACGGGGCTCCAGCTTCCTGCCTGACTCTGCATCAGGCACCACCTTCATTACCCTCAGCGACACTGCAGGTTATTAAAGCACCTTAATTAACTCTGCTTTGGTGTCGGGGCCTTCATCACCGTTCCAGGGACAAGGGCCCATCACCCTCTCTGTGCTGCCCCCGTGCCACCTCGCAGAGGGCAGCCTGTGAGTCACTTCTGGCTTTTCTCACGTTTGGGGCTGTAATAAATTTATATCCAAATAGTACTTGGTGAGATTCTAAGGGAACCACTGCAGCTGCCTCCTTTGCCTTCCACAAGGCATGAGGTTCCCTTTATCTTTCTGAGACCCATCATATGGTGTAAACACTAATGTCTCTGAGAAGAAAATCAGTCCACTGTAGATGTGTCTCATCTGCAGTGCTGTTACACCCAGGGGTTTCCAGTTCTGGGAGACAGCGACCAGGGCAGCGCAGCCCCCGCCTTCTGGACCCAGTCCAGGAGGAGGGATGGGGGAGAGGGAAGGGAGGGGGCACAGAGGAGGGGCCGTGGACCTAAGCCAAGCAGGTGGGGCTCCTTACCTGGATCCAGGAACTTGAATAGTAAAAAATGACGTTTTTATTTCACTAGCTTCTAACTGAAATTCATCATTTCCTCCCAATAGGCATGCAGGCCACCACAACGGTATGTTTGCTATCCCTGCGACCCTGACAACAAGAAAAATCACAGACTGTTGCTTCATCCCGTTACATTCACTGCCAATATCTCCACACATCACTGCCCAACACTGCTTCCAAAAGACCGTAGGTGTGAGTCCCGCCCCTGGGTCTGGTTATGACATAGCATATATGTTGCTCTATAATTCATTTGCTTGGCAATTGTATCTTAATATAGGTGATTTCCTTTGTAACCTATGCGGGTTTTTTTGTTTGTTTGTTTTTGCGGTACGCGGGCCTCTCACTCTTGTGGCCTCTCCCGTTGCGGAGCACAGGCTCCGGACGCGCAGGCTCGGCGGCCACGGCTCACGGGCCCAGCCGCTCCGCGGCACGTGGGATCTTCCCGGACCGGGGCACGAGCCCGTGTCCCCTGCATCGGCAGGCGGACTCTCAACCACTGCGCCACCAGGGAAGCCCTGTAACCTATGCGTTTTATTCCATGCGCTTAAAAACCCTATTCTGAAAAGCAGTCTACTGGTTTCACATACTGCCAACAAGGTCCATGGCATAAACAGTTCAGGGCCCCAGAGAGGAAAATATTCTATCACTAATGTTGTCTACTATTATCAGTGTTTTGTCCCTTCGTGGAGTCAGTCATTGTCACCTCACTAAGAAGGGTACAGATCTATATCTATGTATTGTTCAATCAGATGAGTGATCAACGCATGTGCAATTCTGGATAAATACACATATCCATGGAGGGAGGATTATTTGCAAAGAAAATTAAGGATGTTATTTGTTTACCTCTATTTTTTTTTTTTACCATTCTAGTCCTCAAAAGTCATGCCAAAATGACACACATAAGTGAGAAATGGTGAAGTTGACCCAGATTTTCTAAAGGGGAAAAATATATTTAAAAAATCAACACCCAAGACCACAGGAGCCATTATGCTTGTTATTTAAAATCTAATCCTGTTTCAATTGATTCTACCAAAGCAAAGACACTGAAGCAGGATATTCGTCAACGTGCATCGAGCACACACGCAAAATCTGGCCTCCACACTCCTGGCTGGCTCTTCCTCACCTTCACACAGCTACTTTGTGGCATCAGAGAGTTACAGGAGTTTGGCCAGACCTGCCGAGGCCGTTTAGGAAACCCTCATTGTATCTCACCGCCCTGCCCACTAATGGGAGGACATGAACCGTTGGAGTCTAAAAGAAAACTCGTATTTCCCTGACTTTGCTTATTTTTCATCCTTCAAAGGGCAACTGCTGTGCAGATACCCAACCGGCATCAGATAAAAGCACCGGAGCCACATCTAATCCATCATCTTTACTTGGGTAGCGACTTAAGAGCCACCTGACTCAACAAGTCCGTGATTACAAGCAAGATTGCCACTCAGCACTTACACCACCCCTTGGTGGTTGGTTCTAAGAGCCACGTGATGACCAGCGAGTCCACCTGCACAGCCCCATGGGACTGGGTCTGAGATATCGTTTCATCCTGACGATGGGAAAGCAGGACTGTGGAGGCCCAGTGACTTGCCCCAGGCCCGGCATGGTCATCAACGGCAAGATCTGAATTCAACTTGGTCCCGAAACCCTCCCCTCTCCCAGGCAAGGGCTGTGGCATGCCCTCGTCTGGCTTTTCAATCAACACTATCGATTTATAATTTACAAACAATCAAATGCATCTATTTTGTTGGTACAGTTCAATGAGCTTTGACAGATATAAACATGTAATCAACACAACAATAAATATACAGAATGGCCCCATCACCCCCCCCACCCCAAATTTTCTCATATGCCGTTGCAGTCAATCCCACTCCTGGCCCTAGGCAGCCAGTGAACAGCTCCCTGACACTGTGATTTTGACTTTCCTCTTCTAGAACTTCAGATGAATGGACTCGAATATAAACTTCCTATAAATGGAAGCTGGATGCAATGTTTGCTGAGCGTTTACAGTTTGCTGGGCTCTGGAGAGGTCAGGGGGATATTTACACCGATGCCATTTGAAGGCGCTTCTTCCCGCTAAATGGTCCACCTGTGCTGCTGGCTGCCATTGGGAGAGTCTGGTTGAAACGGGAATGATAAAGTACCATGCTGAGCTCCCCGCTGGACACTCCCCACGCCTAGGTGCACCTGGCCCTTTCTCAGCCTGGCTGCTAGGGAACGTTTACTCCACATCATCATTATAGATGACACAACGCGTTGCCTTCGGTCCCCAGTACGGCTCTCGTCACCTTTTTTCCTCCTCCTTTCTCAGCCCACACCCTCCCAGGGCCTCCCAGCCTCTCCATCTTGAAGCCCGTGTCTGACATTCAGATTCGCCTTCACTTGGACCATTTCCACCACTGGCTCCTCCACGGGCCCTGGCACTCTGCTCATCGTTTAAACTCCTTCCTTCCCCTTGACATGCCAGCATCTCAGTAATGACAGAACATTGTCCTTGGGGCGTTCAGTAGGCCAGTGTTTCCCAGTGGATGTGAATGAAAAACCATGGGTGACTGTCGGGGATGTTCCAGGAGAGAAGAGTCTCAGGGAAGAACATTTGCTTCCTGGCGTGACCAGGCACAGAGTGAACCTGGCTCTCCTACTCCATCCTTTGGAGCCTTGGTTTCCGCTTAAGAAGCCTGGGCTACGAGCAGCGAGGGGAGCCCTCATCACCTGGCCTCGCGGGGAGCATGAGTACCCAAGGTATGTTCACTGCTGCGAACACACACCTCTCGCCATCATGGGGGAAAGTTAGGGTCCAAACAATGCCAAGATATTACTCAGCCAGAAAAAAGAACAAAATAAGGCCATTTGCAGCAACATGGATGGACCTAGAGATTGTCACACTCGGTGAAGTAAGTCAGACAAAGACAAATGTCATATGATATCATTTATATGTGGAATCTAAAAAAAAGGGTAGAAATGAACTTATTTACAAAACATAAGTAGAGTCACGGATGTAGAAAACAAACTTATGGTTACCAGGGGATAAGGGGTAGCAATAAATTGGGCGATTGGGATTGACATAGACACACTACTTCTATAGAAAATAGACAACTAATAAGAACCTGCTGTAGAGCACAGGGAACTCTACTCAATACTCTGCAAAGGCCTATATGGGAAAAGAATCTACAAAAAATAGAGTGGATACATGTATATGTATAACTGATTCACTCTGCTGTACACCTGAAACCAACACAACACTGTAAATCAACTATACTTCAATAAAAATAAAGAATAAAAAAACCCTAAGAAAGTCATGCCCAGATAAGCCCTCTTCATGGTTCACTTTATAAAAGCCTCATCAGAGATAAATAAAACCATGTCCTTTGTTTCAGAGCTGCAATAGGTAGAATGACCCCCATAGATGTCACATCCTAATCCCTGGAACCCCTGAATATGTTGTGTTATATGGCAAAGGGGACTGTTCAGATGTAATTAAGGTTCACACTTTAAAAGAGACAGATTATCCTGGATGATCCGGGTGAGCCCAGGCGAATCCTGTGTGTCCTCAAAAGCCGAGAACTTTCTCTGGCTGGAAGCGGAAGAGAGATGCAGCAGATGGAGAGTCAGAGTCCAAGAAGGAGAAGGATTCATCCTGGTTTTCCTGCCTCTGAGTTGCAAGGACCATATCCAAGGACCAGAGAGAAGCATCTAGGAGCTCAGGGCAGCCCCAGCTGATGGATATGAGAAAAGAGGACCTCAGTCCTACAACCACAGGGAACTGGGTTCTGCTAACAACCTAGAAGAGCTTGGAAAGGGATTTCCCCCTGAGCTTCCCCATGACAGCCCAGCAGGTCGATACCTTGATGTCAGCTCGTGAGACCTGAGGCAGAGGTACGGGCTGAGCCGACCTGGCCTTCTGACCACAGACCTGTAGCCGATCAGTGGCGGTCTCATCCTTCCCTCTGCTGAACTCTCTGAGGCCCAGTGCAGCAGAGTCACGTCCAGCCTCTCCAGCACCACGAGGCCCGTTGCCTCTGTCTCTTCTCCACGTGCTCATCTGCCACCCTCTCCTCCAGCTGAACAACATCCCCCCTTTCCTGTACTTGCTCGGCACAACCCCTCGGCCCCTTCACCCTGAATGCACTTGCCCGGCGTCGCTTCTTCCCTCGCCTCCTCGGGGACTTTGTTCAAATGTCACTTCTCAGTAAGACGTGCCACAGCCCCCTCGGGCCACCACTCCTGCTTTACCTCTCTCTACAGTTTAGCACACGTATTTTCGCTTATTCATTTCATTTATCATCTGACTTTCCCATTAGACCAATGGTTCTCTATCCCGAGACCAGTTGGCACTGTCTGAAGACATTTTTGAATGTCGTGAACAACCGAGGATGCTATAGGCATCCGGTGGGTAGAGGCCAGGGGTGCTGCTAAACATCCTACGATACACAGGACAGTCCGGCGACAAAGAACGATTTGGCCCCAAATGTCCATAGGGCTGAAATGGCGAACCCCTGTCATAAACTATGAATTCCATGAGGACAGCAACTTCCTAGTCACCACTGTGTCCCAGAGCCTAGGACAGAGGCTGACATGTGCTCTGTGGATGTGTTGGACTGAGTGAACATGTGAGGATTGTTCCGTAGGATGTGGGAAATGCTTGCCCATCTATAACTGGCTGGTCACTGGTCATCCATCATCATCTTTCCTTTCCCAAAGTTGGGAAACTGGGAATCACTTTCAAGTTTCCCTTTATCTTCTCCCCACCCCCAGGATCCACAGGGGCCCCCCATTGCTGTGCAAGGCGTCCTACCCTGGTCTCCATCCTCCCTCCCAAGCAGAAGCTAGGGGGGTAGGTGGGATCCCACAGTCCCAGCTGCAGAAAATGGAGCAAAGGAAGCAAAGCAGGTCCTTCCTCTCTGTTCCAAAAAGAAGCATCCTCTCCTCCTCCTTTCTGGCTCACCTGGCTTTCATATTCAAGAATTCAGGAAGGGAGGGAATCGGATGGAAGGCCCTCGCAGGGTGGGAGACCAGCGCTAATATTTTGCTCCCTCAGCTTGGGGATCACCAGGGTCAGCGCAGCCTCCTTTATACCAGCTGCTTTAACTAAGTGAATGGAGCAGCCGCGGGGTCCTTGCAAACAAAGCCGCGCTCGCTGGGCTGCCTGCTGAGCTGAAAACCGCAGGAAGAAAGAGAAGAGATTTAAGCGATGGGTCTCAAATAAGGCTTTCTCCCAGAACCTAATGTTCTGGAAAAAATCTTCCTAATTAGTCATTAATTGCTACATTATCAGCACCGTGGGCCAAGGATTAAGTGGGTAATTCCCATTATACCTCGAGAGCAAGGCGATGTGTCCAGTCAGCCAGACAGAGCGGCCCTTTGCTTATGTAACTGCAGCAGCCAGCCCTCTGCGAGCTCTGCAGAAACAATGCTCCTTTCCATCTTTGAAGCAAACTCCGGAGACTTCTGTTTCCCCAGCCCTGTGGAGAAGCATTTCTATCATTTAGGGCTGATCTTCATTTCCTGCTGTTGGGTATACACTTTCTTGAGAACGGATTTTTCCTCTTAAAGACACTTTACTGGTTAAGTCTTGTTCTCCGGCTGGGGAACTTCATGTTTCCAACCTCTTGGTCATTCGAGGAGAGCACTGCAGGCAATTTTAGCATCGCGAATTGGCTCTTCTAAAGAAGCCTATTTTAAATGAGTATGATTCAGCTCTTAATCATAGCTTTTTATTATACTGTCATTACAAAAAAATAAAACCCTAGACTTTATTCTGCACTAAAAAAAATAATTAAGTCATCTTAAAGTCTGGTCATTCTATATAGGGGCAAACTTTCTATATTTCTGTATTATCCAGATGTTTTACGGCCAAGGGAACTGCAGTACATGGAGAGAGAGGGTCCTGGAATCAGAAGTCTTAGATCTGAGTCCCAGCTCATCCTTGTGCCTATGGACTCTGTCTGTAGAAGAGCCCCCACACTCCCTGATCTGTAGGGACCACAGGGATGGGGCAGCCCCGCCTCCGTGGACAGGGAGGGGATGACCTCTCAGAAGGAGAAGCAAAGGAGAACTGAGGTGAGGGAAGGGCGGCGAGCCAGGTGCGGCAGCACGCCTGCAGGGTGGGAGCACGGAAAGAGGCGGTGCCTTCCCTGTCTGCTGCGCCTGCTGTGTCCACCAGTGGGAGGAAGGGCCAGGGCGTGCTGGACGCAGAGAGCGCTGGGGATTAGACAGCACCCAAGGCCTCTTCAGACGGGCGAAGAGAGCCCTTGTCTATCTCTCTCTCCTCCCAGGCCTTTCAGAAACAGAGACTCCGAGGAGCGGGGACAGATGCCCCAGGATCCTCGGGAGGAGGAAAGCTGGACGCGAGCAAGCCTGGACTGCAGTGGAGATGCACGTGCCACCGGTCGTGCCTGCAGGGCCAGCAAAGGACTCGGTTCATTAAGAGCTTGACACTGCTAGGAAGAGACCCTCTTGGACATGGTCCCTCCCCCGTTTTTGTTTTTTTTCCTGCTCCTCTAACTTGGGGTGTCACTTACACTTAGAATCCCAGCGTCCCCTGCCGGCCAGGTTTACGTCCACTGTTCTGCTTTCCCTTTACACTGAAGGGCCCGGGCATCAGCTCACCCCTTGCAGCGTCTCTGGCGTGTGCTCAGCATGCACCTGGCATGTGACAGACACACCATAAATGTCAGCGAGGTTCTCTTGAGTGATCCAGGAGATGTCCCTTTCCCGATAGCGACAAAAGGTCAGGCAGCCCGCAGGGACACGTATGACAGAGGACTCGGCTCTGGGTGAGGCCCCCTCCTTCCTAGGCGGCTGCATCCTGGGCACCTTGCAGGGGGCCTGCCACTCTCTATCAGGCAGCCCTCTGTTTTAGCCCCAGAAGGTTTAAATGTTGAAAATCGGCCAAAGAGCGGATGTACATATTCTGCCAGTTTGGGTCGGCTAGGGTAACAGTGGTTTAAACGGCATGAAAGGGGGCTTCCCTCTCCCGGAAACCCTGGCAGAAGCAATCCAGCTCGGCTGCACCAAGCTCCTTCCACCCTTCCCCTTGGCCACCCCGATGGTTAGGTCCTTGTCTCCTGGTCCAGCTGGCGCCTCTGCCGCCACATCTGTGTTCCAAGCAGCAGGAAGGCTCCCCGCGGCACAGCCGGACTCCATTGCTGTCACCTCATTGGCCAGAATCAGTCACGTGTCTTCACCTGGCTGCAAGGTGGCCGTGTGTTCCGCCGGTAATTCTAGTGTTCAGAAGAGATTTCGGAGAACCGTAGCACACTCTGCCTCGCATATTATGGTGAGGGTAAGTGGTAGTTCTTTTTCCAGAAAACAAAAATACCTCCACTTAGAGTTTCTCTGAGCAGCCCTACCCTAACCTTAGCCCCACATGTGTCCAGGCAACACAGTAGGAAGGTGACAAGCAGCCCAAGAGCCGGTCCAGCCGGGGATGTTGCCGCTGGTGCCACATCCAGGCCTCCCCCTCCCCAGGGGCCAGTGCTTCTCCCCAGACCTCGGGTGAGGCTGAGACGGCTGGTGGGCAGCCGCCTGCTCTCCGCAGGGACCCGCTGGATGCCTCCAGCCAGGCTCAGGCAACGGGGTCTCCTCTCCGCCAGCCCTGTGGGGCTTTATCACCAGTCCCTCGCCTCAGCCAGGCCCTGCCAGCCCCCTACCTTAAACCAGAGTCCCCCGTGGACACAGTGGGCTCGGTACATCTTTGCTGCAGGGCTGTGTCCTGTGCAGCGTAGGACATTTAGCAAGCATCCTGCGTTTTATCTACTAGGTACCAACAGAGCCCCCGGTTGTGACAACGCAGACTGTCTCTAGACGGTGCCAAGTGTCCCTTAGGGGCAAAATCACACACTCCCCTCCCCCACTGAGACCATTACCCTAAACCCAGTACCAGCTACTTCTACGCCTCTAGCTGAAGCACCGACGTTTATAAGACTCAGAAAAGGAGGCAGGCCTGGGACCTCCTCCGTCCGTGGGCAGGGGAGGTGTTTTTGGAAGAAGGCACATAGGAGTTCAAACGAAGAGATGGCAAACTGGGAAGACGGAGAGAGCCCTGAAGACATCATCTGAGACCCTGGATCCAGTGTTACTTTACATTTTTATGTATTTATTTTTGCTTAAGCCAGTCTGAACTCAGTTTCTGTCACTTATACCTGAAGGAGTCCTGATCATTTCAACGAGTGTCTGGGTAGTAGTATCAGCTCTGTGAAGCCCTAGTAGCTCTGGACCTAAATGGTCTTAGTTTTATTCAGTTTCTATTGCGTAACATGCTTTTTCATCCAACACTTGCATTTCCTCAGCATGAAAGCAAAAAAACAGAACCAAACGCAGGCCTTATTTTTAACTGGAATCTTGAGACATATTTTGTCTTCTGTGGCGGAAAATGCCCCACTGATCCGAGCATGGCGGGTGAGCTTTGGGGAGCAACTTCCCAAGAGTCAGTGCCCTGCGCTTGCTCTGAACCCCGTGGCAGCCTCATCCACACCATGGATCAAGCACAGAATGTATCACTCATTTAATTTTCTTTGCTCCAGAGAAAGCATCTAGATTGTAAAGCCCTGGGTGACTTCTGTGTTTTCAACTTCTTTGCAAGACTTGACTCAGCACCGTTGGAAAGAACACAGGTAACGGATACGTGAGATTGTTCTTTGATATTAACAACATATTATTAAACAGGATTATCCGTATAAAACCTCCCAAGTAGAAGACACTGTCCTTATAAGTTTCATACACCATGGAATTATTTTTAAGCTACGGAATAATAGTATTATATTTATTATGAAAATTTGCTGAATATGGAACAGTTCAAGTTAGAGCAAAGAAAACTCAGTGCAAATGATCAAAAGCTTAGATACAATCGAAGAACAACATTTACATTTGTAATTTAAATAATATCAGCAGCTTTTACTCAGCCCAATTGTGTCCCAGAAATGCAGCATGACTCAGAAGATTATCATGCTCAGGATCTCAGAAACACTTCTTTCCACCTTTGGTTTTCTTTGAAACACTCAAGTACAATCTCAAAGCTATCACCCAGTGTTTTAGCTTTTCTGTTTTTATTAAGGAGTGGGGATGTTTTGTCCAGACACCACTCTCATTTCTGATCCGGGTAACCGCAGGAGTGGATCAGCCAAAGTCAAAGCCTCGGTTAATGAAAAACTTCATTAGGAGGAAAAAAAAATCGAAGTAATCTAGACTCCACCTTGGAGCGTGTACATATACAGACTGTTCACTGTATATGTTGACAATGGTTTTATAAAAAAGCTTTTTAAACATATCCTATTAAAACTTAATTGCTACTTGTATCATTTACTCAAATAACACATGAAAGGACTGGGGTCCATCCACCATGGAAGCAGTTGTTTTATTACGGGGCTGACGTGTTACACGATGTTCCCTGCCCTCTCGGTTTATGGGATGGTTAGAGCACACTGCTGGTGAGCGTTGTCTTCACATGACTATAAAGCAGCCCTTAAAGACTGTCCAGAAACATCAACTCATTAAATATCTCTAGATGTAAGTCTGAGTGCCCATATTTTTCGATTTCCTGGGTCATGTTTGTTTAAGAAAAACCCAGCTGAGCATCTTTAGGTCCAAAAGTTGAAATTTCAACTCTGAATATGGGGTGAAATGGGAAACTTTCATCAGGATTGAGACTTAGACCCAGTGCAACTCCAAAAAGTCCCTAAGAATCACACACGTTAGACTGAGATTGAATAGATTTCCATGGACTGATTGCTGCCTGCATGGGACTGTGCTAGGTGCAGCATCCATTGCTAAAATCAGCTAAATTCTATGAGGTTGGTTATTTTTGTCTCCTTTTTGCCATGAGGGCACGGCGGGTCCGGGAGCCTTGCCTGGGAATGGAGTCAGGTGGCTGAGCCTCAGGCCTTTGAACGGTCCTCGCCAGCAGCATGACAGTCACCTGCCGGTCCTGTGACAATGCAGGTTCTGATTCAGATGGGGGCTCGGGGGTGGGCTGAGATTCTGCATTTTTTTTTTTTTTTTTTTTTTTTTTTTTGCGGTCCGC
>NC_041221.1:9505665-9506594 GCF_002837175.3 Physeter macrocephalus
CACAGGCTCCGGACGCGCAGGCTCAGCCGCCATGGCTCACGGGCCCAGCCGCTCCGCGGCACGTGGGATCCTCCCGGACCGGGGCTCGAACCCGTGTCCCCTGCATCGGCAGGCGGGCTCTCAACCACTGCGCCACCAGGGAAGCCCGGGAGATTCTGCATTTCTAACAAGCTTGAAGGCGATGCCTATGCTTCTGGTACTCGGACAGCACTTTGAAGAAAAAAATCACACCTGTCCAGCTAGTGAGGATTTGGTCACGCCCTCCTGTCTTCAGATTTCCCGTTAGAACGTAAGCTCCAGGACGCCTCGAAGCTCCTGTGGCCAAAATTCCTCAGAAGACACCCAAGCAGCCACCCTTGCCATTTTCACCTGCCAAGTGAGGACAGAGCACTCTTTTAGGTCAATTCAGACCTTCTCAGCGTAGCCCAATGCAGACAAAGGACACGTCACCAATTCCCACAGGAATTATGGAATTTTTCAGTCTGGAAAAGACAGCAGAGAGATGAGCTTACCTTTCACCATTTGAAAAAATATATCATGATCAGGCTTTTCTTCAGTGAAACTCTGCATGGATTCTTAGGGCATAGAATACTCAAAGCAGAGCTGTGATCGTGGAAGAGGAAAGAGGCCAGGCCGGGTAAAACCCCTCTCCCACCTGTGAAGGCAGCCCAGGCCCCTCCATGGAATTTTTCAGGCTCCAGAGGAAAGTTGGAAATGCTCGGATTTAGTACAATGTACCATTTTTTCCCTTCTTCAGTATCACTGAGGTGAAGTTCATTTTAAAACAACCATTTTAGGGCTTCCCTGGTGGCGCAGTGGTTGCGCGTCCGCCTGCCGATGCAGGGGATCCGGGTTCGCGCCCCGGTCCGGGAGGATCCCACGTGCCGCGGAGCGGCTGGGCCCGTGAGCCGTGGCCGCTGAGCCTGCGC
>NC_041221.1:9506910-9510716 GCF_002837175.3 Physeter macrocephalus
TGCCGCGGAGGGGCTGGGCCCGTGAGCCGTGGCCGCTGAGCCTGCGCGTCCGGAGCCTGTGCTCCGCAACGGGAGAGGCCACAGCAGTGAGAGGCCCGCGTACCGCAAAAAAAAAAATAAATAAATAAAATAAAACAACCATTTTAAAGTAAACAATTCAGTGACATTTAGTGCATTCACAATGTTGTGCATAGATCTAGTTCCAAAGCGTCGTCAGCCCTGAGAAGATCACCCCGCCCCCATCAAGCAGCCACTCCTCACCTCACCCTCCCCCCAGGCCCTGGCAACCGCCAACTTGCTCTGTGTTCCTATGCATTCACACATTCTAGATATTCCAAATAAGCGCAGTCATACACTGTGTGGTCCTTTGTGCCTGTCCTTCTCACTTTACATAATTCTCTCGAGGTTCACCTACATGGGAACATACATCAGAACTTCGCTGGTTCTTATAACGGAGTAATAGTCCATTGTCTGGGAGACCGCGTTTCGTTTGCTCATCTGACCGTTGATGGGCATTTGGGTTGTTTCCACCTTTTCGATGTTGTGAATTACTGCCGCTGTGCACTCTCACGTGTCAGTATTTGAGTTCCCGTTTTTAATTATTTGGAGTGAAGGCAGACCTCGTTTTCCTGTGCTTCTCAGATATTGCGTTTTTTACAGATTGAAGGGGTGTGGCAACCCTGCGTTGAGCAAGTCTATCGGCGCCATTTTTTCACCAGCATTTGCTCACTTCATGTCTCTGTGTCACATTTCCAGTAAGTCCGGCCTTATTGCAAGCTGTCTCATCGTCATCGTATTTGTCGTGGCCAGCCGTCTTTCATGTGACTGTTACGTGAAGATAACGAGTCACTGAAGGCTCAGAGGATGTTGACCATTTTTAGAATTAAGTATTTTCTAATTAAGGTATGTACACTGTTTTAGACAAAATGCTATGGCACACTTCAAAGATTATAGTACAGTGTAAATATAACCTTTCTATGCACTGGGGGCGACCCGTAGCCAGCCGTCTTTCATGTGACTGTTACGTGAAGATAACGAGTCACTGAAGGCTCAGAGGATGTTGACCATTTTTAGAATTAAGTATTTTCTAATTAAGGTATGTACACTGTTTTAGACAAAATGCTATGGCACACTTCAAAGATTATAGTACAGTGTAAATACAACCTTTCTATGCACTGGGAAACCAACAAATTTGTGTCATTCGCTTTACTGTGATATTTGCTTTATTGCAACGGTCTGGAACCAAACCCACAATATCTCTGAGGTGGGCCTCTACACACCTCAGTGCACCAGTTTTGGAGTTGAAGAACCAGGCCACAAAAGATTGGGCGACTGGCCCAAGCTCGCTCAGCTAGTTCAGGGTCAAGCTGGGACTGGAAACCAGGTCCCAAAGGTCTGGTCCAGCCCCACGGTCCCTAGCCCCCTCATTTCTCATCCCCATGCTGGTTTCCTCCCTTTCCAAACCTTTCCACCTTCAGATCTCAGCTGTCCACCCTCCTTGCCCAGGAGCCTTACCTGATCAAGCCACAGTCCCTCTGGTGTTCTCCTTCCTCTGACTGCCAGTTTTATAAGAATCACCCTAATCCCACATGGAGAGCTGCGTCATGGTGTCTGGCTGATTCGACTGTAAGATTTTGGAGGACAGGAGCGTAATCGTGCGTCACCAGCCTGGTGACGTCCGGTCTGTGGGTGTCCATTCTGGGGCCCAAAACTCTGCAGGTGGATATGGTGACCACGCAGCCTGTCATCAGCCACAGCCGGGGCAGCCACTCTGGCTTCCGTCCCTCTCCAAACAGCGCGCCGTTTCACCTGCTGGTTATGACACGGCAGCAGAGCCACCACGGATGTGCAGAGACATACAAGTCTTACCGGCCCCACGGTGTCCACTTTTGTCCATTAACCATGTGGACAGAGTCCTGGCCGGGAGGGCAGCCTGGGAGGGAATGGACACCCCTCCTCCCACCTTTGAACAAAAAATGACCAGCGGATGCCACGTCGACTCAGCCGACGACCTCTCCACTAGCAAACCTGGATCCCAGTCGCAACACTTGATCTTCTATCGAAATTTTTATTAAGGAAGTGCTTTAGGGTTTTTGGAAAGACGCCAATAGAAAACAAAAAAATTTTAAAGTCCATTCCAGAGATTTCCATTCCCCAGTTCGGTCCTCATTAGAATCATCGAAGGATCAGCAAATCCAAGAAAGACCCGAAAAGTTCAATTTTTGAAAAATGGCAAAGCTGGAAAACCTAAACCTCCCCCTCTTTTTTTACTTTCCCACATTTATAGATTTAGAAAAAAATGCTATCTTTCAGTCTCAAAACTTTTGGAAAAAGTAATGTTCCACTATCTTTCATGTCAAATAAAGGAGGCAAATATATCCATCACACAGAACAAATCTCTTCCTCTCTGATATGAAATAAAGAGAAGTCTGCATTCTTTTCAGCACAAAAATAGACGCTTTGTTCAAAATATATATGCCGAAACATCAGTAATTAAAAACGTATGTCCCCAAGGCAAGAGATCTCTGTGCTCTGATTGGAAGGGACCGGTATCGTCCTGGGTACTGAACCTTTGTTATCAGTTTAATGGTCCCAAGAATGCCAAAAGCAGGCACTATAACCTCTGTTTAAAGGTGAGGAAACCCAGTGCTTGGGGAAAGTTAAGTCACCAATGCTAACCTCACATATAAATATTCATGGGATCAGGCTAGAAGCCTAAGGCCCTGCTTTTCCCAGCACACTGGAAAGGAGTTAATAAAACGTGGACCACCTTGTGGGAGAATCTGCACAGGAGCCACCAGCTCTGCCGCGGCACCTCCCCTGTGTCCGCCCTCTGCACGTCCTCAGGTCTCCCGCACCCTGGAGAGGCACAAGGCTTCTCAACCTCTTCACCCACCCAGCAAGCCCCATGGTCCAAACGACCAGGTGCCCACAGGTGCTGTGTACACAAGACTCCTGTAAGAGGCTACCTGTGTCTATCCAATTCCCTACCAGCACCAGCTCACCCACTGGGCGTGAAAAGGAGGAAGACTAGTAAGCCACTCACTGGGTAAATAGTCATTGTTTATTCTCATGCTAAAAAAACACCCTTCTGGAGGAATAAAAGGAAGAATGGAAAGATGGAGAGAAAAGGGGAGGGGGCGTGAGCAGATAGTCCCGGGTTTGGAGCCCGCTTCTCAGCTTGTGTGGACAAGTTACCACCCCCCCGGCCCAAGTAGCCTCAGTTTTCCTCTCTGTGAATGGGGGTAACAATCAAACCTCATTGTTATAAAAATAATGTTTGCCCACAGTAGCTAAATGGTGGAAGCAACCCAAGTGTCCATCGACAGATGAATGGATGAGCAAAACATGGTATATAGAGAATTCAACCTTAAAAGGAAGGAAATCCTGACACAGGCTCCAACGTGGAGGAGGCTTGAGGACATTTTGCTCAGTGAAACAAGCCAGCCACAAAAAGACAAATACCGTGTGATTCCACCTCAATGAAATATCAAATTCAGAGACACAGAAAATAGGATGCTGGCTGCCAGGGGCTGGGGAAGGAGGGACCGTGTTTAATGGGTATAGATTTTCAGTTTCACAAGATGAAAATGTTCTGGATGTGGATAGTGGTGCTGATTGCACAGCAGCGTGAGTGTACTCAATGCCACTGAAAGGTGCACTTAAAAGTGGTTAAGATGGGGGGCTTCCCTGGTGGCGCAGTGGTTGAGAGTCCGCCTGCCGATGCAGGGGACGCGGGTTCATGCCCCGGTCCGGGAGGATCCCACATGCCGCGGAGCGGCTGGGCCCGTGAGCCGTGGCAGCTG
>NC_041221.1:9510800-9571420 GCF_002837175.3 Physeter macrocephalus
TCCGGAGCCTGTGCTCCGCAACGGGAGAGGCCACGGTGGTGAGAGGCCCGCGTACCGCAAAAAAAAAAAAAAAAAAAAAAAAAAATGGTTAAGATGGGACAATTTACGTTATGTGTATTTTACCTCAATTTAAAACTACTACTAACACAACATTTTAAATCAACTATACTCCAATAAAATTTTTTAAAAATAAAACTAATGCTAATAATAGGTAATAATGTGTTTGCCCTAATTCTATCTTTGTTGCTAAGGAGAGAGGAAAGCCGTCCTGCCTCGTGGACCCCAGTTCACTGAGTCTGCTGCTCTCGATCTCGGCTGCATCTAGAATCCACCCAGTGGGTAGATGGGAGGCAGGATTAAAAGCACTAACGTCGGAACTTCCCTGACGGTCCAGTGGTTAAGACTTCGCCTCCCGATGCAGGGGGTGCGGGTTCCATCCCTGGTCCGGGAGCTAAGATCCCACGTGCCTCGCAGCCAAAAAACCAAAACAGAAAACAGAAGCAATATTGTAACAAATGCAGTAAAGACTTTACAAAAAATGGTCCACATCAAACAAATCTTTAAACAAAAACAACGTCCAGGGCCTGCCCTGGCAAATCAGATCAGGATCCCCTGGGCGGGCTTTCCTAGAGGTTGTATTGTGTGCTCGACTGACTGGCAGCAAAGTAGATGAGAGCTCAGCTCAACCAGCAGGTGTAGGCCCAAGGCTCACTCGCCACTGCGGTGTGATCATCGGGGACTCGTTGGGGCATGCAGGCGTCTACGCGCGTTGAATCAGTTTTTATTCAGTTCGGCCTAAGACACATTTCTTACCTCCAAACAGAGTGGCATCATGGCCACAGCACCCTGCCCCCAGGGGGGCCACTCCTGTTTTCATGCTCTGCAGTCACCATCTTGAAATGCTGAGCTGTTTTGAACATGGGGCCCCTTTTTCCTTTTGCTTTGGGTCCTCCTCATTGTGTGTCCAGTCCTGCCTGCAAGGCCTGATCCTGTTCTAGGCCTGCCCAGAGAAGTTAGAGCTGAAAGCGGGGTGTCCACGAGTAGGGAGGCCACCGTCTGTAGAAGGAAAGGCCGGCCCTGCCAGGACCTCCTGTCCACCACCAACAACTGACCGCGTGAGCCAGGGACCCGGGCACAGAGCTGCCTGCGGAGGAGGGAGGGAAGCAGCCCTGGCCCTGGAATCATCCTGAACAAGCTCATGGCTAATAATAAGTAACAAATACGGGGAACAGTGACATAAAACATGGCTGTACTATAGGCTGTAGAGCAAGGCTAGCTGTACATAGAACAGGCATCCAAGAAGTGGAGGGTCCCAGAGCTCTGAGCTCTGGGCATGGCCCTGTGCTAATTCTGCTTCTGGCTTTCGCTGGACCTCCAGCAGCTGAAGCACTGACCCCACAGCTCCTGCAGCTTCCATGGTCAGAAACTCGACCAGCAGTAGCCAGCATTCACTGAAGGCTTCCTTCATTCCAGGACAGTGCTGCGTGTTTTAAATAAATTCTTGCAGTTAGTTCGCGTCATGGCTCCATGAGTTGGCTATGAACTGACCCATTTTACAGATGAGGAAATGGAGGATCAGAGAAGCTAAGGAACTTTCCCAAGGTTATGTAGCCAGTCAGCAGGTGATCGAATGTGAACTTGGGTCTTTGGCTTCGGAGTCTGTAACTTTGTCATTCACTCTAATACACTCTGTGGTTGTTTTGAGCCGTAAACAATTGACATATGGCCACACACTGTCAACGTCCTAAGGCAACGTGCGACCCGGCGCAAACCGAGCCCATCCACAGGGGCTGTAGAAGGTCAGTAGACCCACAGATAAATCTAGACCATTCTCCTTCCTGCAAATCCTTGTGCTGGGCGAACAGCTCTCTTAAGGAGAGAAATGAGAAGAAAAAAGAACAAAAGGGTGGTAGCTCTGTAAGAACAGCACGTGTGGGCCTGTTGAATGAAAGCTCTTGCCTTTTGCCCTCAGCGGCTTGCTTAACAAGTCAGGTGGCCAGTTTGTTAGAAGCACCTTTTTAAAAGAAAGGTGAGCGTGGACAGCTGCTCTCCAGATAATTCAACTGAGCAGGGCTATTGCTATTAAAGCCACACCATAGATAATGCCGCTTTTCTCAGGAATCAATTTGGGGGCAGGGTCAACTGAAAGTGTGTAATCTCAGATAATAGAGCATAAACATTCTGTTCTGGAGCTTCTAACTTAAGGCTTGGCACCTGCTGGAGGGCTCCAGTGTTAGCACCGGGCCTGCAGATGCCTTTGTCTACCGGCCATCCCTGGCTTTCCCCAATAAAATCCCACTCTCGACTTTGCCACCTGCTTCTCCCTCTTTCTTGGAGGAAATCTACCGCCTCCTTCAACCAGAGCATGGAAAAGTACATGGTCAGTGCCACACGCAGGGCTATAGAAGCACACATATCCCACGGTGATTTCACACCATCCAGCCTTTCATCATTTAAAAAAAAAAAGTCTGTGGGCAAGGAGGCAGGAAGAATCGTGAGCCCCAAAGCTGATGACTCATTTCAGAGAGAGCTGGCAAAGCCATTTCTGAACAGGTGGGCTGACAGGACACTGGCCAATGCCGCTCTGCATTCACTCCTGCGGGCTCACGTTCATTCATTCAGCCCACATGACCGAGCGCTCGCTGAGCCCCAGGGTGGGTTGAGGGCACTGGGGGCGTAGCAGCAGCCCAAGAAGTAAAGCCCCAAACTCGCTCTTCCCTGAGAGCTTCCACTCGATGGGGGTCCGAGAGGCAACTGTTAGGAACGGCCTATCACGCGGTGACGAGCTATGGGATAAAGAAAGCTGGGGAGAAGGGCCTGGGGTCGGGGCTACAACTGCGATTAGGGGCAGCCTCGGGGGCAGGCGGCAAAGCGCTAAAGGAAGTGCAGAGGAGACACGAGGTTGTCTGGAGACAGCGGTCCCAGTAGACAGAGGGAGCGGCGTGGCTGGAGCTGGGCGAACAGGCCGGCAGCAGGGAGGGGAGGGGGTCCACGGAGGGCCTGGTGGCCTCCACGCGTGGCGTGGGAGCCGCTGCTTTGTGCAGAGGAAGCACGGGCTTTCTTTCTAGCAGGTTCGCTCTGGCTGCTGGCTGGAGCTGGCTGAGGAGTGGCCGGCTGGGAGGAGGAGAGAGAGGAAGGCGGTACAAAGATGGGGTGCGGGGGCCTGGAGAGGAGAGCAGGGTCTCGCTGGGTGCGGACGGGATGTGATGGAGAGAGGCACGGTAGCGACCCCTCCGGACTGTGCATTCCTCTCCCCGCCCCTGGACGGCATCCCGACCTGGGAGTCTCAGCAGGAAGTCTTTCCGGGGTGGCCCGCGGGTGGCAGAGTCCCCATCTGTGTCTGTGGCCTGTGGTGACTGGCGCCCAGAGCTGTGGCAATGTGCTTCCCCGCAGCCTCAGGATTCGGTCATGATCTCTGTTTACTAACAGGAAAGCACACTTGGATGGAGGATTCAGCTTGCTGGAAACGGAGCCCTGGTCGCGCTTTTGTCCCCGTGAGGCCACCGGAGCCCGGGGAGAAGAGCCGGGTACAGACCACTACTTGTAACCCGATTCTTGTTTGCACTAAAGACGGGCTGGTTTTTAAGATCCTGACTAGAAATGAGTAAACGCTAAGTTCCAAGGTCTTCGGGGGTTTATTGTGCAGGGCTTATCCAAATACAATAGAAATAGTTCACGTGGAGAGAATGTTTCCCTCCTCATCCTCAGACTTCCAGGCTTGCAAGTATTTCTTTTTTTTTTTTTTTTTTTTTTTTTTTTTGCGGTACGCGGGCCCTGTTGTGGCCTCTCCCGTTGCGGAGCACAGGCTCCGGACACGCAGCCTCAGCGGCCATGGCTCACGGGCCCAGCCGCTCCGCGGCACGTGGGATCTTCCCGGACCGGGGCACGAACCCGCGTCCCCCGCATCGGCAGGCGGACTCTCAACCGCTGCGGCACCAGGGAAGCCCCAAGTATTTCTTTTAAACAAGCAATGTATTGATCTCCTGAGATGAAGAACCAATTGAGCTCAAACCCCAAATGCAAACTAATTCAAAGCACACATCTTAGCAGGTGCTACTTGAGTTAACCTGGTGGGTGATAATTAACCTGGTTTTGCACCTAGTCCTTGAACTGTTTTCCAATTAACAGAACACAATTCCATGTCATGTTTCTGAAGGTGCTGCTCTTCTTCACCGGAGATCTTTCAGGCATGACTCATATTAATATGAGGTTGAGAAGTTTGCTTAGTAAGACCTAGTGAAATACCTGGGATGCTCCGAGTTGTCGTGTGAAGGCGGGCGGAGATGTTAACCATAGGTGCCCCGAGCCAGGCAGTCGGAGTGGCTGGAGCGAACAGTGGACCCCAAAGCTATCTCTACATCCTAACCCTCAGACTTTGTAAATGTGACCTTATTTGGAAAGGGGAGCTTTGCAGATGTGATTAAGTTCAGGATATCAAAATGAGATCATCCTAGATTTAGGGTGGGTCCCAAATCCAGCACCAAGTATCCTTATAAGAGACGGAAGACACAGATGGAGGCAGAGACTAGAGTGATGCAGAGACTGGAGTGATGCAGCCACAGGCCAAGGGATGCCTGGAGCCACTAGTAGCCAAAGGAGTCGAGGAAGGGTTCTCCCCGAGAGGGGGCATCACCCTGCTGACACTTTGATCTCAGACTCTGGCCTCTGAAACTGTAAGAGCATAAATTTCTGTTGTTTTAAGCCACTAGTTTGTGGTGCTTTGTCACAGCATCACTAGGAAACGGATACAGTTTCCAGAAGGGAACACAGCCCTTCCGGTACCTTGATTTTGGACTTGTGAGGCCCCAAGCAGAGGACCAGCTTAGTCACGGTGAGAGCCTCAACTTCTACCTGCAGAACTGGGAGGTAGTAAGTGGGTGTTATTTTAAGCCACCAAATTTGCAGTCATTTGTTACAGCAGCAACAAGACACTCACATGGTAGGATGTCATGTGAGTGACCAGCGGGGCATTGGCCTCACTGGAGGGTCAGGGAGGCCTCCTTGAATGGGTGGCTTCAGGCTGAGAATGAAGCAGTGGGTCTTGGAGAAAGTCACGCATGGGGGTCTCAGGGACCCGCAGGCATTGAGCACAGAACTGACGGCCTCCGTTTCCATTTATAGTCACAATCCCAGGGCAGGAGAAGCTGCCTAGGGTCCCGAAGAGCAGAGAACAGGGAACTCAAAGGTCCGGGGTGAGACGGCAGCCTCGACGGATACTGAAGGCAGCCGTGTCCTGAGAGGCTCTGCAAACTGTCTCGCCAGCCCAGGGGTCGAAGGCGTTTGGGCCACGGCGTTTTACGTGGTACTTGTGGTGACAGCCCAGGAAGCCCAGTGACTGACAGCTCCTGATGTAACCCCAACATTTCTGGGGTGAAGTCAACCGTGGGCAATGGCGCTTTCCTGCGGGATCCCGCCTCCCTGGAGACTTTCTGGGTGAGTATAAGGCAGGATGCTGGCTTTGAAATTTCTCAGCAGCAATTAATCCCCCAAGAAAACCATATTGCTCCAGATTCTTTCCAAATGAAATTCAAGTCTGCCTGAACGCCTGTTCCAAAGCATGTTATTTAGACTCCGGTGGCATTAAACGAACTGGCAGCTCTCGAAATGCTTTGGTAGCTGGCTGGAGCTGTGTGTTTTATGGCCGCAATCACACTAATCCACAGCATTTGCATAGGGCCTAAACCGGCTCCTAGAAGCTTCCCCTGGAGCCAGGTCCATGGACCACCGAGGGAACCCCATCGCCCAGTCGGTGAGGTCTTGTCAATATTCTAAATAAGTCGGGGGGGGGTAAATTTATTTTTATTGAAGTATAGTTGATTTACAATGCTGTGTTAATTTCTGCTGTACAGCAAAGTGACTCACCTATGCATATCCATATATTCTTTTTCATATTCTTTTCCATTATGGTTTGTCACAAGATATTGAATATAGTTCCCTGTGCTCTACAGTAGGACCTTGTTGCTTATCCATAAAATATATAATAGTTTGCATCTGCAAATCCCAAACTCCATGTTGGGTTTTTTTTGGTTTGGGGGTTTTTTTTTGCGGTCCGCGGGCCTCTCACTGCTGTGGCCTCTCCCGTTGCGGAGCACAGGCTCCGGACGCGCAGGCTCAGCGGCCATGGCTCACGGGCCCAGCCGCTCCGCGGCATGTGGGATCATCCCGGACCGGGGCACGAACCCGTGTCCCCTGCATCGGCAGGCGGACTCTCAACCACTGCGCCACCAGGGAAGCCCTTTGTTGGGTTTTTTTAAAATATGTTTGAGTAACATCTTTTTCTAAAATCAAACAGATCACTACATAAATTGCAAAATCTTCATTACATCGTTCCAGCCACAACGAGGCGTTCTTGGTGATGGTTAAACTCATATATTAGCAGCGTTATTCTGTCCTGAGGAACGGGTCCAAGAGAGGGGTCAGGTCCAAGCTGAGGTTTTCTCCTGCTGTGGTGTGAGAACTCCTTCCATCATCTTTGACTTTCCCCTGCTCACCCTCCTTTCCTAGGTCTCCATCAACATGCACGCGGAGAATGCGGGTTGGAATTTGGCTGAAATCACAGCCCCTGAGACCTGAGGGCCTGGTGGGTATTTGTCTGCCGAGCACAGCTGGAGAGAGCTTTTTCAGAAGGAGCAGCAAGAGAGTTTGCAAGCCAAAGAAAATTTAACTTGGGTGTGTGACTGACAGTGGCTAGTCTAACACCTGCTACTGCTTCCACAGTTATATCTGTTTGTCCAGAGAAACAGTCACAACAAATCAAGCAGCCGCATCCCTGGTGCTTCTCTGACTCTGTCTCTGGTTGGGGAGCCTGCAGTGGACTTCAGTGCCCCCGACCCCCTACCCCACCCTCACCCCCGACCCCCTTGCCAAGCTCTTCTCATCGGCCAATGTAACTCAAGCTTGTAAGAGACATGTGGGCCCCTGAAATATCCCTTAGATTCATTTTGGTATTTCTTGGTGGGATTTAGTTATATGATCTTTCTTCTCTCCACCTTGATTAGTTTCCTAATGCAGCTGTAACGAACGACTACAAATGTGGTGGCTTAAAACAAGCCAGATTTATTAACTTATAGAGGTCAGAAACTCAAAAATTCATTTCACTGGGCTAAAACCAAGGTGCCGGCAAGAGCTGGTTTCTTCTTGAGGCTTTAGGGGTGAGTCCTCTTTGCCTTCTTCAACTTCTAAAGGCCACTGCACTTCTGGCCCCTCCCTCCTACTTCAAAGTCAGCAGCAAGACCAGAGGTTCCTCCAAGCTCTGTCTCTTGGCTTCCATTGCCCCATCACCTTTTGCTAATTCTTACCTGGCTGCCTCACTGTTATAAGGACCCTTGTGATCACATCAGGGCCAGACAAATAATCCAGAATCGTCTCCCCATCTCAACATCTTTAACTTATTCACGTCTGCAAAGTCTCTTCTGCCGTGAAAGGTGACACATTCACAGTCCTTGGGGATTGGGAATCCACGTCCCCCAAACAAGCCAGGGTCCCAGCCACAGCACACGGGGCCTCGCACGTCAGGGGGGCACTAGCAGGGAGGAAGCAGCAGCTGTCGTCTCTGGTCTGGCATCCCGGGATGACAGCACTTACGGTCCAGCTCTCCAGAAAATCCACACACCGCCACCACCCTGTAACTGTCCTTTCTCCTGGCCAGCTCAGTGTACTGATCTGGTGTTAAGAAAACGGGGTCACTAGAAACCCTGCGCTGTGGATGTCATCCCAGGAAACAAACGCCCACTAGAAAGCTCTATGACACCTGCAGATGCCACCTGCCACATCCGCATTCTCTAACCCACATCCTTGTGGGCTGTAAGCGAATGCTCTGCATATCTGGGCAGCTGTCAACGAAACTTATTCTAAATCCAGCCCCTCTCTCTGGCCACCGCTCCCCCTGGTCCGAGCTGCCAGAGTCTCTCCCCAGGACGATGGCAGCAGCCCCTCAAACCGTCCTTCCACTTCCCCACACGGCCCCGTATGCCACTGCCCCACGCAGCAGCCAGAGTGTGTCCCCAAAATGCACATGCGTCATGTCATCTGTTGCTTAGAAACTCCCAGTAGCTTCTCACCACACGTAGCGTGAAAGTCAGCAGCTTCAAGCGGCCTCAAAGCCCCGTGACCCGGCCAACCCCATTCCACGCCGCCCCCCACCTCAACCCCTGCGGCCCCAAGGTTTCCTTTCTGCCCCTCAAATAACACTCACTCCTGCATTAGACCTTTGGCCCCAGTGGTTCCCTCTGAGATGAATCTGCCCCCAGCAGCTGCCCCTCGGCCTGCGGTAGAGCGTAGACCTTCCCCATCTCCAGTCCGTCGGACTTTGAGGTCTTCTTCCTACAGAGGCTGAGTGCTGTGGGTACAACCGTGTCCCCCAAAGTCGTATGTGGAAGTCCTGACCCCGAGAACCTCAGAATGTGACCTTGCTGGGGCATAATATCCCTGCAGATGTAGTCAGTCAAGGTGAGGTCATTAAGGCGGGTCTTAATCCAGTAGGACAAGCGGCCTTAACAGAGGGAAGTTTGGACACAGAGACAGGAGCACAGGGGACAACACGATGTGAAGATGAAGGCAGAGAAGGTGAGATGCCAGCAAACCCTTGGAAGCTGGGCGGGGGGCGGGGGGCAGTGAGCCAGGAACACACCCTCCCTCACAGCCCTCAGGAGGACCCAACCCCGCTGACCCCCTGGTCTCAGACGTCCAGCCCCTGGTATGGTGAGACAACACCTATCTATTGTTCAAGCCGCCCAGTGTGTGATGCTTCCTCACAACAGCCCTAGGAGCGCTGCAGTGGGAAGCCAGCCACCGCCTTTCCCAACCCCCAGGGCTGGGATTCCGTGCTCTGGCAGGAGATGCGGAGGGGGGGACTGGAGCCGTCCTGCAGGACAGTGATGGCAACACGGAGAGCGGAGGGGGAGTCCTGCTCAGCCTCCAAGGCTTCTCTGTGGGAGCCGTGGCCAGACCCAGCTTTGTGGGCCTCCAGGGGCACTTCCAGGAGCTTCCCGATCCCTGGATCCAGCCTCCGACAACTTCCTGAGCCAGGCTCCCCTCACCGGCTGCTGGGTCCCCACTTTCCTGAGAGCGGCAGTAGGTGCAGCTCCTGGCAGGCCATCTGGGTGGCCCAGGGCCTTCAAAGGGCTCTGAAAGCACCTAATTCCCCACATTAAATCCCGTTCTGCTTAACATGACCAGAATGGCTGCCTTTCTGAAACCGAACCAACCCGTAGCCTCCACTTAAACTCGAGTGCCACTCTCCGTAAAGGCTCAACCCCAGTCTTGCTCAGCCTGCTTTTTGGTTGCCCTCACTGACGTCTAACGAGCCGGGCTTACGTGTCTATCGTCTGAATGGTGGAAACACGGACCTCGCCTGTCTCACTGTCCCACGTTCCCCTCGTCTAGCACAGGGCTCGGCTCACTGGGCCGCTCCCTGGGTATTTAGGGAAGAAGCGGGTGAGGGTAGCAGAAGATGCCACCCCTGAAGGCATCTCTTTGGCAGAGGATTATTTTGAGCCGGTTATTTTTGAGAAACTACAGATAGAGGAAAAGCTCTGAAAACAGAGTAGAGGTTATCCTTGTGCAAGGAAAATTTACATGCATAAAGGAAATCTCCATTTAGAAGGGTGCCTCTCTCTTTACCTGGAAGAGAAGGCTGATTCACTTTGCTGTACGCCTGAAACTAACACAGTATTGTAAATCAACTATTGTAATATTGTAAATATTGTAAATCAAATACTGCAATGGAAATTTAAATAAATAAATGGATAAATCCCTTCATGAAATATTGGGAGGAGCTATGTATAGTACTGATACTAATACAAGTTATCAACTTAAATAAATAATAAATAAATTACAAGAAACTCTTGTAACTGGAGAAGGCCCGACTTAAACCTGCAGAACAACCTGCCCTTGTACGACACTTTTCCCATCGCCTCCTGCAACCGGCCTCCTCCCCAACGGCATCTTTCTTTGTAGCTGAAGACGGTTTAGACGGTGGTGGCTTGGGCCATCCCGGGGAGTTTACTCGTTTTCCTTGCTATCTCCCGTGTACACAGGCGGTAGACATCTTAATACACTTCCTTTTCCTCTTGTTAATCTCTTCTATTACTCTGGTTTCAGGGTAGAGGGAACTTTACAGGAGGGGAAGAAGCCATTTCTAAGTTGCTAAGCTTCTCCTTTAAGAAACTTCCAAAGGCATTTTTAGAACACTTGAAATATTTGAAAATAAGGGCTGCGTAGGTCATAGGTGAAATAAATTACGCTTGAGAAGGCACTGCGGAAAACGCGCCAAGTCCGCGTGGGCGGTGGCGCGAGCGAGGCCCCAGCGGTCCGGGCGCCGGCGAGCCGCGCCGCTTCGGGGAGGTAGTCGGGGCCGGCGCCAGGCAGGAGCGCGCGGCCGCCCGGGCTCCCGCGCCTGAGAGCAGACGGCCACTCCCCGGCGGGCAGGGCGGTGCGCCCGGGGCTCCGCTGTCGCCGCGGACCTCGCTCTGGGCCATGACCACATATGACTGGTGATTACCAGGTGCCTGTATAAATTAATTCTTGTCAACTCCATGGGATTTGAAGAGAAAATGCCTGCTGTCATACCTAGTGGAAGTAATGGGCTTTCAAGAGGTAGTCCATCAAAAAAACAAACAAAAAAACAAAAAACAAACAAAAAAACAAAAACCCAGACTTTCCTGGAAGCATTTTCAGAAAAAGGAAAGCAAGAGAGCCTTGGATTTCACAGATTCTCAAGAAAAGGAAGAAAACCCTTCTGAATGCAGAGGATCTGAAATTGATCAAGTTGTTCCTGCAGCAGCCCTCACCTATCAACTGTGAGAAGAGAGAAACCTTGTTACCCTTTGAGGGACTGAATAACCTCGGCAATACTTGTTATCTTAATAGTATACTTCAGCTATTATATTTTTGTCCTGGTTTTAAATCTGGAGTGAAGCACGTGTTTAATATTATTTCAAGGAGGAAAGAAGCCCTAAAAGATGAAGCCAGTCAAAAAGATACGGGAAATTGCAAAGAAGATTCTTTGGCAAGTTATGGACTAATATGCAGCTTACAGTCCTTGGTCATTTCAGTTGAACAGCTCCAGGCTAGTTTTCTCTTAAATCCAGAGAAATATACTGATGAACTTGCTACTCAGCCAAGGTGACTACCTAACACACTCAGCGAACTCACCCCTATGTATGAAGGATATCTACAGCACGATGCACAGGGAGTATTGCAGTGCATGTTGGGAAACATTAAAGAAACATGCCAACTCCTAAAAAAGAAGTAAAAAATGTGGAAGAGTTGTCTACTAAGGTAGAAGAAGAAGATCAGCAAGAGGAAATGAGTGGTAATGACAGCATGGAGATGGACAACATGAGGCATTCTGAAGACTATAAAGAAAAATTGCCAAAAGTAAATGGGAAAAGGAAAAGTGACACTGAATTTGGTAACATGAAGAAAAAAGTTAAAGTCTTTAAAGAACACCAATCTTTGGAAGAAAACCAGAGACAAGCCAGATCAAAAAGAAAAGCTACAGTTGATTCATTAGATGTTCCTCCTAAAACAACCCCCGAGTACATTTCTGAAAATGAGAGTGCAAGACCCTCACGAAAGAAATCAAGAGTTAAAATAAACTGGTTAAAGTCTGCAGCTAAGCAACCCAGCATTATTTCTAAATTCTGTAGTTTGGGTAAAATAACAACAAACCAAGAATCCAGAGGACAATCTAAAGAAAATGAATATGATCTTGAAGAGGACTTGGGGAAGTATGAGAAAGATAAACAACAAACCAAGAATCCAAAGGACAATCTAAAGAAAATGAATATGATCTTGAAGAGGACTTGGGGACGTGTGAAAATGATAATACAACTAATGGCTGTAGACTTGAATCTCCAGGGAATAATGTTATGCCTGTAAATGAAGTTAAGCCCATAAACAAAGGTGCAGAGCAAACTGGTTTTGAGCTAGTGGAGAAATTATTTCAAGGTCAGCTGGTATTAAGGACTCATTGCTTAGAATGTGAAAGTTTAACAGAAAGAAGAGAAGATTTTCAAGACATCAGTGTACCAGTGCAAGAAGGTGAGCTTTCCAAAGTAGAGGAGAGTTCTGAAATTTCTCCAGAGCCAGAAACAGAAATGAAGACCCTGAGATGGGCAATTTCACAGTTTGCTTCAGTGGAGAGGATTGTTGGAGAAGATAAATATTTCTGTGAACATTGCCATCATTATACTGAAGCTGAACGAAGTCTTTTGTTTGACAAAATGCCTGAAGTTATAACTATTCATTTGAAGTGCTTTGCTGCTAGTGGCTTGGAGTTTGATTGTTATGGTGGTGGACTTTCCAAGATCAACACTCCTTTACCGACACCTCTTAAACTGTCACTAGAAGAATGGAACACAGAGCCAACCAATGACAGCTATGGATTATTCGTAGTTGTGATGCATAGTGGCATTACAATTAGTAGTGGGCATTATACCGCTTCTGTTAAAGTCACTGACCTTAACAGTTTAAAACTAGAGGAGGAAAATTTTGTGATCCACCAAACGTGTGAAATAGGTGAGCCAGGACCATTGAATGAGGAGGAAGCAAGGGGTGTGTTCAAAAATTATGATGACGAAGGAGTGTCGATTAGAGTCAGTGGAAATACCCAGCCAAGTAAAGTTTTGAACAAAAAAAATGTAGACGCTATTGGACATCTTGGAGGACAAAAGAGCAAAGCAGATTATGAGTTATACAACAAAGCATCTAATCCTGATAAAGTTGCAAGTACAGCATTTGCTGAAAATAGAAACTCTGAGACTCACAATACTAATGGGACCCGTGAATCTGATAGAAACAAGGAATCCAGTGACCAAACAGGCATTAACGTGAGTGGTTTTGAAAAGAAAATTTCATATGTAGTGCAAAGCTTAAAGGAGTGTGAGGCGGACTGGTTGCTTTTTGATGATTCTGAAGTGAAAGTTACTGAAGAGAAGGACTTTCTGAATTCTCTTTCCCCTTCTACATCTCCTACATCTACTCCTTACTTGCTGTTTTATAAGAAACTATAGGGCTTCCCTGGTGGCGCAGTGGTTGCGAGTCCGCCTGCCGATGCAGGGGATGCGGCTTCGTGCCCCGGTCCGCAAAGATCCCACATGCCACGGAGCGGCTGGGCCCGTGAGCCATGGCCGCTGAGCCTGCACGTCCGGAGCCTGTGCTCCGCAAACGGGAGAGGCCACGACAGTGAGAGGCCCGAAATTATAGAGTGAGTGTATTTTCCTTGTGTATATTTCCTTGTGTGTATTTTCCTTGGACAAACATCAGCAAATTGATTACAGCAAAATGTCTTTAGCTTATCTTTTGAAGCTATTGGATATTATTGGTCTCTCTAAGTTTTTATATAAATAGTGAAATTTGAATTATTGAAAACCATGTTAATTTTTAGCATTCATTTTCCTTAGTGGAGACTAGTGATTGATGCATTAGCTTCTGGGAACAAACGTGAATAGGTTCTTAATTGAATTATTCAAAATGGAAGCATTTAAACACTTTGAATTTACACCTACCTTTCGTGTTTGCTTTTTCAAATAAAGTGCTTGTATTTGTATCTCCCTGTTTTGGAATAATTATCTACATGATGCTTATAGGTCCTGTGGTTTTTCAGCTAAGAAGCAGAATCTCATTTCGGTACATTTAGTTTTGTAAGTCATGAAGCCAAATCTTTGATGGGCTGTATTAGAGGCACGTGATGAGCTGTATTAGAGGCACATGTATGTATTCACAATAGTGCACATTTTGTGCCTTGAATCACTTTGAAATGTGTCTCAGAAAACCTGAAGAGTCAGTCCTCTTCTATCTTCACAAGAATTTTATATGTATTTATGAAAATGATTCTGTACTCTAGTAAATCTTTTTCATTCTGGACTAATTTGTATCTCTTTGTAGTCATGTTCTGTACGATCTGTATATAGTGCATCAAACTTAGAGATGTGACCTCAAACTTAGAGATGTGACCTTAAATTTAACTTTTAAAAAAAAACCAGGAGGTCAATAAAATTTAAACTGCTTAACAACTAAAAAACAAAAAAAGAAGGCACTGCAAGAAGCTAAAAATAGAATTGCCATAGGATCCAGCAATCCCACTCCTGGGTGTATATCTGGACAAAACTAGAATTCAAAAACATGCATACACCCCTATGTTCATAGCAGCACGATTTACAATAGCCAAGTCACCCTAAATGGAAACAACTTAAACGTCCATCAAAAGATGAATGGATAAAGAAGGTATGGTGTATATACAAAATGGAATACTACTCAGCCATAAAAAAGAACAAAATAATGCCATTTGCAGCAACATGGATGGACCTAGAGATGAACATACTAAGTGAAGTAAGTCAGAAAGAGAAAGACAAATACCATATGATATCACTTATATGTGGAATCTAAAATATGGCACAAATGAACCTATCTATAAAACAAAAAAAGACTCACAGACATAGAGAACAGACTTGTGGTTGCCAAGGGGGAGGGGATGGGAGAGGGAAGGACTGGGAGTGTGGGATTAGCAGATGCAAAGGATTATATAGAGAATGGATCAACAGCAAGGTCCTACTGTGTATCACAGGGAACTATATTCAATATCCTATGATAAATCATAATGGAAAAGAATATGAACAAGAATGTGTTTAACCGAATCACTTCATTGTACAGCAGAAATTAACACAACATTGTAAATCAACTATACTTCACAAAATAAATTTTAAAAAAAAGAAGACACTGCAGCTGCTATCTTTTCTCCTCTGCTTTAAAATGTCATGTTTTGCCACTTCAAATAAGAAACTAACAGTTCCAGAACAGTGAGAGAGTTTCCTTCTCTTGAAAAAGTCATAGGAATAACTGAGGTCCTTTAAGAATCTGTGGGTCAGGGGTAGAAACTTGACATCTTGACATCCAGGTTACTGAAATCCTGACTGTGGTCATTTCTGACACATTCACACACCCCTCACTTTGTCTAACTCCTCGTAGGAGCCCTACCCCTCTGACAAATGAAAAGCTTCACTTGGAATGTTATGTTTTTATTAAAAACTCAACTGGGGCTTTCTAAGGGATGATCTTACCCTAAACCAGGCTGAGTAAACTATGGCCCACCTGTTTTTGTAAAGAAAGTTTTATTGGAACACAGCCACGTGCATTTGTTGACACATTGTCTATGGCTGTTTTCCAAAGATGAGCAGTTGGGACAAAGACTCGATGGCCACAAAGCTTAAAATATTTACCCTCTGGCCCTTTAGAAAATGTTTGTGGACTCCTGCTCTCAACACACCTCACTGGCCAAAGGACCTCTGGCCCTGCCTCTGGTTTCTGGGAGTGGTGGAGGCCAGCTGTGCCCTCTGGCATCCCATCCCCCCACCTTGCTGGGGAGATGGGAGCCCGCCCTTCCCAGCCTGTGCGACCCGTTCTGGCCCATGAAATACAAATAGAAGTGATATGTGTCACTTCCAGGCTGGGGCAGTGACAAGCCCTGTGCAATTCTCCACTCTCTTCCTTCCCCTGTCATGGCAATCAGCAGACTTCCAGCGAGTGAGGCCAGAGACCCTGAGGGATAATGTAGAGCAGAGTCCCCACTGCTGCTGACCTAAGATGGGCTTGCAATGAGCAAGAAATAAACTTTTACGTATTATGCCACTGAACTTTCGGGGCTGTTTGTTGCAGCAGCGTAAGCCTAGGTTGTCCTGACTATTACAGTGGTCTTTGGGGGAAATAATTTATTTGAATTTTTCAATGATTAAAAGAGTGTGTTTGCCCCAAATCTCAAAGGGGCATTTATTTATGAACTTGCCCAGAGAACAACTAAGCTCAACAGTCCTTTTTTCCCAGCAAAGATGGCAATTCATTAGTACCTCTAGGCAAATTAAAGACTCCCCAAGACTCTGGCCTCTCCTGCAGGCCACTGGGCCGATGAGAGCACATAAATGGACACCGATTCCTATGACTACAACTTCTACTCCTAATAATAACTGTGCAATGAGAACATTTTAAATATGCCAGGCACCGTGGCAACTGCTTTCCCAGCGTTACCTTATTTAATCTGCACAGTGTGCCCTACGAGGTAGGGATTATCCTGGTCCCCATTTTATGGACGAAGAATCTGAGGCTTAGAGAGGGAAAGTGACTTGTTGAAGGTCACCCACGGCTATCAAATGATAGGACTTGGATATAAACCCAGGCTACTTTCTCAGAGTCAGAGAAAAAGCAGAAAATACAGGAAGTAAGGGACACTACTTCACATCGTGTCCTTGCAAAGGGGGGCAGGCTGAGAGACCCAAAGACGGCCATCTGGGGGAAGCCTTTCCCCGACTGCAGGAGGGAAGTAGCCAGCTACCTGCAGTTGTCCGGCCAAGAAGGCCTTGGGGACGTGCACATCAGGCTCTGCTTTTCTTTCCATCGGCAACCTCAATGCCGCCCCCTTGAAAAAAATGAGAATATGAAAATAACACGATTTGATTTAGAGTTGATTTTCTTAATCTTTCAAAAATGTGGCCAAAAGCCTCTTGCTCCTTTTATTGATCTGAAACATGACATCTAAGTAGGAGTTTGTCAACTTGATGTGCAAACGTAACCTTTTCCTTCAACCAGATTATATCCCCAAGCCTCTCCTTGGGAGAAATTCTGGAACCTGCACTGCTGCCCAGCCCATCTGTGACCACACCTGGATCACGGCTCAGGTATTGGGGGCAGGGCAAGCCTGAAGGGTACATCCTCCCAGTAACGAGCAATCCCTGGCTCCTCCGAATTTCTGGGTTAGAAATCTCCTCGCTGGCCTTTGACATCACGACCACCACCTTTCCTACTGTAGACACTTGTTTTTCATGTTTCAGTGATTCTGTTCTGGTTTTGAGATTTTTGGGGGGAAGTTTCATGACATCATTAAATAACCAGGAGGTCCTGTTACCTGACAGGTCCTCTATAGAAAATCATCACCCTGGGGAGAAGGAATAAAGGCAGCTACGGCATCTTTCCTCGTGAACTGGAATCGCGGTACCTCCCCCTCCCCAAAGTGACCAGACCAAGAATCGAAGGGTGGTTCTTATTATACCTTACGGCATTGTAATCTGGACTCGGTCATTTTGGGGATCACAGTTCTTAGCACTCTGGCTTGTGTTTTGTGATTATGAAAATATCTACTTGAGTCCTGGATGGGTCACGATGCCCTTAAGCCTCTAGGCCCCATGTCTTGAAGCCACATGAAAGTTCAAATGTTCTGGTCCAGAGCAGAGAACATCGAGAGGCCAGACACATTGCACAATATCTTACAATGAAGAGGACAGCCCCCATGACAAAGAACAACCGGGCCCAGAATGTCAGCAGCACCGAGGCTGAGAGCCCCTGGGCTAGCTTAGTGTGTTTAATAAAGAAATGAGAGCCACTATTGATTCTGGAATTCTAAACTCTTAGGAGAGCCAAACGCCAGTTTCCACCCTGCTGGACAATTACACCTGGGCAAAGAGAGCTAGCAATCTCATAATTAGCCCTCTGATTGTTGTGATTAACAGGCTCAGACCTCAGGCTGAGCAGGAGAAAAGGAGAGCAGCGCCCACAGAAGCCAGACAGGGCACCTCCGCAAGGAGCAAGGAGAGAGGGCAGGGAAAGTGCAGCTGGGTTCAGCCCTACGGTTCCCGTTGGGTTTGTGGAGAATACAATCTCCTGGGCCATCCATAAGCATGAGGTCACGTTCAGGAGAAAACAAGTGAAGCTGAGCTGGCGATTTAAATAGGCTCAGTCATCCACCAACATCATAAGACGAGTGTTATTTTATTCCAGTAAAAACTCAGTGACGTATGGCTATGTTACTATCCACAGTGACTATCTCTTTTGGCTGATGAGCACACTGTGGTTTGGGGAGGTGCAATGACACGTGAGAGGTTGTACAACCCCCAGGGACAGCCCCGGGTAGCCCACAGTCTGCCTTCTGAACCATTGGCCAGTCCACACACCTACTTCAAAGCCAAGGGGGAGGAAGGATAGCACAGACTCATCTGTTTCAAACCCTTTCTTTCCCGGGAGGCAAGGTGAAGCTCTCATCTGACCTAATACTGGGCATCTTCACAGAGTGGGCTTCGTATGGAGTCAGCCTTGACCTTGACTCACATAGAGGACAGAGCCTTGGAACAGCCTTTAAAAAACAGGCCATGTGTCTAGACCTGGAGGTTCCTGGTTAGGGCCAAAGATGGATTTGGGTACCAAGGGGTCCATTTCATTTGAACCAAAGAGGTCGTGTCAATTTCAGAACCGTTCACTCTTGAATCGTACATGCTAATGTCCTTCTATGTCTCTCTCGGAGGATCATCTGAATGAGAAATGGGATTGGAGCTTTGCTCCTGGATTTTTTTGTCATTTATTCTCTCCGTTCCTATCAATGTTTTTGCCATAGTCTCTTCTCGGGTCCTATGAAACAGGAGCTGGATCGACCCAAGCCTGTTTTCAAACAGAAATGAAGCAACAACATTAAATCTTAAAGATTCTGTCTTACCCAAGGGCGTTCTTGCTTACCATGGAAATGGCACTAACAGCTCCTATACCTGTTTTGTGGACACAGAAACGGAAAGCTGCTCTCTAGATAGGCTCCTGCACTCTCTTTACCTGTAAACCCCATGAGACCCCCACTCTTGAGACTCACACAGCGGGTACACCTCACAGGGCTGACATTAACCACCCTTTGGAGACCATCCTTTGTGTCAGGGCCTGGGCTACAGAGTCTCCATATACGCTGAGAAAATGAAATGAACGAAGTGAGCTCCATACCTGGGACTGCTTACCTGGTGGGCGCTCACCTTACAAAAGGGGGTATGGCAAAGAGGTGAGGGTATCCATTAGAGCTGGATTGCTGGGATTAAACCCCAGCTCCACCCCTTAGAACCACGTGACCTTGTGCCTCAGCCTCCACTTTTGTCCAAAAGGGATAATAACCAAGCCTGCTCCTGGGGTCAGTGTGGGGGTTTGCTGGGTCAGCAGGTGTGAAAGGCTCAGCCTGAGGCTGGCCCCGGGGAGCCTCAGAAACAGCAGCTGTTACCGTTCATCTTCATAATGGCCCTGCAAGCGGATATTTGGGGGCCTCATTATAGAATAAGAACCAGAGGCTCAGAAAATGTATGTGACTCGCTCAAGGTCACACAGCTAGTAAGTGGCAAATGGGTGCAACCCCAAAACCAAACACACTTCCCCAAACTCAGCCAGTGAGGGGGTCAGCATGGTGGGTGACCAGCTGGGAGGAGCGGCCCCCTTTGCTTTTGGCAGCTGTACAAAAGATGTGTTTTTGTTGTGACTCTAATTTGCTTTTAATGGAAATCTAATTTTTTGAGTGTAAGTGAGATGATGTGATACCAGGCAGCGCCTTTGCTTTTTTGGGTGGGGGGGGCAAAAGCCTAAAGCGTCAGGATGCAGCACTGCCTTGCTGTGGGTGTACAAGAGTATTTGTGGGCTTGACTTGAAAAGCTCTCACAGGAGGGGTTAGGACTCAGTTAAATTCCCCACTGAAATGCTGGGGTAGCAGATTTATTAGAGAGAATGGTGGGGAGAGATCCCAGTGGCTGCCGATTGCTTCGCTTCCTTATGTCTGGCGGTGTCACTGCATCTGAATCTGCCCTCATAGACAAGTGGCCAGCTGGGTGCAACCCCGCCCACCGCATGGTCGGGGGTGGGTCTGACATCAGGAGAGGGGGTAGGAGTCTGGGAAGGCAAAACCACCACCGCCTCCAAGGGTAGAGGACTGGCCATCCTCTGGACCCAAGACTCATTACCCTGTCCTCCCGCTGAACCTCCTAATCTCCCCATGGCCAGCAGACTACACCCCTTTATGTCCCTAGTCCCCATCTTCCTAAGATTGCCTTTATTGGTGGGCAGTTCTCATCAGGGCTAAGAGAGTAAGTGATGTGTTCTCTCAGCCTGGCGACAAACGTTGAGTGATTGAAAAAAAGAAGGAAGGAAGGATGACCTGGTCTGACATCTTTCTGCTCAAACAATAAAAAGCCGTTGCTTTCATCAGGCTGCTGTCACCAAGCCCACTTTCCTGCCCTCAACTCCAGGAAGCCAGACTTCAGCTGAATCCCGACCTCACCCAAAGGCCAAGCCAGCAGACCTTTTTATGTTGTTGCTGTCCTTGCCAACCTGAGCATTGGGGTCACTGAACAGGGAGAATCAGTGGTTTAGAAGAGTCCATACGTGGTCGGTCTCAGGCAGCCTGTGAGGACAGAGCAGAGGAGTGTCCTGCTGGAAACAGTGAGCACAGCCCTTCCCGCCTGAGGTGTGTGTACACACACCTGCACTCAGGTTCCCCACAACCTGGCCCCAGGCTAAGCTCCGTTCCTTTAACTTGGTGCACTGGAGGCCTTAGCATCTTAATCATGGCTGTTTTAAATTCCCGCTCTGATGATTCCATCAGAGCGGAATCATCTGCCATATCTGAGTCAAGATCTGATGCTTGTTCTGTCTCTTCAAACTCCTCTTTGTCTTTTAGCGTGTCTTATAATTTTTTATTGAAAGCCAGACATCTTGCACTGGGGAAAAGCACCCAACACTCATTTCAGGGAGGTTTCTGCTCATGTATTTCTGCTCCCAGGTTTTCTCTATATCTGGTTGTTGATTTTCAGTTTGTTAAGTGTTTTTCTTGTTGTGTTGGAGAGAGGGATGACTCCCAAGCTCCCTACATGCTGGACAAGAAACTGGAAGTCTAACCATCACTTTCCCTGCCAACACAGCCTCTGAAATCTGTTACGGAACTGCCTCTGAGCCTTGGATGATACTGTGAACTCCACCTGGGGGTCCTGTCCCCTCCCTTCTCTCCATTTCTCCATTGCCAACATCCTTGAGGTCTGGCTGAAGGCTTGCTCCTGTAGCAAAGTCTCCCCTGACTCCCCAGCTGGAACTTTCAACAGCACTGCTCCACCTCACTCTGGGCACAGCAGATGCTCTGCTTCAGGAAGTAATGCTGCTCACTAGGACTGTCTCTCTTATGAGCCTGAAAGCTCCTGGAGCACAGAGAGTCCTTCCGCCCCCAAGAGTGGATGCTTGATAGATATTGATCAGACAAATAAGCGTGACTTTAAATTCCCATCCTACAGCCAACCCATGTCCTAGCCATCTCCAAAAATGTGTTATCTTAAGTTTACCAGAATAAACCACCTCACACGGGTCAGAATGGCCATCGTGAAAAAGTCTACAAATAACACATGCTGGAGAGGGCGTGGAGAAAAGGAACCCTCCTGCACTGTTGGTGGGGATGCAAATGGGTGCAGCCACTGTGGAGAACAGTATGGAGGGTCCTCAGAAAACTAAAAATAGAGTTGCCATAGGATCCTGCAATCCCACTCCTGGGAATATATCCAGAAAAAACTCTAATTCAAAAAGATGCATGCCCCCCTATATTCATAGCAGCACGAATTACAATAGCCAAGACATGGAAACAACCTAAATGCCCATCAACAGATGAACGGACAAAGAAGATGTGGTCTATATATATACACAATGGAATACTACTCAGCCATAAAAAAGAATGAAATAATGCCATTTGCAGCAACATGGATGGACCTAGAGATTATCAAACTAAACAAAGGAAGTCAGAAAGAGAAAGACAAATACCATATGATATCACTTATATGTGGAATCCAAAATATGACACAAATGAACTTATCTACAAAACAGACTCACAGACATAGAGAACAGACTTGTGGGAGGGGCGTGGGGGAGGGATGGATTGGGAGTTTGGGGCTGGCAGATGCAAACTGTTATATATAGGCTGGATAAACAAGGTCCAACCATATAGCACAGGGAACTATATTCAATATCCTGTAATAAATCATAGTGGAAAAGAAAAATATAATAAAAATAAAAAATTTAGGTTACCAGCGTACCTTTTAGGGAAGCAGCTGTCTCTGTTTAGCCAAACATCTCGATCCAGCTGCTTGGGTTAGAAATTGAGAACCTAAGGACATGGGTTAGTATAAAAGAAGGAGGTAAATTGCAGCACTCGGGGTTATCTGAGGAATTTGGGAAGGAGAAAGAGCCAGGAAGGGCTTTTTCAAGGAAAGGGAGATAGTGAAGGAGTCAAAAACCACAAAGAGAAGGTGAGTTCCAGCTGAGCAAATGGCCCTGAGCAAAGGGGGACTGTTTATGGCACAGAAATAGTTCTTTCCAAAGTCATTGGTGTTGCTGGAGCATAAGTGCTCCAGCTCTCCAAGCCACTGGCCAAATCACACAACGCTTTGTTGAGTTATTTGTAGCGGAAAGATCTGGAACTCCATGTCTGGCCACCCAGGGTGCACATCCACCACAGTGAGAAATGGGGAAGGCAGAAGAAGCTGATGAGATGGTCCCCGAAGGGAAGCAACTCAGCTGAAGCAGAAGCTCAGAGAAATTGGACTTCCCACGACCTGCAGAATGGGTTTGATGCAGCCTAGAACTTCAGAGGCTGAGGGACCACAGTTGATATCTTCGGCACAGACCCCCAAACCAACAATGAACAGAGGCGCTCTGAGCAGTCACCCTGCAGAGGGAACCCGAGGGTGTGGGCTCTGACCGTGAGTGAGGGTCAGGACTGGCCTCGGGATGGAGCATGGAGGAAAATACCACCCACACCACAGAAAAACCATGTAGAGGAAAGAGGCCTCTGCCGGTTTGCTTTATTCCACTGTATTTTGCAAAGCAGACACAGCAGTGACTTCATCTGACCCAGTGGAGAGGACCAGGAGGGGTTTGCAGCTATGGTCTGTCAGAGAAGAGCAAGGCGGCCACTCAACTCGGGGACAAAATACTCAAGCCACTGGGCTCATCAGCCAGCCTCTCCTGGTGTGGGTCTGGTCAGGAGACCCACGGTGACCTGCCATCCCTGAGAGGCAGAGCCTGGGCTCAGGGCTGACCCAAGGGTGGGTTCTGCCCTAGGATGGTTGGGCTGGATGTAAAGAGTCTCTCTCTCATCTCTATTATTCGTCCCTGGAGCCCAGGTTCTGAGAAGCCTGCACCCACAGATTCCATCTGTAAATCTTGTAGCCAGACTCCCTCCAGTAATCTCATTGTCCAATGCAGGGAAGGAACGAAAGACAATCCCCAAACACATAAGGCACGTTAATTAAATGCCAGGAGACATCCCCAGAGATTGCATGGAAACTCTACAAAAGCAAAACAAATCCAAACCAAAAAAAAAATCCCTCGACCAGAGGCCAAGGTGCTGAAGTCAGTTGTAATACAACGTGAGTAATTTTTCTTGGGAAAACAAAGAGTCATATAACACAAGCTTTTAAAGAAAGTTACTGAATGTCCTCAAGCAGCTTCAACAGCAGAGCTCGGTGGATTAAAATCCGTAACTGTACCTGCAGGTGTATATCAAGTTCAGACATCTGATTCCAGTTATCAGGCCCTGGCAAGGCCGGCAGGCTCAGTATTAGACATAACCATTCTGCTTAATGTTGTTTTCAAAGTCCACGCAATTCACTGCTGGGGTTGGATTTCATGTTTAGGTTGTCTGGCTTTCTTTGTTCTTAAGAAAACAACCAACCCATACCAGCGGGCCAAACATTTTAAGAATTGTGAAATCATAGAATGTCAACCCTGGGAGGCAGCTCAGAAATCCAGACGCCAGTCCCTCTAGTTTTCAGACAAGGTAACCGGGAAAGCGAGTGGCCTCTTGGGCCAGAGGAGGAAAGAGTCTAAAGGAGAGACAGGATAACCCTCGCCAAAGAACCAGATTCCAGAGCTTACACGAAATGGTGCCTCCAAATTTCACACCACCTGGATTGAACAAAAATAACACCTACTACTTGTATGATTTTTTCCAGTTCATAAAGAGCTCTCAATTGGAATCTCTTTTGACGTTCAAAATATGCATCTAAATGCATGTATTATGATTCCCATTTTATAGAGTAGAAAACTAAGACTTAGAGAAATTCAGGGATTTGCCCAAGATCTTAAGACTTGGGGCTTACGTTGAAGTTAATAGTATCTTTTACTCGTTTTGAGAGTTGAAGGGTCACTAGTATGAACCATGACTGCCCCAGGCAAACCAGGGGACCAGGTCAGCCCATCTATGACATCAGACCACGCCAGTCCCATTGGGCTACATTGCTCTCAATCCCGCCATCCACTGCATTAGACCTTATATTTTTCAAAGGACATTTATGGTTCTCTGGAGCTACGTGACCCTGTGAGTTAGGCAGGGCAGGCATGTGGGTCTTTTACAGAAGAGGAAAGAAAGCATCCAGAATTGGGTTTTTCAAGGCCATGTGCACTCTAAGCATTACGGCCCAGGTGCAAAGCCAGTGTCTCTCACTCCTGCTCTGGAATCCTCTTCCCCACATGTACTTCCTCCACCCATGAAAGTGCGGAAGTAAAAGGATGTATTAACAGACTGGTAACATATGAAACCAAAACAGATCCTTAAGAAAGAGGGAGAAGCGGCTGGGGAGGGAAGAGACACCTCCCTGGATTCAGGTCTCCAGGCAAATTCCCGGAAGGCCAGCCTGTGTGGCAGGGGCGGGGGTGGGGGGAGGCTCTGGGACAGCAGGTCCACCCACTGAACCTCGGGAGATTAGAAGGGTCCTGATTCCCCACAGACCAGGAAGCCCACGGCCAACAGTCCCCTGAGAAGAAAGTGTCAGCCTGGTTATGTTGGCCTTGGGGCCAAATCACATCCTGGCCTGACGGAGGCCCTGAATCTGGCTGCCCATAGGAGTAGCCTGGAAGAGGAGGCACCTGGGATCTAGGAATCAGAGGCTGGTTTTTTTTGTTTGTTTTTTTGTGTGTGTGTGTGGTATGCGGGCCTCCCTCTGTCGCGGCCTCTCCCGTTGCCGAGCACAGGCTCCGGACGCGCAGGCTCAGCGGCCATGGCTCACGGGCCCAGCCGCTCCGCAGCACGCGGGATCCTCCCAGACCGGGGCGCGAACCCGGTTCCCCTGCATCAGCAGGCGGACGCGCAACCACTGCGCCACCAGGGAAGCCCCAGAGGCTGGTTTTAACCAGATCTCCAGGTGGTCCCAACGAGCAGCCAGGTGGAAACCAAGGGTTTGAACTCGATTCAGCTGGTATTACAATATATGTAATAATAACTTCTGAAATCTTCCTTTTATTTCAAATGAGATAATGAATGGAAAACCATTGAATCCATTTAAAAATAAATAAAATAATTATTATTTTTACAAAGCAATTTTAGGCTATTTGGGTCAAGCATGGATTTGAACAGCAGGAGGACCCAAGTGGAGGTGCTGGCTCTGACCCTAACGAGCTGTGGGATCTCAGGTAAGTCATTCGATTTACCCCAACCCTGGTCATCCCAAGTGGACAATGATGATGATGGTGACAATGATAATGGTGATGGTGATGTGATGGTGACGATGATGATAATGGTGATGGTGATGTGATGGTGACGATGATGATAATGGTGATGGTGATGATAATGGTGATGGTGATGATAATGGTGATGGTGATGGTGATGGTGATGATAATGGTGATGATGATGATGATGGTGATGGTGATGATAATGGTGATGGTGACGATGACAATGGTGATGATGATGGTGATGGTGACGATGATAATAATGGTGATGGTGACGATGATGATAATGGTGATTGTGATGATAATGGTGATGGTGATGGTGATGGTGACGATGATGATAATGGTGATTGTGATGATAATGGTGATGGTGATGGTGACGATGATGATAATGGTGATGGTGATGATAATGGTGATGGTGATGATAATGGTGATGATGATGATAATGGTGATGGTGATGATGATGGTGACGGTGATGGTGATGATAATGCTGATGGTGATGATATTGGTGATGGTGATGATGATGATACTGATGGTGGTGATGATGATTGGCTGAGCACTGCAGAGCTATTGTAAGAGTCAATTATAACACGTATATAAATCGCCTGGTGCATTGGGGGCATTTAAAAAATCGTAGCTTTTAGAAATATTGTTTTGTTATTATTATCCTTGGTAATTTGGGCAGTTCACACTGTAAAGTGCAGGATTTTTACTTCTCTCACTGTGTCACCATATTCGCCACCCAGTTTAAGACAACACACATAACTGTATTTTGTCATACGCTCTGCACCCAGCCAGGTCGTCTGCAGCAGCACTTTGCTGTCCTGCGACCAAGACAATTGAAAGAGGATGGGGTAGCCCTTCTACTGAGTGTTTTCCCAGGTCAGGTTCAGACCCAGACCTTCTGGGGGAGGTGAGGGAGTTCAGTGAAATCCCTTCGCATGAGTCAAGTAGGAGAATCACCATGACAACCAAACCTAAAACAAGGTAAACATTTGAAGGGCTCAATAGGAGTTCAAAGGTGTGATTGGGAAAGTCTGATGGAGATGGAGGCATCTTAGCTAGACTTTGATGAACAGGTGAGATTCATGCAGGGAGGGGTGTCTGGAAGTGCCCTCTGGGCGAGGGGAACAGCAGGGTAAGAGCTCAGAGGACAGGCAGGTGGCCCCAAGCCTGGGCAGTCGGGAGAGTTTCCAGGCCTGGTCAGTGGTGCGTCCAGACTTGGGAGAGAAGAGAGGGCGGAGAGGGTGGGGAGGGCATGAGGCCAGCCCTTCCCATGCCACTCAGCCTACCCAGCAGATGGGGCTGCCAGGAAGACAGGGTGGGGCCCATCTCCTAATCCCCTAAGGAGGGGCTGACCCTCAACCAACCCTTTGCACAATGGCGCATCAGACTTTGTCCTTACTGCTTCTGGTCTTTACTTATATTGCCTACATTCAGAACCAAGGATGTCCCAATGACCATGGCTTTGACTTTGCAATTCAACCACAACCAGCCCCAACTCTGTGAATATCCAGAGACATTTACACCAAGAGTTATCAGAGTTAGACTAGTGGGTACCTGGATGCTGGAAGGTGTTACAGAGGCACTGGACAGACTGGCCCAGGTGAGAAGCTGCCAGGAGGTAAAGGTGACATCCCAGCAGTGGTACTTCTGGTGCTCAGCACTGGAGTTATGATTGGATTGGCCAAAAATGGGAGTTGGCTTTCAGAATGACAGTCCACAGCCTTCCTCACTTCTTTTAAGACACACTCCACCTTGGTTTAGCACTCAGGCCAGGGCAGGGGTGGGGAGTTTCCTATGGGAGCCCAGCTTCTGCAGCATCACACGTCATCCCGCTAGACGGGGACTCGCGTTGAGTTGCTGAGAGGCTTTGGCATTGAATACATTGCTTGGCCATCAGAAGCCCTGCATTCCAAGACCATGAACCTCAAGAGTCATAGTAAATGTTGAGTGGTCCTTTCTCGGCAAGAGACTGGGTGTCTCAGTTGAAGAGAGAGGAAGGACGTGTGGAAAGGAAAGCAAAGCAATGGGTGTTGGGGACCTGATCCCATTCCCTGGACCTCAGGCTTCCTAAGGGCAGGCCTGGGGTCTGGTCTTGCTCCCTCCTGTTCCCCCATGCCTGGCACTTGGAAGTTCTCAGGGAATCATGATTTAATGATTGGCGGGTGGCTTGTGTAGGTTGAGGGCTCCCACCTCACCCCTCTGAGTGTCTAGCATTTACTGGCATTTTGGCAAATCCCCACTTGGCTCATTGCTAACTCCCTTTCCCTGGATGCTTCCTTCCCAGGGCTGGGAGGGAGTGTTTACAGAGAGGAATCTGAGAGACCCCAGACCTCTGACATCTCTGCTGTGCCTGGGTTCGAGGGACCAGGCACATCCCCACATTTTCAAGAAAACACAGAAGTCACAGACAGGCTTTTGAGCTGCTCTTTCATAAATGAGTCAAGACAACAGAGGGGAAAGATGTCCCCAGACACTGGAAGTCCCCAGCCCTTCCCAGGAGCGGTGGGACGCCAGATCGGCCCTGCCCTTGCAGTTTGGTTTGTGGCAAAGTGTAAATGCAGAAGCAACAGCTTCTCCGTGAGGAAGCCACCCAGGGGCGCAAAAAGGAACCCAGGCATCGTGAGCATAAGGAGAGGGCCCACAATAACCCCCAGCCCCCAGCTGCCTCGTGACTCTGGGACACACCCCAGGCAGCAGCCCAGGCTGGACGCCAGTAGACCTTCCATCCTCTAACTTGTGTGCTCACCCACTGACCAGTCCTGGGCGTTGATCACACACTCCCTCAGTTTCCCCAGCTGTCAGAGAACACAAGAAAGGGTTTTCCATCCTTATCTGGACCAAGGATGCACAATGATGATTATCGTGGCCTCTAAAACTTGCCTATAGCTTGAACCTGCCCGTCCTACAAAGGGCAAAGTTCAGGAAAGCAATACTGCCACCTCCCCACCCCATCCCTGTCAAGCCCCATCCCCAGCCAAAGGCGCTAAGCTACCCTGAGCAGAGCCCACTGCACTATCTCCTTTCCAGTGTGCCAGCCGTGAACCCCTCTGGCCACTGGTGTCAACGGTAGCCCCTCCACACCCCCGTCTCTTCCAGCGCCAGCTGCCACCTCACCCAGGACCCCAACAAGGTCTGCTCGAGCTGTCATCATTGGAGAGTGAACTTCTGCCTCCGTTTTGAGTGTATTTTCACTGGTGTCATTATAAAACCAAGGTGAATATTAAAGAAATCCCCCAACTGCAAGAAAATGGCAGAATTGGTTGATCCAATGGCCAACAGGTCCTCTTCCCTCCAATCTGGGAACACGGATGAAACTCGGTCAAGTGGAATGCCCCCAAAATAAGAAATTTAAGTTCATTTTACTGGCTCGTTCAAGGAGATCTTTGCAAAAGCTGGGCATTTGTGGAGTAAGCCCAGTCTACCTTCTTGCCCTAGTCGGTGCCATGGAGTGGATATAATTTACTCTTGCTTTTTTTTGAATGAGGATGGCTGCCCAGAGGTCAGGGGTTCGTGATGACCCCACGGGACTCCTAGGGGGAGCTACACTTGGCCATTCTCCCGGTATTACTCAGAATGTGGTTGGATTTTTTTAAATCTCTCTTCCATTTGTCTGCCTCTCATTTTCTTCTTAGTCCACAAAATTATTTGTTAAAAAAATTGTCTGGTTAATTGAGGATTTTGATCAGTTGTTATGCCATTGATACAGGTATTATTATAAGATAAATATAAACATTGGTCTAGAGCAGTACCACCCAGTAGAGCTTTCTGTGCTGACAGAAACATTCTATGTTTCTGTGTTGTCCAATATGGTAGCTACTCCCCTCCATTGCCTTGGAGGAACTGGACTTTAGATTTTATTTAGATTTAATTATTTTAAATTCAAATAGTCACATGTAGTAAAAGGGTCTAGTATCCTGGACGGCACAGGAAGGCCTTGCAGTTCAGCTGATGAGAGCACCGGGAATGAAGCTATCTGGATTCACTCCAGGACTGATTTGTGGATGAGAGCAAGTTAATCTCTCTGAGCCTCCATTTGCTCACCTGTAAAATGGGAATACAACAGCCCTACCCCTCCACGTGGTTGTGAGGACTTAGCGAGACGATTCACAGGAGCTCCAGGCTCCATGTCAGGCACAGTGCAGTTCCTCCAGAAAGCCCGGCTTTGTGGTTCTCCAGCAGCCCAGTGTGGGGTGGCAAGGTGAGGAGACTTTTAGTTTCTCCACTCTCCTGGTTTCTCCACTCCATCACTCCTATAGACAATTTCTGACTCGGGTGTTTTAGGGAGCTGAATTGTGTCCTCGGAAAAGATGCACAGGGAAGAGGCCACATGAACGGAGCCAGAGATGGGAGTGATGCAGCCACAAACCAAGGACTGCCTGAAGCCACCAGGAGCTGGAAGAGGTAGGAAGGATCCTCTCCTGGGCCTTCAGAGAGCTTGGCCCTGCTGACACCTTGATCTGGGGCTTCTGGCCTCCAGAACTGTGCGAGAACAGCTTTCTATTGTTTTGGGCCACTTTGTTACAGCAGCCACAAGAAAAAGCCCAGGTGCAGGTAGGTTGCCTTGCTGAAAACCAGGCTTCATATCTGGTGTCTTGTTTCTTTGGAAAAAACTCTTTCAAATGGAGTGGACCCATTATATGGGCTTAGACCCATATAAAAAGAACCAACTCGCTCAATTTGGTTTGACTCCTTGGAAGGTGGTAAATTTCTAGCCTCGTCATGAGGACCCAGTTTAACCAAGAGACCTTAGGGAAGATAAGCCAGGACTCAGAAATGGCAGGAGGTCAAAGGTCATCAGAGCCGCAAGGCCAAGCAAAGATCTGCACACAGGAGAGCAGGGGCAAGGCAGCGTCCGCATGTGTCCGGAGCCGTCACCACCGGGGCACAGAACACAGGGGCTTACCTGAGTTAGAAGTCCAGCCGTCTGTAAACTTGGATGGGAAAGAAATTTTATTGTTATTTTCACTGACCTCCAGCAGAATGTAGCATTTCCCTGGTTCAGAAACACAGGCAACGAAGCCCACAGGCTCTGCCACGCCTGTGACCACCGAACCCACAGATATTTTCATATTGCATTGCTGCCGTTGCAAGAATCTTACATACCTTCCATGCTTCTCTCTCCTTTGAAATTATGGTAGTTATTCGACAGACCGCTCAATCTTGTTTTTAATGTATTAATAAAGAAGCACATGGATTACCATTTCACAGTTCTGGTTTTTTGTAATATTTTGTGACCTGTGTTTCAGCATAATGGTTTCCTTGGTAACCCTATATAATTAAGTCCTTATTCTGAGAAGCGATCCTAGGCTTCTCCAGGCTGCTGAAGGAACCCGAAGGAGTCCTAAGCACGAAGTAGGTTAAGAACTCCAGATTTAGACATGAGAAACCTACACAAGTGCTGTTGTGTCTCTTTCAACATAAGCTCTGTGAGGCTGGAATTTTTAAAGATTCACTGTCACATGAAGAAGACAGGTGATCTTCTTCTTCACTAACCAGAAGCCAAGAGATGTCTCTCCATCTCTGTAAAACAATGCAATTGATGTATAGCCAATAGTCTCCACCAGATCGGCACCAGTCCACTGCCTAAAGGGAATAGGCATATTCAATTTCGTGAATTGTTGTATCGTGACACTGTCTCATTTCCGGGAATCAGAGGGTAAAAATGATATATGTTTGTGGCTTAGCATTTGGAACTTTGCTCTGGCTTTGCCGGTGACTGCCAACGTCTGCAAATTATTATGTACTTAAAAAAAAATCAGCTGCTACCACAAGCTGCACCCACGGTCCCTGGGGGGGGCCAGGCCTCCTGCAGGCCCACAGGGAAAGTTCTGGGGCCAGGAGGTGGCTGGGTCAGGACCCCGGAATGCCTAGGAAGCCCTTGAAGACATTTGTGCGTACAGCCGGGCGCCCCCTACGTGCGTGAGTCTCTTGGTTCCCAGGTCGTGGCTCACTGGTCATTCATTCATCTGTTAGAGAAAAGGGGAACAAAAGCTGTGGCTGCCCAAAGTAAAAATTACTCAGCGTATTCACGTCACTGTCAAGAGTCATTTGGTCCCTAGGCCCATTTTTGCCCCAGGCCACCAGAACATGTGAGCACAGTATCCGGGGGGCTTATTTCTAAATGCAGCCACAGAGGCTCTGCCAGTCAGGGATGACAGGTCACACAGTTTGAGAGGCCCAGGCCGGGTGCCTAGAACTTGGCAGGACCCAGCACCTCACCCAAGAACCCATCCCTTTGCTGGTCTGAGCCGGCTGGCTCTCATGACAGACTTGGAACAACAGAGCAGATGTTTGTGTGGGAAGGAAACCACACCTGACATCTGTCCTGCAGTGGGGAGATGTGTGTGTCCACAGATAGCGCTGGAGTTCCCTGGGGGGTGGGGCAGGCAATCAGCTGGCTGCATCACAAGTAACCTAATTATGGGGGAAATGGGATAAAATCCCGAGCGGTAAGCAGGGCGACTGCTCCAGGTGGCTCTGCAATTTTTCCTGTTAATTTCCTCCCTAACTCACAGGAATGTCATAAAGGTTATTTAAGAAGAGCACAGGTGGACTCATGTCACGTGTGAATGGACAAAAAGGCGTTGAGTGTCGGCTCATGCATGGAAGGGGAGGAGGGAGGAGTGGCCCGTTGGGCGTAGAGTGAAATTTGAGGACTCTGAAAAGAGACCACAGAGGGTTTTGGTGGAATCAGACACACGTTACAAAGCAGTGTACCACTGTGAACCCAACTACGGCATATTTATTTAGAAGGATTACATAAACGATGAGGATGTAAGGCAAAGGAGAGATTCCAGGAAGCCTTCCTGGAAGAGGCGAGCTCTTAAAAGTTCCCCAACTGCACAGTTGGGGAACAGATATGGGGAAAAGAAAGGGCACTAAAGCCAAGGAAAGAGTAGGAACAGAATTGAAAAACCCAAAACCAGACGGCTGAAAGACAAGAAACCCGACTCAAGGATGAGTGTCCTTCAGAGGTGATGCCCAGTCGGGGGAAGGGGTGGGGAGAGTAGAGGATGTTCACCCCTGGCTGTAAGCAAAGGCCTGACAGACCCCCAACCTTAATTTGTAACCCATGTCAAAACAACCGAGCCTGCCATTAATGTCACCCAGAGTCCCTATGACGCCAAATGTATAGACCCCTGTATACCCGGTACACCTAAGCCTGGTGACACGTAGGATTTGCACATAGTGGGCAAGGAATAAACACTTCTGTCTAATTTAAGAACTTTGACCTCAAACTCATCACCTCTTTTTGCTCGTGGATGAGCTGAATGAAGTAGAGTTGAACGATTGAGATCGGGAGTTGTCCTAAGTGATGGGAACATATCTGTTTTTTTTATTTGAATGCATATAAGATCACACTGAAATCACTTTGTAGTTTCAGAATATACAGCAACTGATGGAGTTGGGGGGTGGAACAGAGCACACGTCACCCTTGAGCAGAGTGTATGTGAAAGACACATTTCCTAAGAGGGTGGAGGCTCCTCCGACCTAGATATTAGACTGACATTGGCATCTTGACTGTCCTGATCTACTCACCTTGATGACAGAATCTCAAGCAATTATTTTAATTTAAGACTTCATAATGACAATCAAGAGTATGACCCCTTCCGGGGAAGGCATTATATACAGAGTGCAGTCAATATATACTATACATTATATACAGAATGAAGTCAATGTATATTATATATTATATACAGAGTGCGGTCAACAGATAATGTAACGGACTTTTTATCTGCACACACTGACACACACATAGGTTAGGAATACCTGAGATGTGTTTCTGGTGTCACCAAGCCTGTGGTGGGCGTCGGAAATAGCTCCCTCCCGGGTCTGGCCAGGAGCTCTTCTTATTTTTGTGTCTAGAGTCACTAGTCCTGGTGAACGGTCTCTGTTTTTTGCATCCCACTCCGCTGGTTGTTGGAATAGCCTCTTTCTTGAATTCAGGACTTGAAATTATTGTGGAGTACCCTCAGTCTCTTTGCTGGCCATCAAATGACGGCCACTCTGTTAGCTTCCCGGGGCGGCTGTGACGAAGCACCGCAGACTGGGTGGCTTAAACAACAGGAATTTACCTCTCAGCTTGGAGTCCAGAAGTTCAAGATCCAGGTGTCAGCAGGGTTGGTTCCTCCTGAGGCAGCATCCGCTCCCCACCTCTCTTTTAGCTTCTGGCATTGCCAACAACCCTCGGCATTTCCTTGGCTGGTAGACAAACCACCCCCATCTCTGCCTCTGTCATCACATGGCACCTCCCTGTGTGTCCTGTGTCACTGCTTCTCTTCTTAGAAGGACACCAGTCATATTGGATAGGACCCATCCTAAGCCACTATGAGTGACCTCATCTTAACGAATTATATCTGCAAAGACCCCATTTCCAAAGCAGGACACGTTCTGAGGTACCAGGGGTTAGGACTCCGACCTTTCTTTTGGCGGGGGGACACAATTCAACCCATAGCAGTCCCGCGAGTGGACGGGCCTCAGTAACTGCGGATAGGGGCCTACTTCCTGCTGTTTCTAGCGGATGCCCTGTTCTGTCTGAGGCTGAAAATTAAGGGGACCCCCTCTCTGCCGAGGTACCCCACCCACAAGTCGTTGCTGTAGCTGCTCGCTGCTAGAAGATTCTTTCACTCTCTACAGTCCTGAAACAAAGGGTTGCATTTTGTGTCTTCACACACACACCCATACATAGACACCAGGGCTTTTGGCAGGAAGGGAGTAACACCTCGGCTAAGTCTATTTGAAAGAGAGTCTCCCTGCAGAAGGGGCACCATATTTAGCAAAACCAAAAGTTAAATTTGAATTTCAGATAAACAATGAATTATTTTTTTAGTATGAGTATATCCCAAGCAGTATTTGGAACATCCTTATACTGTAAAAGTAATGAAATTTCAATGTAACTGGGTGTCCAGTATTTTATGAGGCCACCCTCCCCCCACCACCATGTGACAATGGTTGATGGGGGTCATGTGATGATCCCCCACCCCGTCCTCTGTCCTCTCCCCATCTTCCCTGTAGCCTGGGGGCAAGGCTGCTACAAGATACGAGCAGTGGCAAAGGGGACCCAGGTGGAATTTAAAACGTGTAGCAGATCATCCCCCAAATAAGTAGTTCACGTGGGTGGGCATTTCCAGTTCTACATAAAATCGTTTCAGAATAACACACGTGATGGTTTTCAAAGTTCATTTTCATTTCCAAATTGCTCTGACAACTCTCTCCAGGAACTCGCCAAGATGATCCTCCTCCTCAAACCCTTTCTTCTCATCCAAACCTGATCCGAATGATGTTCTTGGTCTGGGAAGCCTTCCTCCTCTCCTGCCCCCAAGCAGTTAATGCAGCTGGAGATGGTTTCTCGGCGGCCGCCTGAGCCAGGAGCTGGCCTGAGGAAAATCAGCTTGCCTTCTCGCCCTTGCCTCTCCCCTCCAATGCCCAGCCCCTCCCTCAGCCCCATCCCAGGGCTCTTCACCTTCGTGGTCCCCGCCAACGGCTCTTCTAGACACATTTGGGATCGACCCACCGAGCAGCGATCGGAAGAGTTTTCAGTCTGCTTCTGACCAGAGGTCTGCTGTGGAGCTCTAATCCTTCACGTGCGCTACTTCTGCCCCACTGTTGCTCCATCTTAAAAATGAGAATAGAGCAGGACAGGAATAAAGACGCAGACGTAGAGAATGGACTTGACGACACGGGGAGGGGGAAGGGTAAGCTGTGACGAAGTGAGAGAGTGGCATGGACATATATACACTACCAAACGTAGGGTGGATAGCTAGTGGGAAGCAGCCGCATAGCACAGGGAGATCAGCTGGGTGCTCTGTGACCACCTAGAGGGGTGGGATAGGGAGGGTGGGAGGGAGACGCAAGAGGGAGGGGATATGGGGATATATGTATATGTATAGCTGATTCACTTTGTTATAAAGCAGAAACTAACACACCATTGTAAAGCAATTATACTCCAATAAAGATGTTAAAAAAAAAAACGAGAATAGAAATGTCCCTTAAAAATAAGGCTTTTTTTAAACTATGAGAAAGCATATAATTTTCTAAAACCACTGACCTAAAATCTGATTGCTAATTTCCAGGATAGTACTGTATGTATTCCTGACTTTCCTGTCTGTACCTTCTTCAGGACACACCCATCCACTGCTCTGCTGCTGTCTCTCTCTAGGCTGGAAGAACTAACCCCTGAGATATACTGGAAAGGTACAACCACCCTCACCACTGGGCTGGCGGCGGCCCTTTGCTTTACACCTGAACATCACCGGCCGTTTGGAATCCGACAACCCTCCCTTACCCACCCCTGGTCATGGGGAAGCTTTGCATCGCTTCTGACTTTTTGCAGGAATGTCCCAAAGCACAAAGAAAATTGTAGGTGCCCAAGACCATGGATGCAGGTGCAGGTACAGTCTAGGTGTCCAAAGCTGTGCTGGGTGGAAGAGACAGTGAGTAGGGGGGATGGGTGAGCACTTAGAGGTAGTAAATATGAGAGAGGTAGACAGCAATACACACGGAAATTGGTCCACCAGGTGAGTGGGTCTGCCTTGCTATCTGTCGAATAGACGTCCTTGGAGGTGGGAAAACTGTTCTTCCGACTGGTTGCCTGGAACTAGGCTGAGCCTGGAAGCAGAGGCCTGGGTCTCCACCCGCAGAAGAATTGGAGGGTCCTTATCTGAGGCCCTTGCTATGACCCCTGACACCCTCCCTAGCCATCATTTTCCTCTCAGGATTACTGGTCCCTCTAAGAACAACAACAACAAAAGTGATGAAGGTGATAAGTAATACGTGAAAGGTTATTCTTTCTCAACTAGAAAATTTGTATCAGCATCTCTCCCCGTGAGCCTGGGCAGATGAGGCTGCGGAATGGTTGAGTAGCTTTTACCCCTTTTAACAGAATCCCGTGGTGGTCACTGTGGTCTGAACGCCAGGCTGGTGTCAGGCTGGCGACGTTGGGAAAACAAACTGCAAGAACATGAGCGTAAGATTAGCATCTGCAGGGGATTTGTTTGCTCACATCAGGGTCACATGCCCTTTGCATGTCCTGCTCTAAGAAATTCCCACACCGAGGCTCAGAGAGAGGGGGCGTCAGCAGTGTCTAGGTGGCTGTCCATCCACTCCAGAATGTTTCTCCTGCGCTTCCTGATGGATGCCGTGGGAGTCTGGCCCTTTCTCGGGAGTATTTCTGTGGAGCAAAAATTCACAGACTGATCATCGGGTCACCTGCCCTCTTCGCATCTTCTAGGGAGCCTTTGCATCAGGCTGTCCCCAGAAGGACTTTTTCTGCTCATTTTCTTCTTGACTTCTTTCCCCCAAATCCACCGAAAACACTTAAAACCACTACTTCACTGGCTTTTTGTCTGAACCACCGGAGAAAGATCCCTTTGGCGAGAGCTCTGCCAGTGAAAGACATGGAGCTGGATTCAAAACCTGGAATCAAGGAGCCGGACAACTGGTCTAGGCTGGAGACCACAGCCACAAAGGAAGAACGCAGCCCCTGTACCTCCCGGGGTCCCCTGCAGATAGAGGGGCTCTGTCTGCAATGAACTTACCAAAACGCGGCTGGGAATTGCACTTTGGGAACCAGAAGTATAGGGCTGACTGAGCCCATCCTGGCTCTGCGTGCGCCAGACCTCGACGGAGTGAGAGCAGCCTTTCCGAGAGGGGGTGGCCTGTCCAATTCCTTCCACAGGTTTTCTTCACCTGGCAGCCAGTAAACGCCCCGATCGACTGAGATAGGGCTCCTCCGAGAAGCCCACCTCCCCACACACAAACCTCTTCGCCAGTTTGCAAAAGTGCCAACGCAAGAGTGTGTGCACTCGTGTGTGTGCACGTGTGTATGTGCGTGCTTAACGAAAAGAGGCCCGTTTAGAGTTGGTCAAAGGCTTCGGAACTCAAACGTGGCTTTGAGCTTCTCGCTGCAGAGTGAGTCCGCTTTGAGGAGAGGCCTTGACTGACCAGAACACGGGGCCGGGAGCCTGGGCTGTGGCCCATCCAGACCTGGCCCAGCCCTGAGGCGCGGATCACACGGAGTATTTCATTTCTCTGTGTTTGCTTTTTCTTGCATCAGCAAAAATGGAGGCGTGGAAGGGAGAAGAATATGAGACCAGAAAGGCTCATTATTACTTGAACAAGCGGGTCATACTGGCATTGACTAAAGTCATTGAAATGCTCTGAGGATTAACGGGCCCATGTAAACGTTAATCTGCTATGAGGTTTCTCCTAAGAAATTAAACAGGGCACAGAAGGCTTGCATATAAAACGCAGAATGGAGTCCTCAGCTATAATTAATGTCTATAAAGTTCTCTTTATCAGATTTAGTTGATGCCATTGCAGGAGGGGTGGTGAAGAGCTATGCCAGCGCTCTTTCTTTCAGGCGAGGAAGTGGAACTTTGGGTTGCGAAGCTCTTCTGAAACCGCCTGGGAAGCAAAAGCACCAGGGTGAGGGGTTAATGACAGTCCCAGGAAGGGGAGTCAAACGGAGCCCCTTGGGGAGAACTCGGGGCCCTTGAGGGGCCCGAGTAGTTGTCCAGATGCTACTCAGCCGTAAAAGAGAAGGAAATTTTGCCATTTGTGGCAACATGAACGGACTTGAGGGCATTAAGCTAAGTGAAATAAGTCAGACAGGGAAAGACAAGTGCTGTATGATATCACTTATATGTGGAATCCAAAAAACTACAACAAACTAGTGAATTAAACAAAAAAGAAGCAGACTCAGATATAGAGAACAAACTAGTAGTTACCTGTGGGGTGAGGGAAGTGGGGAGGGGCGATACAGGGTGGGGAGGGCAAAAAGGGGGTTATTATGGGATTGTATGAAGTCGTACGTGTGAAACGTTTGAAAATTGTAAAGCTCTATAGAATGTAAAGAATCTTTCATTCAATAAAAATAATAATAAGGTAAAAAAAACCCACTACGATTATTCACCATCAACCATAGCATGCTTGCTCTGTCCCATCTGCTTTAATGAGGATGCAGCCCAAGGTGGCCCAGTACCCACAGTCCTTTCAAGGGGACCCTAAGAGCTGGGAAATCCCACCTCCCTGCGAGGTCAGGGTGCTTCTTGTGGGGACACACCTCACACCGATTGACAGTGAAAGGGGTTCAGCTGACCTTGAAAATCCTCTCGGGGAAATAAAAACTAAAGCAAACGAGCAGAAGTTTACATCAAGCTCGGTTTCACCGACCAGTAAACAGCACAGCCTGATTGTGGTCCGAGGGTCCCCGCGACCCGGAAGGGTCTGACCTCACGGCATCTTCTCATGCCTCCTGGACGCTTGCCCTCTGTGCTGGAGTGTGGCCATAGAGGTGGCTGAGGTTCGAAAGCCAATGGGGAACAAGGGGGAAAATCAAGAACAGGTGAGTAAAGGGTGACAAGTTTCAGGGTATTTGGGTGACGTTTACATACTCTCCGGAGGCGCGCAAACATTACACAAACAACGCACACGGCGAGTGCCTTAGCTACTATTGCGTTGAATTGCATTGCATCCCCCCCACAAATTCCCGTGTTGAAGCCCTAAAACCCCCAGCACCCCAGACTGTGACTGTATTTGGAGATCGGGTCTTTACAGAGGTGACTGAAGTAAAATGAAGCCATTAGGGTGGGGCCTTAATCCAATCTGACTGGTGTCCTCGTAAGAAGAGAAAATCTGGACCTAGAGACACCGGGGAGGCTTGGACACAGAGGCATGGCCACGTGAGGACACAGGGAGAAGGAGGCCGTCTACAAGCCAAGGAGAGAGGCCTCAGGAGAAACCAGCTCTGCCCACACCTTGATCTGGAACATGCAGCCTCCAGAACTCTGAGGAAGTAAATGTTGTTTAAGCCACTCAGTTTCAGGTATTTGGCTATGGCAGCCCTAGCTGACTAATACAGCCACCGTCAGAGAACCAGAGGCCACAGGGCTCCCACCAGCCTGGACACCTTGGGCACCAAACTCCCACCTGTGGTCCTGGGAGCCCTGCCGCCACCCCCGGCTCCAGAGCACAGCTCAAGGCCCCAGTTCCATGGTTCCAGGAGCCTGGTGGGCAGCACAAGGCAGTAAGGAGAACACTCATCTAAGGCGTCACCTCCTCCAGGCAGCTTTCCCTGACTGCTGCCCCTCCCCTGGGCTGGGCATCCTGCATCCATCCTCCAGCCTCTCCAAGAACACTAGAATCCCACGCAGAGGACCACTTTCGGCACCATGTGGTAATTCTCTGATCCCCTCAGCGCAGCCCCAGGAAGCCCCGGTCCTGTGCCTTCTTCTCATCCCTGTGTCCTGGCGCCTTGCTCAGCACCTGGCATTAGGTGCGCAGGGCCCTTTGTTCCACCAGCTACCAACTGACCGTGACGTGCGGGCCCTGGGGAGAGAGCAGTATCACCCAGGTCTGGTCCCCGCAGAGCTGACATACTAGGGCAGGAGGTGGCTGAGCCCAGAGGCCGACCCGTGTGGTCCAGCCTTTGTCATCAGGGAATGCGCGAGGCGCGTGGGAGCACAGGATCAGGCCCCTGATCTGCTTAGGATGGCCAAGGATGACACCCTCAGGGGTGCCCCACGGGAGCTGAAACCTGCTGGAGGATTAGGACGTGGCCAGGCTGGGGGAGGGAAGAGCGTATCAGCAAAGGGAACAGCATGTGTGACAGCCCAGAGGTGGACAAGGGCAGTTCCAGTAGCTGGAAGAAGTTCAGGATGGCTATAGGGCAAAGCTACGTGAGCTAGAGAGAGAGCTTGGATGGGGCTGGAACGGTTAGTAAGGCAAGGCTTGAAGCCCCTTTGTCAACCAGGGTCAGGCCTGTGAGAACCTACTGAGAAAGGAATGGCCGCAGCGGAGCAGCCCCCGGGGGTTTTCTGCTGGTTCCCAGCCCTCTGGTCCCACTGGCCAGCCCTCTTCAAATACCATGACTCCAATTCATGGCATTCTGCCCTGAAGGACATCCACGGGTGTCCCAGTTTATCCATCATCACCGGATGAGGCTTCAGCTGCGCGAAGCCTAGCAGAGCCCCCTGCAGGGCTCTTCACAGAGTTGGGGGGGGCGGGGGGTCCAAGGCAGAGGCCATAGGCTGACGCTGGCCCTCAGGGCTTGCAGGCAGGCTAGGAAGGGCAGGAGCTCATCTGCTCCGGGGTACAAAGCCCCGTCCCCTCCTCTTGGAGGCCTCATTCTACTCCCCCTCCTCCACCCCCCCCCGAAATAAGAGGGTCAGATGGGAACATCAGTCACATCAGCAGTCAGACAGCAGCCCTGCGCTCCAGATGAAAGAAGCACTAGGGACCCGGGGCACTTTATCAAAAAACGGCCAATCTGGTCTTTGCTCTGCGAGGACTCCAGCCTGTGGCTCGTGGAGATGAAGACACGCTTCTGCCCAAGCGGCAAGTAACAGCACAATCTGGTCCCCCGGGTATGAAGTTAGCTGGCTTTCTCGAAAAGGAAAATTATCACACTGCTAGATTGTGCTTGGCTGCAAAGAATAGCCGGTCATAGGGGGTGATTCACTCAAGAGTCAGGCTGAGCTGGGACAAGGATACCAGAAGCTCTCCAAACAAAAGAAGGAAAAGGCCAGGATAAGGGTTTGGGACATTCCGCCAAGAAATATAGAGGAGACGATCATTTCCAAACTGCTCTTGAACCTGCATTTCCCCAGTATTTGTAAGAACTCAAGTCTGTTCCCTCCTTCTACAAACTGCGGCAACCTGATCGGGGGTAGAGTCATAGTTTACAGACTTTAGTGTGTGTGGATGTCATCTCTCCTACAGTTACATCAATAGCACCATATTTTGCTGCTATTTTGACATGAAAACACAATGGTTGGCTTTAGGAATCTTTTTTAATGAAGTGACGTAAAAATATTGAAATAACATGCGCCAAGGATTATTTAGAGTTCTTCTAGGATGCTGAAGAGATGGGAAAAATCATTTCTAGAATAAAATTATTCCACAAAAGTGTTTCACATTTTGGCAAAATTAGCACCGTATGATGCATGTAGTGAGAGGGTGATAGCTCTCCGTTGCTCGACTGAATCACTGAATCAATAAATCACAGGCACTCAAGAAATATTTGTTCAATGGTTAAGTGAGTGAAAGAATGAATTCAGGGGCTAGGAATGGCATATTCAAATTCACATAATAAGGAACCCTCATAATAAGCGTCAGTAGTTGCACAATTTATCGTTGACACCCTAAATTCTGAAATGTAGTACATTCTACATTTTCTTCTTATTTCCTTTTCTGCGTTTCTAACAAATAAAACAAGACATTCTTGGATGCAAATAATCCCTGGCAACCCACCCTTGCATACGTTCTTCTTCTTTGTTATTCTCTCTGAGCATCTTTTCTTGGCCTCCGCTCGTCTCCAGATCATGTCCAGACAGGTACAGGTTCAAACTGCCCGGAAGGAGTCTGCTAATCCAGCCGTCCACAACATGCCCTGCATCTGGGTAGACCCGTTACCTTCTTCAAAGAGGCTTTCATTTTATTTTAATAACCGAATGTGCTAATTCAGGCATCCTCTCTCTCTCATACACACACATACATGTGTACATGCATGCACAAGCCTACACACACATGAACACCCACCCAAGCACGTGCACACATGTGCACACGTGGATCCCATCCATGGAAACCATGGTCCTCGCCTTCGAGAGAGTAAGAGGTGAATCTGAGGACCTGCCAACGAGAGCCAACACCTGAACTGGCTCAAGATTTTCTCCCCAGTCCAGAGCTTTCCCATCTCCTGTTCTGGGCAGCCACCCGTGCGTTCCGAAGAAACAGGCTCCAACTCGACTTTCCCATTCCCTGACCCTAGGTCAGTCCTAATTCTCTCTGTGATGAAGTTTTGACATTTGGAAAGCAGTCATTATGAATGCAGGCCCTGTCCTGAGGCCTGGAGGGCTGTATCTCAGATGAGCAAAAAAATCTCCAAGAGGCTTCTGAGGAAATGTGATGCATACGTACAAAGAGACCTCACATTCTGGCTGAGTCTGGGAGTTTCTTTTTCCTTCCAGAAAAACTTATTCATTCACATTTGCCAAATGCCAATATCCTGACAATTGATAGGATTAGATCATGTTACATGAAGAGGAAGGAAGTCTGTTAAACTTCTTACACATGTGTTCTCTCTCTCTCTCTTTCCCTATGTCTCTCTTTCTCTCTGTGTGTCTCTCTCAATCTCTCTGTCTCTGTTTCTGTCTCTGTCTGTCTGTCTGCCTCTCTCTCTCTCTCTCTCTCTCTCTCTCTCTCACACACACACACACACACACACACACACACACACGGCACTGCACGTCTGATGTCTCTCTTTCTCTCTGTGTGTCTCTCTCAATCTCTCTGTCTCTGTTTCTGTCTCTGTCTGTCTGTCTGCCTCTCTCTCTCTCTCTCTCTCTCTCTCTCACACACACACACACACACACACACACACACACACACACACACGGCACTGCACGTCTGATTCACTCGCACACCAGCCTCCTCCCACCTCCTGGCACCTCCCTTGGACCGGCCCACCCACAGCTGACACTCTGAAGTGATGAAGTGTTAACGCTCAGAGCACCTCCCCTCACCACCTGCCACAGCCTAGACTCCACCTCGGAGAGGGCGTGGAGAGAATCCGCATGTGGCTGAGGGCAAGACCATGACCGCAGACGGAGAGGATTAGACGTGTCAGACAGCCAGGAGAGGCTGGGGCCGGAATGGTTGTGCGGTCCCTGGCTGCAGACACCCTTGGGCTGCAGTGTTACTCATCAAAGTGATGACCAGAGGAGATGCTGGTCTGCAGAGGCCAAGACCAATGAGTGCAGTTTGGGGCATTTGGGCTTAAGAGGTGATCAGAGAAGGAAACCAGCCAAGATTATTAAAAAGGAGAGATTTGGAAAACCTTCCATTCAACAGACTTTTGCCCCAGCAGAGCACTTTCTATTTATCAGGTGATGATTTAGTCCCTGGGGCTTCAGCACCGAACAAAACAGACAGAAGTCACACCTTTATGGGGTTGACACGGGGATGAAGGGGGCTTTGGGACAGACAAAGGACAAGATAAATAAAACATGGTATCCCAGATGGTAATAAAGCCTAAAGAGAAAAATCAGGCAAGGAAAGAGGAAAAAGTGTTGGGGGCAGTTGCAGCTCTAGGTATCGTCTTAGCTCAGGCTACCGTAACAAAGCACCACAGACCAGGCTGATTCAACAACAGAAGTTTAAATCTCACAGTTCCAGAGGCTGGAAATCCAAGAACAAGGTACAGGCAGGGCTGGTTTCTTCTGAGGCCTCTTGGCTTAGAGACCATCATCTTCTCCCTGTCTTCTCACATGGTCTTCCCTCTGTGTGTGTCTGTGTCCTAATCTCTTTTCTTATAAGGACCCCAGTCAGATCGGATTAGGGCCCACCCTAGTGACCTCATTTAACCTTAATTATCTCTTTAAAGACTTGATCTTCAGATAAGGTCACATTCTGAGGTACTGGGGGTTAGGACTTCAACATATGGATTTGGGGGGGACATAATTCAGCCCGTATCAGGTACGGCGGTGGCTGCATGCTTTTGTCCCTGTAGATTCACTCTCCCTGCTTTTCCACTCTGCACTTTGCCACAGGATCCTGGGGGTGAAATACATCAGTGGCCCCCGCCTGCCAGCCTCTGTTGGGAGCACATCAGGAGATCACAGAGAGGAGGGTATTGTGGTATTTATTCCCCCCGCAACCTTCCCTGCTGGGTTGCTTCAGAGATGCACTTCCTTGAGCTCTCTCTCCAGGTTCTGTCAATGATAAAACTGCGCCCCCCCTTTCGGTCTTTGGACCAAGAGTCAGCAAGGGCTCCCCACTGTTGCTGGTCCTGGGGTGCTGCACCACCCTGCCCCCAAGCTGGTAAATTGCCTGTTTATTAAGTTCTCCTCAAATTACCCCACTTCGGTGGGCCGTCTAGCCAATACAGGGAGCCAGGGCAGGCTCCCCTGAGAGTCAGAGGAATAAAAGGCAAATCAAGAAAAAATGGTATCCCAGAAACCAAGAGAACTTCAAGAAGGCGGCTGTGATCTATGGTAAGAGCTACAGAGAGTAAGAACCCGCCAAGCGGAGATGAATAGAGAAAGACCCAGGCCCCCTCAGCTGCAGTGGTGGGGGACAGTAGAGTCAGGACGCTCCTCAAAGCCAAAGAACCTCTTGGTTAAGGAGAAGGGGAGTGAATTTCATAGTAAGCACACACACCAAAAGCCTTATCTGCCCTGCGATCCAGACACAGTGAATGAGTAGCTGTGGCCTCGGAACGTTGAGCCTCCCCAGCTTTGCATGCAGCACACATGTATGGGCTTTGCACGTATGTGCGTGTGCGTGCGTACAAACACGCATCAGCAGATGAATGAACTGCTCCTCAAAGCCAAAGAAGCCCTTGGTTAAGGAGAAGGGGAGGGCTTCCCTGGTGGTGCAGTGGTTGCGCGTCCGCCTGCCGATGCAGGATCTGCCCTGCGATCCAGACACAGTGAATGAGTAGCTGTGGCCTCGGAACGTTGAGCCTCCCCAGCTTTGCATGCAGCACACATGTATGGGCTTTGCACGTATGTGCGTGTGCGTGCGTACAAACACGCATCAGCAGATGAATGAACTGTCCTCCGGGCCCACCACCACACATGTTATTCCTTTAGTAAAGATGTGTATCTCCCACTTCAAGCCAAACAATAGATATCAATCTAGCTTTGAAGATAAAGCCTTAGTTATTCAAGCTACGCCTCTCAGAAGATGGGCTTTGTATTACCGCTTAATTTATGATACGATCTCTGTAGGTTTGGTGCTGACGTGGTAGGAGAGCTCCTTTTCAAAAGTCCTTTCTTTCTTAATAGACTTTATTTAGAGCAAAACTGACCGGAAAATACAGAGTTCCCGTAAGCTCCCTGCCTCCACACCTGCACAGCCCCCTTACTATCAACCATCCCGAACACTTATGTCCATTTTTTAAATATGTTTTAATCCATTTAACCAACCACAGAGTTTTTCCAAAATCTTTCTGACAATAAACAGCATTAATACGTGCCTATTGGCTAAGAATAACAGAAAGATTAAAGACTTTCTTACAAATAGTTCTCAAAGCCAAGAGTTAGGCGTAGGATAGAGCATCAAGCCTCCCCACTCTACCTTGGCCATTCCGCCCTGTTAACCACAGCTGATACTTTCAGTGGTTTCAGCCACTTGCTTTCTGGGGCCTCACAAAAATCTTCCTTTTTGCTCCAGTTCCAAGAAGGAGTGTTGGCTTCAGCAAATCACAAACTCTCTGGGCACACCAGGGAGGCAAGGAACCAGAAGGAGGTGAAGGCCTTGCCTCCCCCGAGAGACAGAAGAAATATGGTACCGAAACATTTTTGCCTAAGTATAACATTGCCCAGCCAATTACAGAAACAAGTTTCTTTCCTGCAAAGAAAATTCTAAAAGAAAATCTTTTTTAAAACATTGGCATCTTATAGCTCAACTAGCCAGCCTTCCAACTGCAGGTAAAATCAGAGACCGGCTTCAAAAACGGATAAAGAACTTGAATAGGCATTTCTCCAAAGAAGATACATAGGAACTTCCCCGGTGGTCCAGTGGTTAGGACTCTGCCCTTTCACTTCAGAGGGTTCGGGTTCGATCCCTGGTCAGGGAACTAAGATCCCACATGCGGCACAGCCAAAAAAAAAAAAAAAAAAAAAAAAAGATATACAGATAGCCAATAGCACATGAGAAGACAGGCAGCATCGCTAATGATTAGGGAAATGCAAATCCCACCATGCAATACCACTTTACACCCATTAGGGTGGCTACTATTAAAAAAAAATCAGAAAATAACAAATTTGGCGAGGATGTGGGGAAGCTGGAACCCTTGCACATGGCTGGTACGAATGTAAAATGATGCAGCTGCGATGGAAAATAGTATGGCCGGTCCTCAAAAAATTAAACGGTATTACCATATGACCCAGCAATTCCACTTCTGGATATATACCCAAAAGAATTGAAAGCAAGGACTCAAACAGATATTTGCATACCAATGCTCACTATTTATAATAGCCAAAAGGTAGAAACAATCCAAGTGTCCATCAGTGGATGAATGGATAAAGAAAATGTGGTCTATCCATACATACAACAGAAAAGTGTTCAGCCTGAAAAAGGAAGGAAATTCTGACACCTGCTACAGCATGGGTGGGCCTGGAGGGACTTTATGCTCAGGGAAAGAAGCCAGGCACAGAAGGATAAATTCTGTCTGATCCATTTCTGTGAGTGGTCAGATCCACAGAGACAAAAAGTAGACTGGAGGTGACCATGGGCTGAGGCTGGTAACAGGGGGCGTGAGTGTTTAATGGCGTGATGAATGAAAAGTTCTGGAGATTTTCAGTTCGTGATGAATGAAAAGTTCTCGAGATGGATGGTGGTGATGATTACACAACAATGTGAAAATACTTAATGTCACTGAATGGTACGTGCAAAAAAGGGGTAAAACGGTCAATGTTATGTTATATGTATTCTCTCACAATAAAAAAAAAAAATTCGACTCTTTTAAAAAAGGTCAGGGCTTCCCTGGTGGCGCAGTGGTTGAGAGTCCGCCTGCCGATGCAGGGGACGCGGGTTCGTGCCCCGGTCCGGGAGGATCCCACATGCCGCGGAGCTGCTGGGCCCGTGAGCCGTGGCCGCTGGGCCTGCATGTCCGGGGCCTGTGCTCCGCAACGGGAGAGGCCACAGCGGTGAGTGGCCCGTGCACCGCGATGAAGAGCGACCCCCGCTCGCCGCAACTAGAGAAAGCCCTCGCACAGAAACGAAGACCCAGCACAGCCAAAAATAGATAAATAAATAAATAAATAGATAAATAAATAGATAAATAAATAAATAAATAAAGAAGTTCCTTTCAAAAACAAGGTAGATAAATAAATAAATAAATAGATAAATAAATAAATAAATAGATAAATAAATAAATAAATAGATAAATAAATAAATAAATAGATAAATAAATAAATAAATAAATAAATAAAGGAGTTCCTTTCAAAAACAAGGTCAGCAGCAATTTTTACGCCACGTCTTTCCTTAGTCCATCCCATCAGAGCAGGGCGGGGGCAAGGAGCCTCCTGGGTCACCGTGGCCTCAGGTGGGGAGGGCTCTGGGCGCGAGCTGCAGCCTCCTTTCCCCTCTCCTTCCTCTTATCTGTGCCCACACAGGTAAGTGGTGCAGCCGGCACCCAGCCCAGAGCCCCGGCCCTCACTCTACCCGCCTCGTCCCTGCCAGCGCCCGATCTCCACTCGTCCTGCCCGTCTGCTCAGGCCTGGCACAGAGCAGCATTGGTACCCACCTCTCCGTTCTTTAGGTGCCGGCCTTTGTTGCAGGTGTCTTTGATTTTTCTGCGCTAGTAGAAGGAATACCTGAGAAAGATATTGACAGCCGACAGTGGGGAAAAATAAGAAGTGTCTTTTTCCAATTGGAAAGCAAAGTGAAAGACCTCATGGGTGATGCACTTTTTAGAGCAACCCATCACATCACGGCATGATCCTGTTCTCACCCCAGACCTCTTTGGCCCCGAGCAGCACGGCCCGCTCTAGCCACGGTCCCCCCTCAGATGGAGCTGCACGTGACGTGGATGAACAGGGGTGCAGCGGGGCCGGCAGCAGCCACGGTTCCATTTGACTTCATCATAGGTTCCCACCGCAGCCCTGATGGAGGTTTGCATTCGTAAGAAGAGCCTCATTCTCAATCCCGTCAAGCCCTCCGTGGAATGTTCTAGAAAGAAATGGAGCTGACGGTAAGCTCGCAGACGCTCTGAATGGTTCAGGACCATACAAGGTCATGAAGTCCATTTTCCCGCCCCCAGGCGGGCTCACCGTGGACGGCAATCGCCCTGCTTTTAGGGATATCCAGAGCGGGGGAGGCGACATCACACCCTGGGCGTCGCATCCCAAACGAGGTCCCGTTTCCGTCCATCTGAATCCCTCACGCTGCGGGGGGAGGGGCGATCTCGCTCTCACCTGGCTACCACCTACTGGGAGGGGGGTGATGCTCACTCGGTGTCCCCCGACTCTGCTACAGGACAGACGATTTCACCTCGGATCACCTGCGTGACTCTCCTCCGAAGCCTTAAGCCCCGCCAGAGCCTGTCACAACGGCAATTGCCAAGTGTCGGATCTGTGAAGATGTGGCATCGGCCACGGGGCAGGACTGGACTGGAGAAGGACGGAGAGGAGTGACTGAGAGACAGGAAGGCAATAGGCTGGTGGTTCTCCAACCTGAGGGGCACCGACCTCCCCTGGGGGGCTTGGGAAACTCAGGGGTCTGGGCGGCATCCGGTGCTTATGATTCAGGAGCTCTGGGTTGGGCCAGAGCATCTGCACTGCCAACGGCTGGGAGGGGCTGCTGACACCAGCATGGATAAGGACACCCTCTCAGGAGAAACACACAGAAAACCCCGCTGGCCGTCCAGCTTCCCGTGCCAACCTGTCATCACCATGCTGAGGAATGAATGTCTAACCAACCAAAACCTATCCCAGTACCACAGGTTTCTCTCCCGTGCCTCCCGCCCACACTGAAAGAGGGGTGGCTGTCCTCTCTGTGATGTGGCCACACACCCCCGTGGTGACCGGCCATCCTCCCACTTCGTGGCAGCATTTGAACAGGGAACCCTAAAACCCATCCCATCAGATCCATCCAGTCACCCCGACTTCCTCCGAGGCGTGCACCCAAGTCACCTTCTCAAAGCTGATTCCCCAGGGCCCCAGGGCGTCTCCAGCAGAGACCCAGATGCCCCCAGCAGACCTGCCCCTCCTCTGCCCCAGGACAGGCCCTCATGCCCCCACCAACCTCGCCCAGGTACCCGCTGTGGGGTCCGTCCTTCCATCAGCGCATCTGACTCCTGCTGCTGGAACCAGGCCCCGTTGCTCCTGGGTGTTGCACTGTTTTGCTCCAAATCTCTGCAAGTTGCCCAGGGCCTGCATCCTTGGGGAGGCCCTAACCTCCCTAATTTACCTTTCCTTTGCCCCTTGTGAAATCCTCTACTACAGCCCAGCTGACAGAGTCAGATCCCCTCAGCTGCCCAGTACGTCTTCCCTCTGGTCCCTGACCAGCCTGATCTCCTACCTCCATGGGTCCAACCCCCTCCTGTCCTCCAAGGCCCAGCCTCAAGTCCTCCAAGCATGCCTCCCCCTCGAAGACTTTCCAGCCCCCAAGTCTAAAAATCACCCCCCTCCTCTGGTACCCATAAAGCAAGAACTGTTCCCCAACTATGATTTCTTGTGAGCAACACGTAAAACTAGATAGATGATAGACAGAGAGGTAGGTAGATAGATAGATAGATAGATAGATAGATAGATAGATAGATAGATAGATGGTAGATAGACGATAGATAGATAGATAGATAGATGGTAGATAGACGATAGATAGATAGATAGAAAGATAGATAGATAGATAGATAGATAGATGATAGACAATAGATAGATATACACCATATTGTATTGTTATTTGAATGTATGCTTTCCCAAACTAATCTTCTCCACCGTACCCCTACTGCTCCCACCTACCAACCCAGGTCCAGAACACCTACTTCCCCTAGATCAGCACCCTGAGCGGTTGGAATAACTAATCTATATTATATTAAAATTACTGTTTGTAGGTATCAATATATCAGCTCACGTTTATTTCATATTGTAGTTACTACTTACGTATATATATATTTCTGGTAGGCAGAATAATGCTGCCCCCTCCCCAAATTATGCCGACGTCCTAATCCCTGGAAACTGTGACTTTGTTACTTTACATGGCAAAGGGCCTTGGCAGGTGTGCTTGGGTGCAGACGGGTTGGGTATCCTGGATGACCCAGTTGGGCCCAATCTAATCATAGGTGTCCTGTGATTAGCAGAGGCCCTGTCCCAGCTGTGGTCACAGAGAGACAGAATGGCGAGGAAGAAGAGTCAGAGATGGACGGAGGGGCCACCAGCCGAGGAGCCACTAGAAGCTGGAAAACGCAAGAAAACAGAATCTCCAGAATTTTTTTTTCTTTTTTTTTTTTTTTGAGGTGTAATGCAACTTCATCACTTTATTCAAATCTTCAAAATAGTCTTTATTCTACATTTTTAGTATAAAAAATCCACAAGTTAAGTGCACCACAGTGTAGAGAGAGACATACAACGCTGAATTTCCATAACAGTCAATGGTACAGTCAAACATCACATGTACAGAACACAAAATTTAGATGAACTGAAATTATAAGATAAAATAAAATAAAATCCAATTTTAGAGAACATCCCGTGTTGACACCTCGCTTTTACACCAAGGCGCCCTGGGTCAGACTTGTGACTACCAGGAAGTAAGAGAAGAAACTTGTGTCGTTTTAAGCCACTAAATTCGTGGTAAATTGTTACTACAATAACAGAATTACTGCAACATTATAGTGTGTGTGTGTGTGTGTGTGTGTGTGTGTGTGTGTACGTGCACACGTATCCTTGCTTCGCCAGAGGTCTCGAGGACAAGATGATGTCTGATTTGCCTTTGTGTCCCTTATAGAACCCAGAAAGTGCCATCATATGGTGGGCACTTCATATGTACTTGTGTAATTCCCCCTACCTATGAGTAATTTTTTGAATGATACAGAATATATTGGGGCCAATGTTCATTTCTAGGCTCAGAAAAATGGGAACGGGATGCAATGGGGGGGATCTGATGTCCTCAGGGGAGCCAACATTTCTCAGCTAGGAAGAGGCTTTCTGGGAGGAGCTGTGGCCCAAATCACGAGAATGGCCTTTCCGGCCTGTAATTATTTCACTAGACAATGACAACCTGAAACCCAGGCTGCTGCCAGCGTGAGCCCTGGGACTGCTGTGTCTTGTTCTAGGGCCTTCACCTCCCACTGACCCCCCTCACAGGCCATAAGCAGCAGCAGAGGCTGAGTAGCTGCAGGGCATCAGAGACAGAACGAGGGCCCTATCCCGCCCCTACCAGACTTAGTCAGCGGTCAGAGGTATGCAAAGGCCCCGGCACGTGCTGGGTACCAGGATACTGGAGGGAAGCCCTGGGTGGGGAGCGGAGGGTGTCCCAGGGAGGAGATACCTGCTGGGAAGCCCTGATACCCACCTAATGGGCAGGACATGGAGCTCCCTGCTGAGTCTAAAAGCCTGGTCATGGACACAGCATCTGAAGGCGCAGGCCAAACCAGTCGAGCCAGATGCAGGATGACACTGCAGCTCTACTGATCCCAGAGCTGATCGAACGCGACCTCAGGTCAGGGATAAAGAAACACCAAAACAATAAATATAGAGAAAAGCTCTCATGCTGATGAGGCCACTGCAATAAGATGTGTGGGTGGTTTCTTGCGGAATCCTTGAAATGTCCAAGACTGCCTTCATCTGATTAATCAGTCATGCTTGCAGAGTTAGCACGGCCAGGCAGCAAGGCCTCAGAGGTGACACTTCCAGTCTCGAAGGAGGAAGAATAGATAAGGTCTCTCGGGAATACAATCTGACAGGTGCTGTACACACATCATGCAATTAATCTTCACAGCAGCCGACGAGGTATCTGCCAGGATGCCCATTTTACAGAAGACTACACTGAGTCTTGGGGAGGTTCAGTAATTTACCCAGGGTCAGAGGTTAAGTGCTCAACCCTGGGTGCTACAGCGGGTGAGTTGCAGGGCCAAGCGTCAGCCCCAGTCCAAGCAGCATCCCTCCCATTTCCTTGTGCAGCGGGATCACCCAGGCAGCTTGATTTCGGGTATGGGGGGGCAGGAAGATATTGTGTTAAGAACTGGAGCCCTGGAACCACACTGCCTCGCTCCCGATTATTTTTCCTCTCTGCCTCAGCGTCCTCAGCTGTAAAATGGGGATGAAGCCTGTATCACGGAGGTCGTGAAGAGTCACCAAACTCGTGCACGGAGGCCACTGAGCGAGGACTGGCTCACAGCACGGGCTCAGCACAGGTGAGCTCTTTGATTGACATTCTCTCGGGCGCGGCTTCGGTGCTAAGCAGCCTTGTGACCTTGAGTAACTTACTTTCTTTGCAACCCAACATGAAAGAAGGTGACCATCCTTCAGGGAGCCTGTTGCGCGGTTGGCAAGTACACAGCTTCCGAGAAAGCGGATCCCCAAAGGAAGAGATGACTCTGCACCCCTGCCCAGGAGAATCACATGCTCGGAATCCTAATTTTCGGACATTGGTCTTTGGTTTCTCAGTCGTTCAAAAGGGCCAGTACTGTGAAAATAGTCCATCGCTCCCTCCCCATGGCTCGGAAGGTCTTGTCAGGAGATAGTATTTATAGAGGAAGGAGTTGTTTCCTAAAAGCTCCAAGTCCCAGAAACCTTTTTTAAAAGCAAAGGTGAAAGGTCGGTGTGGCTCCCCGGGGTGGTCACACGCATCTGTCACCCTGTCCACGTCACCGTAGCACAGGGCGTGACGGCGTGATTCAGGGTACGTGTGTCACGTGTGCGTGTGTGCACGTGTGTGATGCCCTCGGAGCAGCCTCGCGCCTGGAGGCACAAATTCCCCTGCACTGAAGACGGCCCTGGGGGGTGAGAACAGGATCAGCGACACCCAGGTCAAGTACCACAGCTCGGATGTTGGCTGGGAATTTGCCAAACAGCAACATCTGTTAGCAAGGCCACCGTGGTGTCACTACCATTTGAAAGCACTTGACAGACGAGACAATAGTCTCACACCTGCACTCAGTCACTTTATCCTCACCCAGGATGCACGTTTGTGCAAGTCATTAGCCCATTTCTCAGCTGAGGAAACTGAGGCAGCTCATAGCCATGTCCTGCTGGAGTTCACGTAATGAGAGGCAGAGCTGCGACAGCACAGGTCTCTGACTCTGATCACCTGGCAAAGGCCATCCCAGGCATTGGCATCAAGGAGACACCACTGGGTCACTGTGTCTGGCAGTAATTCCATCACTGTCCTCTGCGCTGAAGGCCCCTCCCCCTGACTTCCTCCCTGTCCCTTATCTCTTAAACACAAGCAGCTACCACTACCAGGCACAAAGGAAAAGAGCAAGCCTCGCACACCAAGACTGACACCCAGCTTGTGACGTGGCCCAGCCAGGCCTCCTGCCCGCCCGCCCGCCCGCCCGCCCGCACCGCGAAGGCTTAGCCCGGAGAAAAGCAGTGAGGAGGGAGGGGAGGCGAGCCCAGGGCCTCTTCCCGGGGCCTCCCTGCTGTCTTCATACCCCAGGGCTGCACAGCAAAGGGACTTTGAACAGCTCTAGAGCCAGAAGTCCCGACATCGTGGGCTCAGAGGCCTCAGCCCTCTGAAGGCTCCAGGGCAGGATGCCTCCTGCCTGCTCCGGCCGCTCCAGTCCCTCCAGCCTCTGGTGGCTGCCGGCTCGGGGCCGCTTCACCCCGCATCCTCGCGCGCCTTCATCCCTGTGGGTCTCTGGGTCCCCTCCTCTTCTCATAAGGACACCGCTCATTGGATTTAGAGCCCACCCTAATCCAGCATGACCTCATCCCCACTTAACTAATTATACCTGCAAAGACCCTATTTCCAAATAAGGCCACAATGTAAGGTTCTGGGTGGACACAAATTTGGGGGGTGGATGTGAATTTGGGGGGTGGACACAAATTTGGGGGCTGGACACACCAGCTGATCGGTGCCCCAGCCTCACCGCACCACACCTCCCCTGAAAAATGGAGCTGGAGAAGACCACCCAGAGGAGCATCAGATCAGCGTTCCAGCTCCTGGCAGAGATGAGTCACTCCATCATCAGGAAGGCCAGAGAAGGGGGCTGGGGTCCCAGCACCCCACTTCCTCCCACCTCTCGGCCCTTCTAGTGCGAACGTTTGTATCCATTGATACAAATGGCCAAGAACCTTCCATTTGTGTAACACGCCATCTCCTTCCACAGCTAAAGAACTCTTGGGGTCGTAGAATATGGATGACTTTCCATTTTTTTCCCATGTATTCAGACGTGACACAGCACTCCAAAATTTCCAAAGGATATGGATTCGGGGGGGTGGAGGAGGGTGAGATGTAGGCTCATCCAGTTTGACTTAGTCCATACTGGGGGCACCACTGCACTGTTTCCTGAGGTCTATACAGGCTGGGGAAGACACGTTTCTGTAACGTCGATGGCCCTCATTCCTCAGAGGGTCTGCCTTGTACAGCACGTCTAACAACTTAGTTTCTGAGTAGATGGCTTCCCAAGTTAGATGACTCTCCATATTGGAAAAGACCTGCGTTTGGGGTCGGAAGTCCTGGCTGGGCTTCTGGGCTTTATGACATGGGGCAAATCGGTTCATTCTCAGCCAGAGTTTTCCCACTGGTCTTACGGAGAGAGATGAGGGTTGAAAACACCCTCACGAGAGGCTGGCCTGTGACGGCCGGTGGTCACAATAGGAGTGAGGATGCCACCCAGCTGTACACGCTGCACACGCGCGCATCTGTCTCACCACTTATCAGAATGTATCGCGGGACAGCTGAGATGTTCCCCCTGGGTCAGAAAGGAGAGGGGTGAGGGCAGATGACAGCTCCCTACGATAGGGCTCTCTAAGAAGGAAAGTCCAGCAGAACATTATGGGAGACCGATCACTTGGAAGAAACACTGCGTGTTGTGTGGCCAGGAGATTCAAGGTTTAGATCAGAAGAAGTGTTTAAAGTATGAAGTACCAGGGAATCACTCTAACCTTCAGTGAGTGACACCTGATGGAAAAAAAAAAAGAATACAGAATTAACCCAAGCAGCGCAAGTCTCCACGGCATAGCCAGCTGTCCCTGGGGAACTCTTGACTTTGAGCTTGAAATGTTTCGCTTTTTTTAACCTAAACTAAATGGAGGAGCTCGCCAGCAGCACAGAACGACGGGAAAGCTCACCCCAGGGCCCTGGCACCTCCCGCCCCATCCCACCCGGCTTCCCACCCGCTCCTTCCCCTGGCAGGTCAGAACCCTGCCAGCCTGACCAGGCCCACGGAAGGTTCTGTATTGCCCACCAGCAGCCAGCAAGATCCAGAGCCTCACGTGGACACACACCCCTCACAGCGCTTCACATCCAAAGACCGAGGTCCCTGGGTACAGCCCAAAGCCACTCAGCGAGGAGAGGGGCTCAAGGTTCAAATCAGCCCCTCCCCGCCCCCGCCCTACCCCTCCTTCCTCACTACTCTTAAGGGTACGTGAAGAATTAGCAATGTTTCTGTTGTGGAGCAATGTTTCTAAGGTTGTATTCAGTGGGCTGCATCTTTTCCAGAAAAATGTTTCAGTTTTATGTTTTCATTTCAGTGATAATATAAATGTAAGAAATGATTCTACTTTCACAAATTCACAGTTGAAGGATAGATTCATAGAATAAGACTAACTCAGTGTTTTACAAATGAGAGAATCCTTGATTTTTCCTCCTTTAAGTGGGATCTGAGCATTACTCAAATCTGGAGGGATAAAAAATAAGTGTCAGGATATTATCCATAATCCAGTGGTTCTCAAGGTGTGTTTTCCCAACCAGAAGCGTCAGCGTCCCCTGGGAGCTTGTTAGAAATGCAAACTCTTGGACCTCACCTCAGAGGTGAGTTTTCTGAATCAGAAACTGAAATCTGGGTTTTAACAAGCCCTCCAGGAGATTCTGCCCCTAAGGAAAGCCTGAGAAAATGATGAATATTCAAACTATTATGCTAGAAACGGGAATTCGAGCAGATCTAGCAGCATTTAATTGAACCAAGGGCATTTCTGCACATATTTTCACCTGCTGCCTATTTCACTGTGGAACGGGTCCCTTTTGACCAATCACATAACACACAGCTCCTGATGCTGCTCTATGCTGGAGAGCTCACATCATTCACTGGGCACTTAATCCTCCCAACAAACTTTGAGATTAAAAAAAAAAAAAAACTTATTAACTGCATTTCACAGATGAGAAAAACTAGGGCCCAGAGAGGTTAAGCAATTTTCCCAAAGTCACACAGCGGATCTGGACAAAGTTAGAGATGGCATCCGTATTGCCTGATCCCCACTCTCACAAGTCATCAACTCTGCAGGAAAGAATCATTCAGAGATGGTGTCTAGAATAGAAGAGACACCTATCCTGCAAGGGACGTCAGAGGCAATCAAGTCCAACCCTGAAGGACCAGGGGGGAAGGCAACCCCCAGGGTCCCCAAGCAGAGCCAGGACAAACCCTGATGCCTGCGACTTCTCGGCTGGCATCCTCCTCCCGAACCATAGCGCACTTTGCACTCAGAAAGGCAATTGGCCCTGGACGGCACGGGAGGGGAGGGCTCTGAGGCCAGGGGTCCGTGGGCACTTCCAAAGCTTCCACGGTTCCCAAAACGTAAGAACTAGAGGCCCGACCTAACGTGAACAAGAGAATTTCTGAATGCCAATGAATAATGGGCCCAATAGCTATCTTCTCTGGAGAAGAACGTTTTATCAGCAGTAGGTCTAGTTGTCATAATTCAGCCTTTTCTGAGGAGGTCATGACTCTTCCCGACACCCTCTAGCCTGCTTCCGGTTCCGTCCCACCTGGATGCGGAGCTGTCCCAATGTAACCCTCCTTTTTCTCTTTTTTCTTCCCTGTCACTTTGTCACTTTTGTTTTCAGGACTACTGCCCCCACCCCACTCCCATACCCCACTGCAGTCTCTGCAAGTCTTCTGCTCTACGAAGGGTGAGTTTCCTTTTATTTTATTCTGGAAGATTCTAACACAATTGGCTCTCACCTTTATCCCTGGGTTCCAGGATGGAATTTCGAGCTCTGACCATTTTCCTGGAAGTGCCCATTTTTTTCTTTAAAAAGGTACCTCTTGATGCCCTTATTTGTGTCCACCTCTGCATCCTGAATGAGTGCTTCTTCTTGTGTGACCACTATGTAGGTTTTTTTTTTAACTCGTTGATTTACAATGCTGTTCCAATTTCTGCTGTACAGCAAAGTAACTCAGTTATACACATATTTACATTCCCTTTTTTATATTCTTTTCCATTATGGTTTATCACAGGATATTGAGTATAGTTCTCTGTGCTATACAGTAGGACCTTGTTGTTTATCCATTCTATATGTAACAGTTTGCATCTACCAACCCCCAATTCCCAGTCCATCCCTCTCCCTCCCCACCACCCCTTAGCAACCACAAGTCTGATCTCTATGTCCATGAGTCTGTTTCCATTTCGTAGATAGATTCATTTGTGTCGTATTTTAGATTCCACATATAAGTGATATCATATGGTATTTGCCTTTCTCTTTCTGACTTACTTCACTTAGTATGATCATCTCCAGGTCCGTCCATGTCGCTGCCAATGGCATTATTTCCTTCTTTCTTATGGCTGAGTAGTGTTCTATCACAATGTAGGTTTTCATCAGAGATTTGTTTTTCCCCAAACACTTGGTCTCAGCATCTGGCCCTTCTGGTCCTGCTACCATGTCATCTTAACAACATGCCTGCATTTTGCACCTTCGCTACACGAGGCACCTGCCGCCTGGCATCATCTCTGCCCCCCAAGAAGGCTTACCAAGTCCCCCAGGAAGACAGGACATATATTCACCCAACAACAAACTCAGGAACACGGTGAGCTCACTGAGTAGCTTAGGTAACACCCCCACTGAGTGAGCCACAGGCCTGGGCTTAGAAAGCACAGAATTATGACAAGGGGGCTATGGGTACAGAGGTCAATCAAGCAGCGTCTGAAAACTCAACAAGTACAATGAACTGTTTCTTGACAACATGTAAGGATTAGGATTGTTGGGATTGACGAAACCCACCTTCCTTGAAAGAGTTAGGAATTTACAACACCTTTGTGACAATCAACACCTTTTCTCAATCAACAAATGCCAAGATCCTATGGGTCTTCAAGATGTGTTGAATCACAAGGACCCTCATTTTCCAAAGAGCTGGGAGACCCTGGTCTGGGCTGTAGGTGTGTTGGGAGGTTGAGGTCTGAGAGGGGTGGGGACAGGCTCTCCAGGGGAAGGGACTTCTTGGCTTTTGTTTTAACCCCAACCCGCCGTGCATCTGCCTGTTCGCATCTGAAGATCAGAAAGCACTTTTGTTCGGGGCAGCCATTCACCTGGGCAAGCTTGGGCCCTCAGGACACGGCTCCCCGCGACATCCCCCAGCACCTCCAGGCCTTGCTCACTCCCCACCCGGCCAGGCAAGATGGGTCGATGGAAAATGCAGCCCCTGGAGCCAGAAGCCTCCCCTGGGGACGCAAGCAGAGCTGGCGGGTGTCCTCCACTTGGGTGCAGAGCGCCATCCGTGGGTTCTGTCCCCGTCCCGTCAAGACCCCTCTCCCACTGAGGAGCACGGATTTGCTCTTTGGAGCTTCCGTAGTGTTTTGGGGTGGGAGGCGGAGAAAGGAAGTGGAATCACCTCAAATGCCCACAGACGACTGATTTGCACCAATGGTAACGTGCTGGGAAGGTAGAGTAGTTCTCGTTGCTCTGGAGGCACGTGAATTGTATGAATAAAAGAGCCGATCGCCAACTTCCAAGATGGGCAAAAGGAGCTGAGGGGCCAACCCCACACACCGCCCCCAAATAGAAATATTCGTTTTGAATATTCAGACCTGGAGGTTCACCCTCAAGTGTCCTAAGGAGGCCAGGCTAGGATGGAAAGCCGCCCCAAGCTACTCCAGTCCCCTTATTCCTGACGCCTGTCCTGTTCCTGCACCAGCTCACAGAACCTGATCCTGAATCGGGCCCTAAAGCCAGTCCCCCTCCCCAGGCCCAGGCTCACGTGGCATCAGCGCCCACCTGTCCTGCCGCCCGGCCTCCCACTCGACATGCCCCAACCAGTCACTGCCCTCGTTCCCGGCTGCGTCCAGGCCCCGGGGAGCAAAGCCCTGAGCCCTCCGGGCCGTGGTCCCCCTGCTATCGCCAGCCCCTCCCTCCACACGCCTGCCATGTCCAGCTCGCACGGTTTCCCATACGTGCCAGCGCCGCTGCCTTCACGCTCTGCCCGTTCCAGGAATTCCCTTCCCCCTCGTGCCCCCGGAGACTCCATCAGTCCCGCCCTAGCACCTCGCCCTCAGACATCGGTCCCGCCCTAACCCTTATGGAGCCCACCCTGGAGAGGGCCGGGGGCAGCGACGTTCACAGGCCAGAGGCGCTGTGCTCTCACGGAGCCCAGTGCTCGCGAGAAACTCAACAGTTACCCGCGTGGCTATTTAACTACAATTAATGTGAGTGCAACAGAGGAAGAGAACGCCCTGTGCCACAAGATGACCGGTGGGCCGGGGCCCTGGGGGGAACGGGGCAGGGGATGTCACCTGCAGGGGACCTAGGGGCCACCCTTTTGGAAGGAGAAGCAAACGTTCCTATCAGGATGCCTAACGAGCTCGCATCTCTCACCTGGATGGCCACGAGTTGGTCATCTGGGCCATCCAGGTGAGAGATAATGAAGGCTTGGTCCTGCGGGAGATGCTGGAGGCTGAGCCAGAGGCACAGGACTCAGGTCGTGGGAGAGGAAGGCAGCGGGTATTAGCCAGCATCTCTCAAGAAACCAGACTTAGAATATATTTATAAGGATTTGGCTCCAGTAATTACAGAGGCTGAGAAGTCCCTGGACCTGTAGTCAGCGAGCTGGAGACCCAGGGGCGCTGACGGCGCAGTTTCGGTCAGAGTCTGAAGAAGATCGATGTCCCAGCTCGAGTGGTCCAGCAGAGAGAGCAAATGCTCCCTTCCTCCATCGTTTGTTCTCTCTGGACCCTCAAAGAATGGGCTGAGGCCCACCCACCCCGGAGAGGGCAACCTGCTTTACTCAATCTACCGATTAAATGCTCAGCGCATCCAGAAAAACCCTCACAGACACACCCAGAACAAGCTTTAACCAGAATCCAAAGCACCCTGTAACCCAGTTGCACATACATTAGCTATCGTAGGGAGTTATGACTCCAAGAAACAGGGGCCGCGCCCCCAGGGAAGGAGTGGGGGCAGGGGAGGGGAGGGAGGCCGTGCGTGTGGTCTGGACCCGCTGAGTCTGGGGGCCTGGGACACACCCGCGTGGAGAGGTAAGTCACCCACGTGGATGCAGAGCTCAGATGGGAAGAAGCAGCTGGGGTAAAGCTGGGGCAGCGCAGGCACCTGGGGCCCCAGGCGATCACGAACTTGCCGAAGGCAAAAGGGGCCGGAGCGAGAGGCACATTCACGGCTGAGCCCTGGGGAACCCACCTCCCCTGGGGGCCCTGCACTCCACCTACACCGGCCCCTCATTCAGCCGTTCGCTCACCCCACAATATAGTTCTGCGTGATGGCAAAGGTGTATTCATTTTAGATGTTTTGGCTGTTCTTTTTTTTTTTAACATCTTTATTGGAGTGTAATTGCTTTACAATGGTGTGTTAGTTTCTGCTGTATAACAAAGTGAATCAGCTATACATATGCATAAATCCCCATATCCCCTCCCTCTTGCGTCTCCCTCCCACCCTCCCTATCCCACCCCTCTAGGCGGTCACAAAGCACCGAGCTGATCTCCCTGTGCTATGTGGCTGCTTCCCACTAGCTATCTATGTTA